>NC_134408.1:92650627-93015627 GCF_038048845.1 Mixophyes fleayi | reverse complement strand
CTTTTAGATTTAATAGATTTGGGGGTTTTTTCCACCCAGGTTGCAAATGCCATGAAAAATTCATTGCCGTTTGATGCTCCTGACACTTCACAGCAAGGTCAGAAAGTACTGAAGGTTGAAGTGACTCCGACAGTTCCTCGCATCTCTCGAACAGCCATCACCACTGCATCTATCCGCAGACACCGTTGGAGGAGAGAAGGTAACCACTGTTGTTCTTACAGCATTTCTTGTCGTTTTGATGCTGTCCAATATCCCAGCCAAATGTCGTCTTGCTGTAATTAGATTGTAAGAGAGAAGCTATAGGTTTTCTGTGTGGTTTCTATGCACAATAGTTTGAGTGCCTGCATTTGAATTACTTGAATGTGTGTGCACAGTGGCTGTATTCACTTCCTGTGGCATTTTTCATATTTTATTTTTTTTACACCATGGAATCAAAATGGATTTATTTCTTCTTACCACCGTTCAACACAAAGTGCTCAGTCAAATTGTCTTACAAATCAACATTTATAATCCATTTTCTTAATTGAAAATAAAAATTGGACAATAATTGAATAGATAAATATTCACCCCACTTGTTTAATACACTGAGCAGCAATTAAAGCAGTGTTTTTATTTAGGTCAATTTCTACTAGCATTGCCCATCTGGAGTTGCATCTTGTTGAATGTCGGACTGTTGGCAAACAGTAGTTTTCAAAACATTCTACAGTCTCAGGATTTGGATTTTACTGGGTCACTACAACATATTTATTTTTCAATATAATCTTATTTTGTTTGTATTCCAATACAAGATTTTGCTGTATGCTTTGGGTCTTTCTCTTGCTGGAATGTTAATCTTCTTCTAGGTCTCTTGCAGAATGCAGCATTTGTTTATATCTTGCTCCATCTAGTTTGACAAGTTCTCCAATATCCAAAATAGAGAAGCATCGCAATCTTATTTTTTGCACCTATAACCATGCTTTACGGTAAATATAGTATGATGTTCTTAGGGTGATGCCTAGTGTTAGGCTTGTCACTAAAAAAATCAGTCTTTTGTCTCATCAGACCATAGAATCTTCCTCTACTTGTTATGTGAGTCTCACACATGCTTTTTGGCAAACTGGGCAAGATTTCATGCAAGTCTTTTAACAATGGTTTTCTGTTGGCCACCTTCCCATAAAGCACAGATTTGTGAAATGCCTGGGCTATTGTTCTCCCATAGACAGTTTCAACTATGTCTTCAGTGGAAGACTGTTACTCTGTCAGAGTTGATGGGCAACCCGATATACTGGAAGGTTTGCATATTTCAAGAATAAACAATACCACCCAACCCCAAACAACTTCGGGACCCACATGCCCATCACTTGTTCCAAAATTCTATCACATGCCACTCAAACCAGCCACATGCTCCAAAATAGCCCCACATGCCCTCATACCCCCACTTACTACAAAATGCCCCCACATGTACTTCAAAACTCCCCCACATGCCACTCAGACCACACGTCATGGCACACCTCCCTCTGTCCTCCCCCACATGCCACTTGGACTCTCCTCAAATGCCTGAAAATACCTGCACAGCCGGAGCCTGTAGAAAGAGAGAGAAGAGAATGCACTGCCCTGAATCTGACTCTGCATTCTCTGGTTGGTCATGTGACATGGAAGCCAGTTGCTCCCATTCAGTCTTATTCTCTTTATAACAAAGCAGAGAATAAATCAGATTGAGGGCACAACTGCCTGCCACAGATCTTTATGATGAAGCTGAATCGGGGAAAACACTAACTATATGGGTCCTATCACAGATAGATGTATTTATTTTGAAATCATTTGAAACCATTAGTGTCCCCCTGTGTATATTTCAGTTAAGTATGTGATGTCATTTACTAAGGACAAGCTTACAGTTTTGTTTTTTTTTGGGGGTTTTTTTATTTCACATTAGGGAATTTTATTTTGTGTTGTTTAGTAGTAGAAATTCCCAATTAATTCCATTTTGATTCCATAAATCAGAAATTTATGAAACTATGAAAAATGGCAATGATGTGAATTCTTTCATAGCCACTATGATATGCTTTGATTGATTTCTTCTCTAAATCACATTATAAAATTCTAGAATGTGATATTTTTTTTTTATTTTTTTTTTTAAGGGTATTGATTATGGACATTACATAGCTGGAAAATGATAGTTTAGCTTTTTAATCTTTTACTGTGTTGCTGTATAAACTGCACTTTTAATAGGTGTTCTAAAACAGCCTTTCAAATAACCACATTTATTTTATTTTATTATTGAAAGCTGTTGGAGCAAATTGAAATTTACTAAAAGAACGAAATAGTTATCTCAGAATGAGAATTCAATATATTACTGAATTTGAATTGATTAACTATATAGATGAACACGTAGAAAGATGTGTCTTATTTTAGCCATTTTTTAATAGGCATTAAAAATAAAATGCCCAGGTACATTATATTTAAAGCAAGGGCTTTCACACACGTGCCACTCATGTTCAGTGTTTCTTAATTTATTTGGGGCCTTTATACATTAATATGTCACTGCTCAACTGTTTTACTTTAAATTTATGTCCTCACAGTTTCATTGAATGTTTTCGCTGGTCTCTTGTCCCAGGAGTCCAATATCATCATACCCTTTAACAGCATTTGCTCATGCACATTAACTGACACACCCACATTATTATTTTCTTTTTGTTTATTCATTTGATTATGCTTTGTGTATTTTAATGATATTTTTCAGTTTACAGTGAGATGAAAATTACTTACTCTAGTCCTTGCTAGAGGCAAATACAGAAGTTTTATGAAATGGGCTTCTACCCTATTTTTGTTTCCTATCTATGATATGTACACCATTATATAAACAGTAAATATCCATATTAAATAGTTAATGATATAATTAACAAATCTATTTATATTTATCATATTGTCTACAAGCCACAGTGACCATTAATTAAGAAATGGAGGAATGGCTGATGTCTGCGTTGCAACCTGTTATATAGTTTAGGACCAAAGTAGGGCTCACTGTGTATTGTATCTGCAGTGGTCGGTATTGTAGCCATGCAATCAAGGCTGGTTTCCAGTTTTCTCATTCTCTACGTACACAAGCATATGAAAAGCAACTCCGCATACATAGGCTCCACAGCATGAAATAGTTGGTTAAAATACATTTATTATCATTAAACCTCTTACACTTTAAAAACCAAGGTACTACAGAATCTGAATGGTAAGCCCCATGCTCGGATACACTGATTAAGGATAACTGCAGTAGTTGTGTGGCATTTTATTTGTGCCCTCCTTCCCACATTACTTAATAACCTTATCTTACTATAGTAGTCAGTGGTCAAAGTGGAAGTTTAGTCGTGACGGTATGAAAATTGTAATGGGAATGTAAGTGAATGGAATTTGATAGCTTTAGAATTAAGGCAGTAGGAAAAGTGACTGTTTGGCCTACCTTGTATACCACTTTGACCACTGGTGGTATTACTATGTTGGGAATCCCCCTTGTGATATCCTCTGGGCTTCACTGTTTCAGAACATGTACAAAAGACAGGTTCTTGCACTATAAGACTTGACTGGGCAAGTTATTTGAATCTTCCATAGATGGGACATGTGTAGCGAATGTGGCACTTGTACAAGAGACCCAGTTACCCATTGCAGGGCTGGTTCTCTTGTACAAGTGCCACATCCTTACAAGACTAAATAGTTACAGTGTTCTAAAGTTTCTGTTAAGTAACAATGGGACTATGTTGTTATGGGGGTGGTTGTCCCAAAATGGACAACCCTTATACTAGTTGTAGTTGTACTATTCACTTAAACGGCTTTAAGGCACTTGCATAAGTGTCACGAAAATCACCTCTTGTTGCCCTGCTAGCAACAATAGGTGTTGAATGGTCCTGTTAAACATTTTCACACATGTTTATTAGTTGTCATCTGCTTATACCATGTACAAGCCACACCTATGTGAATGCCCTTGCACCCTCCAGCTGTTTTATTGACACGTTCAAATGTCACTTAGGAGTATAGAACAGCACACACCACATACTATGTCCCTTTTGTCTCAATATTCCACTATAAATACTTCAATTAAGTCTTGTAGGCAGGTGTGGGGTGATTTTGTTTCAAACCTTTAAGTTTGCAATGATTTGTGGATCATTTTCACTTTACTGTGTTTTGTTGTTGTGGAAGTGAAGTCTTAACTAGTCATCATTAGTAATGCTTTAGCGTTTGTGCGAGTGGGTAAATTCTGATAAGTTGAGTTGGAATGGGGAGAAAAGTGGAGAAGGATATGTGGGGTGTCCTAGTCAGTTGCTTTTCCTGTTTGTTCTTGCAGTTCTCTTACATTAAAAATTAATCTCTACTTCTCCAACTACAATAATCATTGTTTGTTTTTTTTAGTTGGAAAATTAAGGTGGTGTAGTTCTTCTAAAAGTGTTTTGTATCTATGTCTATTGTATTTATTTTTGAATGTGTCATTTTGTTTATGTTCTTAATTGTTTTAAAATATTAGCACTGCATATATTATTTTTGATCACTTTTATCTAGTGTGTTTAGTCTGATATATTATTTTAATTATCTATTTTGAAGTTGTAATGTGTTTCAAATGTAAACTGCCTTTTAAAAATACAGAAAAAGCACTCATGGCATGAATATTAAAATCAATATCATATACTTGATATGTTCTGTTTTTTTATATCTGTATATCACTTCATACATTTTTTTACACATTGTTCATTTTTAATTTTATTAAATGTGTATTGTTACATAGCTATTTTAACATTTACATGTACGTTTAGTTTTTCATGTTCCGTTCAATTTCCAAATATGTCACAATCGACTTCAGTTTTGTGTGTGTCCTGATTTTGTTAAAGAAAACCCACAACCAGTAACGGAGTGCAAGAAACATTAGAATTTTCACAAATACACTAAAATATTCCTGTGTTGAATCCCAGATGGTTTTGACCTCACAAGCGACTCGAACCCCGGCTCCCCGATCTTGCGCATCACTCCAAACCTAGGGGATACTCCTGAGGGTGATGTTCTTGTGTACCTGACCCCCGAGACCATCTCGCCAGAAGCTGTCACAGAGGGTAGGCCAGAAATGTGGACAGAGAAGCCAACAAGAGAGTTGATTGTGGAAAATCAATGCTCTCTGTGTTCACACAGACCTTTTCCTCTATAGTGCGTTCATTCACTCCCTTACGATGCGTTAGGTTCTCTGAGTCTGTGCTTCCAATTGAAGGTCAGGTATTGACATTCAGTTAATTTGCCCTGCCTAGACAATGATTACTGCACCTCCCTGCAAACATGCCTGGCATAGCTATTGTATACATGTAACCACAGGAAAGCTCAAGAGGCATGGCAATAACTGTGGTGAACTCTCATTTCTCTGTATATATAATTTGTGGCTGCGCAATTTTTGTAATTTCTGTTTAGTGCTTATTACCAAGAAGTACTGCACTGTATTTTCAAAGTACTCATTCATGTGCTCTTAAACAAGAGTCCCTCAATGCATAGCTTCTGACCGTCAGACTTTAATTCTTTTATTTTAGGCTGCAATGAATCCTATACTCTAACACAAATAAAACCCCAGCATAGCATTTTATGTATATTTCCCAGGAGCTGACTGGGCTTTGGGGCAGGTCATCTGCCACCTGGGCCAGTCCCGTAGTGGACTACCTTGGGCTAGGTCACTGGGCCACCTGCATTTTTGTTCCCTTTAAAATAGGCTGGTGAGTGAAGTCTAAAATGTGCCAGCCCTCCCCTGATATTTCCTGATTGTTTGTGGAGCAATAGTTTGCCAAATCTTGTTCGTTGATCTTACGGAATCTCATAAGAATGAGTAATAGAAGGTTATGAACATGCAAAAGAGATTATACCAGGTTCATGTGCTTCCTTACAAACGTTTAGCTCAAAATACGCATTTTTTCCTACAGCATAGGTGATGATACATTTATAAGAATCCCTTCTGTCCTATTTTAACATTGAAACTGAAAGATATTAAAGAACAACAAAACATGAAAATCATATACTTAAAATAATAATAATAATATAACATTTTCAGACTACACAGATAGTGGTAAAGACTTATATGTACATCACTTATTGTGTTTGGAAGGCTGGCAGTAGCTTATCATTTGTTCTAGTTACTTAATTACTTTGCTTACAGGAAAAAATACAAAATTAATGAGGTCATCTTTGCAAACACGTCTTCTGTAAACTGATGAGTCTTGGATTGACTTACAAGAACAGTCTGTCCTATTTACTATTGCTTTGTATTTTATAGCAGACCTGCTTAAAAGCAAAAGGTAATCCTAATTGCCATCAGTTCTAGTTGGTATTTCACTTATGTTCCTTGTCTGCTATATCTGTGAAAGTCCTTGTAGAAAAGGCTTTAACACATGCTTTAAGCAGCATTCCTAGTTAACTGATAAGGTTCCACTGTCCTGAGATGGGGTTGTGCTGGAGGATCAATAAAAAGTTGCAATATCCAAGATTACGCTTTGTATTGGTCCGTGTGGGCACTGTCCCCTCCGCAGTGTCACACAGCCACAGGCTTTTTGCCAGGACTGTAAAACTCATGATAGGAGCCCCCAGAAAAATGGCTGAATGCAGCTAGCTCCGGTGAGGTTGGATAGGGTTATTTTGTTCACTCTACCAGCAATGCAGCTTTAAGTCTCTCAAAATTGTTTCATGAAAGAAGCATTTTAGTTTAAGAAGAACGTTTTTTTTTTTTGCTTTTTTTTATTGTCACTTATTCTTTTCAACAAGCTGTTCAATTTTATTAAATGAAAAATTGTTTCCAACTATTATATTGACATAGAAGTATGGTAATGCCTACAAATACAGTGACAGAATTTTAGCCCAAAACAGAAATGCAAAAACTGTGTGCGCACTGTTCACTTGAAATGAGCCCTCTCGAGTCCTGCAGCCTATATATTTTGGCAGAATTGTAGCATGTAATTGTATTTGGCTGCATGTGCATGGCTCCAAAGATCTAAAGGAGATTTGACTCTTGACTTTCTAACGTTTTGGGCTACTGGACACCAGAGCTTCTGCAGTATGCCTGTATGGAGCATTCAAGCCCTAATTTATATTTATCTATATTTCCTTCCATTGGTTTTTCAAGTAGCATATGCCTATTTACCCATTCCAAGAACCCCATCGATTTGGAATCTAGTGACCCTCACTAATAAAGTACAGCTAGTCTATTACTCTTTTATTTTTTTGTTTCTCGAGCCATATTTTCCTATAATTGTGATGGTGTAATGGATACCCATAGTACTTTGTATAAATATATACAATTAACTCAAGCCTTGAACACCTTTGTAAAAAGTGAACTATGTTCATTTTCTATCAATTATAAGTAATACATGGGTATACATTTTTATCTGTGCAGAGAACCCTACATAGATTTAAAATTTAAAGACATAAGAGGGATACTGTTTTACTTACTATAGTTTCTCATTTTACTGATGATACAGAACTGTACAGTGCAATCTAATGAACAAATTGGCACTAAAAAATGTATAAAGCTTGCCAGTTACAAAATTAATTCCCTCAGCTGTATAAAACAAATATATGTAATGTATTTATTCAAAAAATAAAATCCCAATTTCATATTCAATAATACAGCTACATTATGTAGAATCTGCATTGTATTCCCCTAGTGGCTATACTACATAATTTTACAGTATATGCAGATGGAAAATGTACTTGTACATATAATCACATACAACTTTACATGGATATACTAATGAATGCATTCTGGTTTAAGGATTTTGCAGTATTGATGGGAGAGAAGAAATATTCACCGAAAAGAAGAATTGTTACCATCCTGTATAAATGACAGACTTTTTTTTCAAACTTAGGAGCTGGGATCTACTTCTCAATGACTCATTTCTGCACTATAAATATTTTATGCCGATTAGAAATGAATGATCCATTGCAAGGGTTCTCAAACTTGTACTCTGTCTCTTCTCATACATATAACTGTTTGGGCAGATGCCATTCCTGCACTTAGCTTTGTTTAGCAATGCTTTCATATAGGAATGAAACAATTCCGAACAATTGACAGAATTGATCTTTGTTGCCAGGGTTTGGCAATTTAGACTCATGGAGTCTACAATTGTCTCCGTTTGAGAACACCTTTTGCATGTATGATGATTAGTTGCTGAATCTGCATGGGTATGCATGGGATCAGCACTAATATTTCTGGCTGTGTGTACATCTGCTTTAATACCCAAATGCCTCTGCTTCCATCGGACAAGCAATTGCCTAACGACATGTTGGCCTTGATAGGGCATTATCAGGTAGGTACAGCTTCTGCCCAATTGTGCATAAATTAAATGTGCTGTATGTAATCTGAGAACAGGACAATGACAAAATGTGTATGGACCATCTTCACCACCACCCCCTGACTAAATACTACAGATTACTGCATACTCCACATTCATCTTTTTTCAAATTTTCAAAGCATTCATTGGTATAATTCAATCAAATTTTACTTTCTGTCACATATTAATTTGTTTTTGCAACACAATAATGTAATTTAAAAAGTACATAGTTTTTCCTCCAAGAGGTATAGAATTGTATCATTCACAGGAGCCATGTACTTATGATTATTGTTTGGAGACATAATTGGATATTCACTACTACAAGCGGTTTTGGTACATGGTTTTTACAATAAAATCCAGTTATGGAATTTATTTCATCTGGTCCACCCTGTAAGTGTTCTTCCATCAATCATAAAATGGCTAAACAGAAAAGCAGAATAAAATCACAGAAATAGAAGAGTCTGACTTTATTTTAAGCAAACTGTTACAACATGTCTGTAATAAGTAAGCCTGCCACATGTTTCAACCTGTGCAGCCATCGGTGTAGATTTTACAAAGATTCTCTGTATGTGCAAGGAAGATGAGACACTCAAGGAGTGTTTAGGTCATTGATGGGCAACAAGCGGGCCCTCTGAGTCTTCACCTATGGCTCCCAGCTATTGTTTGCTTTATAGATTTGTCTTTCCGCTAGTAACACTTATTTAAAATGTATGGTGAGATATTATTACAGATAGGTGTCTCTTTATATGATTACATGTTTAATTGTAATATGCAATCCTTTTGATGGTTAGAGGGCCTCCCGTATGACCCTTGAAGTGTTTCACTGATTTATGTTTATCTTACTGGAGTAGCAAACTTAGAACTATTATTTACTTTCTTGACAACATAACATGACATTGAAGGATACTTTAAAACACTCCTTCTTTAAGATGTCTGTTTCTTAAAGTCGTCTAAGACATTCCCTTTAGAGTAACCCAATCACAGAACCTCCTCCCTGATGGACACACTAAGGGGGCATTTAGTGACCGGTCCCGTTGGAACCTCGCACGATGTGTCTCTGCAGGATGTTCGGTACTTAAAACATTGATATGAGGTGGAAGCAAAAATCAGCTATGTTTTAGGTATGGTGATACCCAGAAGTGTGCATAGTAGCACACAGCTTGTGGCTCCCAAGGGACATTGTACAGAATTGAATCCACTCTCATAGATTTAAAATCAGAGCATATAACCTACACAGGGCAGTAATTTTGTGTGCTGAACCGATGTTCGTGAAAATGAAGTTCATTCACTAGGCGATATTGACACTACTGATTAATACACGCTGCCTATTTATTTTAACCATTGTTTTAACATTTTATAATGAAAGAACACTTGCAAGATGAGCTTAGGTGCAAGATCAAAAGCTGGATATGTCCATGTAAGGAGTGGTAGTGTACCGAATTCCTTATGGCACTGACATACATCTCTGTGGACTTTTTGTCTGTTTTGGAGGCCTAAAGTTGTGCCGCCCTGCCTTACTAAATATATGATATACTATGCAACAATGTCCGGGTTTGTGATACTGGTAAGAAGTAGTTTGTAAAGTTTACAATATAATTGATGCATGAGTATTCTTTAAGTATACTGGAAATTGAGAAATCTTTACTACATGTAGGTTGGGCAGCGTTCACATCGGTAATATTCTTGTGACACCTGTGCAGCATTTATACATCAGGTGTCTGAGGTTTAATGGGTTTTTACTTAGACCTGATTGCACTATTACAACCAGCTCACTGAATTCTGATTACATTTCAGACAAAATAAACATCTAATATAAATAAAGCTGAACTGTGTTTTTAATTTTAAATATAAGTAACGTAAACATAAGTGAGACCAAAGGCTGAGCTACACAAACAAATTTCATTTAGTGCAGTCTTTTTTTCATGTTAATATAAAATATTTATGCGCATTAAAATAGAATATTATGTTCAAATAACATCATTAATTGTGCTTTTATTTTAGGACCTGAAGGTACAGTGACTGGAGAGGACTCCATAAATTTTAACGATGCAGATGAAGGATTTTCATCAGGGGCCTCAGTTAGCAGTCAGCCTGTCGGAGCCAAACAGTTTTCATCTACATCTCAGAGAAGCGGTTCAAGGAAAGGAGGCAGTGTACGATCCATAAAAGAGAAAGATAGTCAATCAAAACCTAGTGAAAATCGAGATGTCACACCTAGGAAACAGCCCCTCCCCATGGGTGCAGAGTCTACACTTGAAGCGATAGAGCTATCACCTATGAAGAAGCATCTGAGCCTTCCAGCAGGCCATGCGGTATCAAAAGCAAATAGTTTAAGTCTCATCCGAACCTCCAGCACTTCATCCAGTAAATCTTTTGACTATGTAAATGGCAGTCAAGCTGGTGGAAATGGTGGGATTGATGGAGTCACCAATCTTTCTGCTTGCAACACCAACCGTTTTTCAACTATAAGCTTGCAAGAGGACCGTTTAGGCCATGCAGGAGAAGGCAAAGACCAACTATCTGTTGGTGCACCCTTGACCAAACAGTCTCGATCCCCAAGTTTCAATATGCAGTTAATCTCCCAAGTGTAGGGTTTTCCTCCCGTCTTAGAAACTGTGCAAGTTTGCACAGGAACAACAATTGTCATTTTTCCAATGCGTTTCCCATCCTCTTGATTTTTCCCTAATAGAATTCTGTATATTATAGCAAGAGCAATACAAATTTCAACTCCCAAATTCCTAAACCTAGGTCTACATAGAGACAAAGCCTTTCTCTTTTCTTCCCCTGTTTTGTTGTTGTTGTTTTTTTCATTTGGGTGATGTGCAATTTAGGAGCTGTCAGTCCCATTTCATCACTGTGAGTCCACAATGAATTTCTTTCAGGAGGATGAAGATCTAAAAGTGTGCTTGCTATGCGATGACTTTCCTCTACCAAATGTTCACATGGGAGATTTGAAAGGTCACTTGTTAGTGCAATTTATTTATCCATAACTAAAGTTACATCTATTAGTTTATTGCACCTTTGGACAATTCACATATGTTTTCTTTCAACATCTGATCAATCCTTGAATGGATTGCACTTTAGGATACGTAAACAGTTACATTTTGGTCACTTTCCACAACCCAATATGTGTCTTCCCATTTTGCCCCCATGTGTGGGGTTTGTTTGACCCAAGGATTTAAAGCTGAAGAGAGTAATCTTTAAAGAAAATCCTATTAGGTGTATTAAGATAATCATATTTCCTACTGGTTCATGCTTGCAGTTGGATGTCAAGTTCAATGTCGGGTAAATGGAGGACTCTGTAGGTTGTGTTTCCTCGTGTTCAGCCGAAGAGCCTTCTCAGCTGCTCCCCTTTGTTCCTTCTCCCCAGTGACTATTAAGATCTAAAACCCTTGCACATATGTCCATGTGAATCCAGCTAGGCCAGTCACTTCAGGGAGTGCCAATCCGCTTGCTGGAATTGCTGTTGTACAAAGTGAAACAGTGTGCTTTGTTTTCTTGGTGACCCTCTTAACCACACTGCCTTTGTTATGATCATCCATGTTGTAGGTTGTAATAACTTCCCTAGTCTTACCTGGTTCTGGAAGGGTGAGGGCAGTGGGTATGCTGATTATTGCTGTTTTACTGCCACAACCTCAAAAAACCCACTAAAGCAAGCTTAAATGTTTTAGTTTCCCTTCCGCTGATCTAGGTGTGAATGTATTGGGATGTGAAATGACAACATTTGGAAAACGCATTATCTATGAAAATACTATGTAGTTAAAAATATTATGTCTGTATCCAGTAGCTCAGTTGAATAGGAACAGGCAGTACTTGCCTGCTTGTGTCCCTTGGCTTCTAGATGTTTACAGGGTTGCTGTTCAGGAGCCAACCTATCATTTCCTGCCATGTGTTTCTTGACAGCTGCACATGTTAAATTTACCAAGATTTATTGTTTGGCAGGTTAATGACGGTTCATTCAGATATTGTGGTTTATTGGTTTACCCTATATAAGTAATTATTGGTTACCAATGCAAGACAACTACTCATGCTTTGTAGTTGCTGTAAATGTATGTATTTTCATACTTAGACTTCTGTTAGAAGAGATTATAATTTCTGTTCTTGATCAAGCAGAATGGCAACTGCCCAGCTTGCAGCTCTCAGTCAAATGAAGCTTGGAAGAATAAGTAGCTGCTAATTGGCACCACTGATTTATATTCAGAATGGTGCCAGAATACTGTATCAACAAGTGGATGTAATGCTGGCTGTAAGTCCCTGTATATTGGGCTGCTGCTATGGAGCTGGCAATAAAAAAAAAGAAATAATGAATATACTGTGCTTAAGCTGACCATTTTATTTTGCAGTAGATGGCTAATTCCATGATTGGCTCATTGTCAAGATTTTTGTTGATTTAGATAAACTTATGGCGCAGTAGCTTCCATATGTCACACTTTATATATGTACAATCTGTGCTGCCATTTTATGCAATGTGGTTGATTTAATGTTCTTTATTTGTTTAGCTTATGGGTCCATATGCTTTAGACTTGACACTGTCATAGGGAGTCCTTCCAGGGGCAGGCTTTGTTTAAATGAAATGTGTTTTACACTTTAAAACTCAATCCCTCCCCTGTGACACCCACCATTAGCAGGATCATGTCGCTTTCATAAAGCCAGATATCTGCCCCTCACCCATGGCACTGCTCAGCTTTACCCACAGTATGGGAGATCCGATTACAGCAGCTCTGAGGCTTTCAATTACGAGCTTATCGGCAGAACCCCACTAGCTGTATGTTAAGCCTCTGGGCCTAGCTAATGGTGAGAGTTCATTGGGTACTGTTATTGGAAAGGGGTTTAGTCAGATTGATTTTTCCAGTGGAAAACACTTTTTTAATGGTACTTCCGTCTCACAATTGGATGGGCAGTACTACATTCTGATTGGTTGAGCTGAAAAGAAACAAAACAATTGCCTTGAGTAAAGGACTTTCAAATATATCCATTATTTAAATAACATTTCTGTAAAATAAGCAAACATATATTTTTCTAAGTATAATTACAAATTAGAACACCCTTAAATTTTATATATATATATATATATATATATATATATATATATATATATATATATATATATATAATGTGTGTGTGTGTGTTGCAGAGTGGATAAAGGTGTTCCTTATTGTGCAGTAAAAATAGCTTTAGAACTGTGAAATTGCAAGAAAATGTTTAAATGTTATATAGTACCTGGAAACCTATAAGCAAAACACTGAGTGACCTCCCGAGTTGTCCCGTGCAAGGTCTCACAGTCATGGATTGGACTTTGCATCAAACTAGCATTTCAGTTTAATTTAAAGTAAGGATAGCTTGTGTTGTGAAAGATTCAGGAATATTTTTATTATCACTCCAATGCAACTATACACAATAGTGTCATGCATACAGTTTTTGCTATTGATTAAGTGGACAATATGTCCATTAATATCAATATTGTGAAAATGTGGCCTGCATCAAAATATTTTTCTATCAATGAAGATCATAAATGCATTAATATTTTTTAAATATAGTTAGATATTTGTGTCATAAAAGTATAATCCATACAAGCTGAATTGCAGCTAAACAAGCAAAGTACGTGCATCATATATTGGCCACATGACATTTCAATGTGGTTGCATGAATTTCTTAGGAACCTTATCAATGGTTGAAATTACAAATATTGTTCTTCAAAGAGTACTCTTAATGCTGCAAAATGGTGGTGTGAAAATCCTTGCTGCTGAGCTTCAACATTGAAGGATTCTGGGAGCTGATGCAGCAGTACAGTTTTCTTAATATGTTGACTAACCTCTGGCACTTTGTTGGTCAATAGATTTCCATATTTAAAGTATTTTTGACCTTGCCATCTTGTCATAGGATGTGAGCTTCTGCAGTAAACGGGAACAGGCCGTTAATTAGTCCTTTAATGAAACCTTGATGAAAAATAATTGATAGGATTCCTGAACTGCTATCAAAGACAGAACAACTTCACTAAACCAGACCACGTCCTCAGTGGGGAAGGGGGGGGGGGCAATATTTCTATCATTATGCTGGCTTTTTTTTGTACATTTACATGACTTTGTGACCATGTTGCGCTTTTCAGATATGTCTTTATTTGTTTCTTTACAAAAGATCTAGTCAATAGTTTTTTTTTTGTTTATGTGAAAAATTGCTGTACATTTCTTTAAGAATTTTTGATGACAATCATTTAGTGTGTCTATATAAATCAAAACATAA
Source organism: Mixophyes fleayi (assembly GCF_038048845.1). NCBI lineage: Eukaryota > Metazoa > Chordata > Amphibia > Anura > Limnodynastidae > Mixophyes > Mixophyes fleayi. The sequence continues at coordinate 93,001,075 of NC_134408.1, read as the reverse complement.
TATTTTGTGTTCAAAAGTTACAATGCTGAAAAAGTGTGTGGTCTTTGTTCTTCGTTTATGCATTATTTACTCTAAATTGGGCTTCTTTAGTAAAACAAAAAACAGTTGTGTAGTGAGCTGTAGTAAATGGGTCTTCACAGTTGTAATTAACAAATTTGCCCACTTTTCATAAAAGCACAAAAATGTGACCCAATTTCATAGTTATACTTTTTGATCTAAACTAATATTTTCATCTAATAAGAAAATGATCCCTGTTCATAATTGAGTGTAAACTATTTAAATGAGTTTTCCACTGTCACTTGAGTTTAATATAGTAGCTTGTACATACACTCCAACTTTTACAAAATACATTGCAGTATGGAGTTGTTTATTTTTGTGTTCTAAGGATGCTATACATCTGTGCTGTGTATGGCATACAGTAGGCCAGGACAACCTGTGGCTCCCCAAGTTTTGTGAAACTACAAGCCCAGCATGCTTTGCCAGGCTGGTAGGGTATGCTGGAACACCTGGAAAGCCGCAGGCTGTCCAAACCTGGCATACAGTTATACTCGGGATGTAGCTTTCTGTTATATCTAGTGACAACTAAAATAAACAACTTTGCCTGATAATATAAAGACACAGACATAAAGAAATTCAAGTATTACAAGTTAAAGATTGATCTTGGTTTTTACCTGCTGGCTAGGAAACAATCTTAATTTGTTTGGCTAAGGAATTCTCTCAATTTCTAAATTGCAAAGACAATTTAGGATTGTTGATGTAAAAGACCAACATATCTAAAATGAATGTTACATTCCATAAAATCTATTAGTGATATTAACAAATAGAAATCAAAAACTTCCAGGAATGTATAAGAATTGCATATATTTAATTAGAATCGTGATTGGAAAACACCACTCACTCGCACACACATTTTAAAATGTGTCCCAATATAATGTCCTTTAATATTGACTGGTGCTCGCACTTAAACAACAAGAGAACTTTTCAATTGTTTATTTCCTGACTTCTGTATTATTGCAATCTACATTCACAGTGAGCATGGAGTGTTTTTAATATGCAGATGCACAAGGGCTCTGACTTCAGAGAGAAATGCTGTAATATTACCAAGACATCTCTAGCAGTGTGAAGATTCAGGAAAGAGTAGGGAAGTACAGATTTGGGTCTCCTCTGCCAACCTGCATTAATACAACTATAAAAGTGATCTAATAGTAGCTGCTGTGTTCATTATTAGAAGATCTAGTTTACATTGGATCTAATGGTGTAGGAAAGAGGGATGCCAAGGGCAATGTAAAAACAAGGAGCCCCTGATCATTAAGGGGTAAACCCATAGCAGGACTCTGAAGCCTAAGATGTTGCTTACAGAGAACAATCGCTTACCCATACTTATATTCTATTTATTAATATAAGGCTACATCTAATGTCAACCTTTCAAGTTCTATCCTGGTATAGGGCCTTGCCTTTTGCTTGCACTTTCAATTGTGGATCATCTAAAATGCATTATTTTCCCCCACTATTATTCAATTCATCTTTTTGAAGTAGCCATCCTGATGGTATTCGTGTGCTTACAAATGAAAAAAATCTCTAATTAAATGACTTGGGAACAGGAGTTTGTTATGAATGTTGCTGTGCCCCCAAAATTCAAGTTTAAGCAAATTAAGTTTTGTGACAAATGAATAGCTTTTGAAATGTGTTAATTAGAATGTTACAGACAATGCAATTGTAGTATGTAGCAATGTTATGCTTATTATTAATTTTCCTTTGACATGGCAATATTCTTATTCACTCTGATAGGTCTGCTAATAAATGTCTATCCTACTCAAATATACCAAGAATGCTATTGTTATGGAACACTACCAAGCTATACTGTATGACCCATTTGACATGCTTTGTCCATTTAACGCTTAATTAGGTTAGTAATTTTCTTTTCTGGAGTAGGAAGTACAGCATCAATATACTTGGCCTCTGTTTTAGTTTATTGATATTTCTTGTTAATCATTTTGATTTTTTTATATTTTTTTTTTCTTCACTTTTTCTTTTAAATGTATATGTGTGTAAATGTCTGTAATTGTTAGGATCTCAGGGTTGGATCTATCTGTATTTTATCTTGTTGGGGAAGGTTACATGCAGCAAAATATTTGCTTATATTATCCCATTAATTATTTACAAATACCAATGAAATTTTTGGAAATTGATCAATTGTAATATTGAGTCACTATACAGTGAAATGGATATTTGGTACAGTAACTTTTATCTGTGAACCCAATGAGCTCAAAGACATCAGTACCCAAGCTTTATCACTAAGCTCAGACAAGTTATTGCTGACCTCTAGAGCCAGAATAGGTCACCAGAAGCATACCAAAGTCTTGCTCTCGAATTGTCATTGTAACCATAACTCAGCACTTATATAATGAATACAATGCACTTTTTGCAGCATTCAAGAGATGTATGCATATATTTTTGCAGATATCCAATGTTATGTATCTATTTTCTAGATACTGAGCTCTTTTCTTTGTGATACATTGCAGACTAAGGTACCGTGTTTGTAAGCTAATGTATTTTTCGTTACATCATCAAATTACATTATCAAAAATGATCAAACAATTATTCTAAATCATTCTAAAACTAAAAATTAAACCGTGTGCTCTTGGCTGTTGTGTTCTGATTACAGCTTTTGTGATAAAGTATAGCAATCTGCAGTTTGAATTAAAGCTTGATGTCACCTCTGTAAATGGCTTGGAGACCAGTCCAAGACATTTATAGAGGGGCATTAAGTTTTACTGTGCTGTAATGAGAAATTGCTACCAGGAAGAGGGAAGAAGGTGCTGCCATTGTTTTTGTAGCCCACAAGGGCAGCAGAGTTGAAACTTACTATTGCACTATGCACTGCTTATGGGCAGTACATGGTTAATTTTTAGTTAGATGGGAGAATCCCTTTACTGTCATTTGTTATTGTGAAGGATAATAAAGTCCCATTATAACTAAAAGTGTGATGCTGAACTGACACATTTCATTGGGCATTTTAATTTCTATCCCAAATAGTCTTTATGCAGCAGTTAAGAAATACACCAAACTAAACCAATGAAGAGCTCTTCTACCAAAGAGTTTCTGCAATAGTCCCTTTGCTCCCTGTAAATATTCATTTATTATTTTTTTTAAGCATTAGCATTGTGGTCAGTTTTTACTCCGATCTATAATTTTTGCTGGTGAGCTGGTGCCCTTATGTCTCTCACAGGCATTTCTCAGCATGCTGTAAAACAAAGTGTTTAAGGATAAGGTGTTAAGAGGAGCACTGCTGCTTTTGTATGTACAAGGTTTTGCTGGCCTCTCTAATTTCTATGGTGACAAGTAAGCTATGTCTTGGCCCGCTGGCTTGGATTTGGTGGCATTTATTCCTGCCTCTCGGGACCACTGTATTTTTCTAATTTCTGTTTAGTGCAGAAGAAAAATTAAAACATGTTGAAGATCACGTTATTGGTGCATGTCAGGCATATTTATAACTGTCTTAATGGAAGCTGGTAAATGCTGTTCACTGTTGTTGAAATGTGAAACTTAGTTGCTGTTAACAAATGTAAATATCAGAGAGTAAAACAAATATTTTAATTCACTGTAAATAGGGATGTACAAATTTCTGAATCATTCAGAGTCATCTATACTATGTTAAATAAATATTGTACCGTTTCTGGCCTCAGTTTGGTTTTTGACATTTTAATTCAAGTGTTCAAAGGGTGTGCTCACATATATTCTTACAGGATTTCTAGGAGCTGCAAAGGGGAGGGCAACAGCAGATTTAATCATGATTGACTGGTCACATGATGGAAACAATACCATACATACAACAATTGATTATTTTTCCTTTTCATTTTACATTTACTTGAACAAGGCATATAATGGGCAGTCATTCCTGTATAGGAGGCTCAGTCAGCACTAAGAACAAAAGGCACTTTAACCTAATTTCGCTTTCCTTATTTCTGTGTAAAAATGTCATGTCATTTTTTTGCTTTGTTCTATTTTTCGGTAGGAAATAGTGTTCACTGTTGAGAGGAGTGGTCTTTGGTGGGTCTTCTGCTTTTCCACATTCCCTCCTTTCCTCCACCCCCCTCTAAACACATGTTTGGGAGTAAATTAATTACACCCTCTGAAGGGAGGGGAAGTAGTGGAGTTGCAGATGGAATGGGAACTTTTAGCACACACATTAGGAGGTTTTAGCAAGGTGAACAATATAGGTGTATTAAATGGGCTGTATTATATATATATATATATATATATATATATATATATATATATATATATATATATATATATATAGATCTCTGTTACAATCTCATTTTACCTCCACTGGACATATTGTATAGGAAAACTTCCACTGGCGGTTGAAATTCTTTATCATGCTGTCATGTTTAGAGGTAGATATGAACAAAGAAGTGGATGGAGTGGCTGTGTATCAAGTTCTGATGAGCATTTTCTGTCCCAGCTATTGTCAGCCTGCACAAATATGTGGTTCTGAATTCTGTCACATTCTTAGGAGTCCCTATAGCCCTCCCTTGTAATGATGAATTTGCATTGGCCACTTTACGCAGAGTAGAGTAGAACTCCCCACGCCAGTTTGCCATCAACTTTTGGGGTAAGTGGAAGAGGTGTTGGCACATAAACTGAGGAGGCACAAGTTGGGGTGGAGAATGTATTACAGGAGATTTATATCTTCCAATATCACTTCCAATATGTGTGTATTGTGATGTCATCACTTCAATGTTATGCCTTTATATAGCCATGAGACTGGTCAGTGACTTTTAATATCATTATAATTTACAGCAGGGATTCCTTCAGCCGTAAATGTACCTTAGACTTTGTTGTAATATCTGTGGTACATTGATTTCCCTTTGCAGCATTCACCGGTCTATCAATCCCCATGAGGACTTCATGTCCGGTACTCGCGCTAGAAATGTCACACATTGGATGGGCCAAAAATGCACTCTGCCTCATCCAAGCATGTCAGCAGGCCCAGACTGGCAACTCTGACTTTTTCCAGAAGAGCCAGTGTGCCTGAATGTATTTGCAGGCTGGTCTGGTCTATCACACTTTTGTTAAAATGGGCTTAGACTAAGTTAATTTCCCACTCATACTTTTAATACAATAATTATGTCGGCAATAGAGAAATTATGGATACCTCTGTGATGTGAATAGATTAAAAAATGTTTTTTTTTGTTTTTTTTTACTTTGTACACCCATACAAATGTGGGCTTGGCGGCCTCAGCATACCACAGCTGCTTGTAAATTCCAATCCAGACCCAGATGTTGGTACCATCAGTACTGACAGTTTTATCATAGAGATATATGGAGGACTGTCCATGCTTTCTCACCTTACAGTGAAAACAGCGCACTACAAAGTATTGTTATTATTAATATCCATATAGCGTCATCACAGTAAAAAAATAAAAATAAGACTGGGTATCACAGTCAGTTAAAAGTGTCCTGCTTACAAGCGAAGTACCACATTTTGCTCCACACCCACCCATCTGGCACAAGTCTCCACTGTGGGAAAATCATGTCTTCCTAAAGCCGTGGAAATGTAATCTGTTAGATGCAAGGGTAAGCTAATGAGGAGGGCAGCTGAAGTCCCACTATTACTGAAAGGGCTCCCGAATCCCCATGAGTTAACCTGGTGATATACTTGCGTTCAGACTGACCATGCTTAAAAGAAAGCTTAATTTAGATCAACTGAGTAATGCCTGCTTTTGGTAAATAAAAAAATAGCAATAGGGAAAAGTTACATGATGTTGTATTAACCCATCACTTTACTCTCATTGCTATTCTTTCCAAGAGGCAGGTATCAAAGCTGACAATGTGTGAGTTACACTGAGTAAGGATTATCTACTCCACCCTGCTCCTCCCAGTCCAAGCAGATTCACATCTTGTCAGTGTTGTATAGTGAATCTGCCAGAATTGCGAGGACCAGGTCTGAGAGCTGAGACTTCTTACTGGAGGTTATCGCCCATGCCCATTTGAAAGGGGTGGTCATGGCTCAGGGAGCTTTTGGGGAGAGTGAGAGCATGGACTGTCATGACCCACAATGTACTTTGGACTACATACTAAGCTGTGTAGATCACTGTTGGCAGATGAAATCTGTGGATTATTGCAAAGTTAGGGAGTAAGGGACATTCAGTGATCTTCGGCTGAATGTGTAGTCAAAGTGCATCAGGTTTCATGATAGGAGTCAGCATTACTTATCACTTCTTGTCATGCACAGGGCATGCAAGATCAGAGGATGAGACCAGGGCAGAAGCAGACAAGAAAAGGGGTGTGGAACTGAGAAATAATGCACAAATAAGTGGACATTGTAGCCATGCCTATGTAAAAGACTTTTTCAATCCATGTTACCCATTCTAAAAATGGGCTCTTAAGTAAAATAAATAATCCTGCAAAAGAAAAAAAAAAAATCGTGCAAATATATCTATATCTACATATCTCTCTCTCTCTCTCTCTCTCTCTCTCTCTATATATATATATATATATATATATATATATATATATATATATATATATATATATATATGATACACATATATAGAGGTAGGGGCCCCGCTGCACTGCTTTGCCCGGGGGCCCATAATGTTAAGGTGGCCCTGAAGCCAGGTGGGTTATAGGTAAGGATCCATTTGCAGGAAATAGGTGAGGGGCTGTAGCTACACTCATCCTCCCCTTTCTTTCTCTACAAGAAGTCCTGAACAGCGAAACTTAGGTCTGCCTGAAAAAGCTTGTTCGGGATTAATTTCAGAAGGGGCTGACTGCTATCCTATATCTGGAGGTGGGGAAGAACAATTAGTATGCATTGTTTTCCACTGGACTAGCCCAGACATTTTGGCTGGGACCCAGCAGGGAAGACTGTGGAAGGACAGCTCATCTCCACTCCCATTGTAACCCCCATATTCAGCACCCACCAATGTTTAAGAAGGAGAGAGCCAGGGATTTGCCCAGGGAGGGGAAAGCACTGTGGAATTTTGACTCTGGATATAAGGAACCACTCTAGGGGAAGAGAGGGGTTCAGTGTTTGATTTGATTCCTGGAAGGTGGTGTTACGACTCTATACTTTGAATGTGGTAGCAGTACCTAAAATTCACCAGAAGTGCTGCTGTTCTGCCCCTGAACTTTACACCATGCCTGTAGGAGTTAATCTCCTTACCTGATTAGAACTGCACCTGTCTCACAGCTTGAAATACCTGCCTCAGTCTGTTCTCTGTGCAGTTCAGCGTTAATCCCTGGCTGCTGCTTGTTTCTCCCTGTTCCAGTGTTTGTTTACTGCTGTTTGATCTCTCTTGTGTACTCAGCCTGATCACCGGTTTATGCTTGCTTGTGACCCTGAACTCTACATGGATACTGGTTTCTGCTTAAACTCTTGTTGCCCAGACCTCTGCCTGGTCACTGGACTCAACTACTTTGCTTTCCTGGACAGACTTGTGCATCCTGGCAATAGTATAACTCAATACTTGTTCCTGCAATTTAACTGTATCTGTCATTGCTTGGAACCTGTTGCTCTGTGGACTTTCCTGCCATTCATCACACCTGTTCATATTTGTGTATTGGAGTTATACCAGTTTATGCTGTTAGCTGAAAATCTGCATATTCCATTAACTGAATCCTTGCTCGCATATGTTGCCTAAACAAAGATACTTGGTTTCTATACTTCTGTTGCCGCTTCCTGAATTTGCTAAGAATCATAACAGGTGACTGGTGTTGAATTGCTGTTCTCTACCAGTGGATTATATCTGTAGCTGAGATAAATCCATGGGTTTAGGATTCCGCAATTCAGGACAGCCAGGTGTCTGTAACTCCTTAACGCTAGTGGGGTAAGAGACAGTGTTAGGAACCCCTCCAGCCGGCACAACACAACCCGGAATCTACTCTGCCAGTCAGGTGTTCACTGGAGCCCCTGATGGTGGGGACAGACTGGGCCGCAGACTGACAGAGGGTCGTGAAGTGCGTACCAGCTGGGGAGAACCCAGGCAAGAGGAGTCAGGTCCACGCAGAGGTCAAGGGCCGGCAGCAGACAACAGTATCGATGAACAAGCTGAGGTCAGGGGACACAGGCAAATAGCAGAACGGGTAAACAGGCCAAAGATCAGGGTCACAGGAAACACGAGCAAGGTCCAAATCAAAGCCAAGGGTCATACACGGGGAGTCAAATAGAGATATCAGGATACAGGACAGGAACTAGCAGGTTAGCAGACTGGAACACAGGAGCTATAACCGGCAATGAGGCAGCAGACCTCATTGCCTTAAATACCAGTGGCCACCAATCAGAGCCTAGCTCTGAATTAGACACAGCCCCCAGCATAATTAATAGGCTGCATTAATTAGCCCACAGGCTAGGACATATGGTGAGCGCTGCGCCCGGCTTCCTCTCATTGCCGGGACGCAGCGCTGAAGCGTCTTCTCGTTGCCCCGGCAACGGCCGGGTCAGGGCCAGAAGTGACGTCCCGGTCGCCATAGCGACGGCCGGGACGCGGGTGAGTGAGTCGCGGCGGCTGGGCACCGCCGCGGCTCGTAACAGTACCCCCCCCACCCCCCTTGAGGAGGGGTCGAGGGACCCCGACATCCAGGTTTTCTTGGGAACCTCCTGAAGAATTCCCTCAATTGTTTAGGGGCATGGAGCTGTCTTCGCGGAACCCAAGATCGCTCTTCTAACCCGCGGTTCCTCCACTGCACCAGGAAGTGCACCTGTCCTTGCACTTTTTTGGAATCTAAAATCCTTTGAACCACATATCTTAGTGGCTTACTCGAACTTCCCCCAGGCACAGTTGAGGATTGGCTAGGATACAATACCGGCTTCAACAATGAACAATGAAATGTGTTCGGAATTTTTAGTGAACTAGAAATCTTCAATCTAAAAGCTACCGGATTGATCTGTTTGGTAATCATGAACGGCCCAATAAATTTAGGCCCTAGTTTTTTACAAGGCTGTCTGAGCCTAAGATTTCTAGTTGATAGCCATACTTTCTGGCCCACTTTGAATGGGCAGGTGGTACGGTGGCGATCCGAAAAAATTTTGGCCGACAATGAGGATTTTTTCAAGGAGGACTGAACTTTCCCCAAAATTACTTTCAGATCAGCAACTGTGGAATGAATCTCCGGAATACCAGCAGATTTGAGAGAGTACAGAGAATTAGACCTGGGATGGAAACCAAAGTTACAGTAGAACGGGGAAGTTTGAGTAGATGAGTGAGATGAGTTATTGTAGGCAAACTCTGCCCAAGGCAGCAAAGATGACCAGTTGTCATGGTATTCTGAGGAATAACATCGGAGGAACTGTTCAAGTGCTTGGTTAACCCTTTCAGTTTGCCCGTTAGACTGAGGGTGGTATGCAGATGACAGACTGATCCGGATTCCGAGGAGGGTGCAGAAGGATTTCCAGAATTGTGCTATGAATTGTGAACCACGATCAGAAACAATATCGGAAGGAAGTCCATGGAGCCGGAAAACATGTTGTATGAAGAGAATGGCCAGATCTCGAGCTGTAGGAAGCCTGGTTAATGTGATGAAATGTGCCATTTTACTGAAACGGTCCACCACAACCCAAATAGTATTATGTCCTGCAGAAGGTGGCAAATCAACAATAAAATCCATGGACAAATGTGTCCAAGGTTTTGCAGGAATGGGCAATGGAAGCAATTGACCCACCGGGCGAGTCCTGGGGACTTTGTTCCTGGCACAAATTTCACACGAGAGGACATGACTCTTGACGTCAGCGGACAAGGATGGCCACCAGACCGTACGGGAAAGGATCTCCAGCGTCTTATAAACTCCAGGGTGTCCAGCAGACCTACTATTATGCGCCTCTGCAAGAACCGCCTTCCTTAGATGGACTGGAACAAAAAGACGTTGTTCCGGAGTAGTATCAGGGGCTAATTTCTGGAATCTCTGAAGTGTGATACTCAGATCTTGGGTTAATCCAACATGGATTATGGAAGGAGGAATAATAGGCTCTGGGTTCGAAACTGGAACGTGGTGTGCCAAGAAACTTCTGGACAGAGCATCTGCCCGGACATTTTTGGAACCCGGTCGATAGGTGATCAGGAAATTGAACCGGGTAAAGAATAACGACCAACGGGCCTGTCTGGGATTTAGACGTTTGGCCGATTGTATATATTGCAAGTTCTTGTGGTCGGTAATGACAGAGATCTGATGTGGAGCACCCTCCAGCCAATGTCGCCACTCCTCGAAGGCCCATTTGATTGCCAACAGTTCCCTATTCCCGACATCATAGTTGGCTTCTGCTGAAGAGAACTGGCGGGAGAAATAGGCACACGGGTGTAGACGATTAGTATGAGGGTCCTTCTGTGATAGTATAGCCCCAGCACCGACGTCAGAGGCGTCGACCTCAAGAACAAATGATTTAGCTGGATCCGGGTGTCTAAGGACCTGAGCAGAGACAAAGGCTTTTTTCAGGCTTTCGAATGAGGCTACTGCTTGAGGCGACCAATTAGTTGGATCCATTCCTTTACGGGTTAGGGCGACAATGGGAGCCACGATGTCCGCAAAACCTGGAATGAACCTTCTATAATAATTGGAGAAGCCCAGAAACCTCTGCACCGCCTTAAGGTTATTTGGTTGCACCCAATCTAGAATAGCCTGAACCTTAGTTGGATCCATGGAGAATCCCTCAGAAGAGATTATGTAACCTAAAAAGGATACTTTCTGCACCTCGAACTCACACTTTTCTAGTTTGGCGTAAAGGTGGTTCTCTCGCAGTCTTCGTAGAACTTGTTTAACGTGATTCTGATGTACAGACAGAGATCTGGAATAGATGAGGATATCATCTAAATAGACGACCACGAAACTACCAAGAAAGTCCCGAAGAACCTCATTGATTAAGTCCTGGAATACTGCAGGTGCATTGCTAAGACCGAACGGCATAACCAAGTATTCATAATGGCCAGAGTGCGTATTGAATGCCGTCTTCCACTCGTCTCCCTCCTTGATACGGATGAGGTTATACGCTCCACGAAGATTGATTTTTGAGAAGACTGTAGCACCTCTCAGCTGATCAAATAATACGGAGATGAGCGGAAGGGGATAGGTATTCTTGATTGTAATAAGATTCAATCCCCGGTAATCAATACAGGGTCTTAGTCCTCCGTCCTTTTTGGATACAAAGAAGCATCCTGCTCCTACGGGAGATTTAGATGGCCTGATGAAGCCCTTCTCCAGATTTTCTTCAATGTATTCCTGCATGGACTTGGTCTCCGGACCAGAGAGAGAGTACAGGCGACCCTTATACAACTTGGAACCAGGAATAAGCTCGATGGCACAGTCAAAGTCACGGTGAGGTGGTAAGGTGTCAGCAGCTTTCTTGGAGAACACATCCCAGAACTCATGATATTGTGAGGGAAGCTGCTCCGGAATAGACTGAATCACCCGCAGGGGCAGTGACAAGCAGGACTGTGTACAGTAAGAGCTCCACTGGACAATTTCTCCTTTTACCCAGTCCATGACAGGGTTATGACGGGAAAGCCATGGGTGGCCCAAGATCAAGGGAACTGATGAACAATCGATAAGAAGGAAGGTTATTGACTCTGAATGGAGAGCTCCGATTTTTAATTGTAGTGGCGAGGTCTCCCAGGAAATCTTGCCACCAGGCAACGGACCTCCATCTAATCCACAGACAGTAATAGCGGACTTGAGTTTTACCATCGGAATTTTAGCAGCGCGGGCGAACCCGATGTCCAGGAAGTTGCCTGCAGCTCCACTATCAACGAAGGCGGACAGGTCCATTGAACGAGCACTAAACATGAGCTGTGCAGGGATCAATACGGCGTTTTTCGGGGAGACAATCTGCAGACCTAGGTGAACTTTCCCCTCGTTCCCTAGGCATGCTCTTTTCCCGGCTTATTCGGGCAGGAACGGGAGAAGTGGCCTTTTGTGCCGCAATAGAGACATAGGCCCTGTGATCTTCTCTTGTCTCTTTCCTCAGGGGAGAGACGATACGCCCCCAATTGCATGGGTTCCTCACCATCCGTGGGAACAGGAATGAAGCCGGATAGAGGTGATGATGTCTCCTTTTCGATTTTCCGCTCTTTAAATCTCCTGTCGATTTTAATGGAGAGGTGCATCAGATCCTCCAGAGAGGTAGGAGATGGGTACTGCACCAAAGAGTCTTTGACCTGTTCCGACAGGCCAAGACGGAACTGACTCCGCAAGGCAGGATCATTCCATCCACTATCAGGTGACCATCTACGGAATTCAGCGCAGTATTCCTCTGCCGAGCGCCGGCCTTGTTTCAAGGCCCGTAGATGAGTTTCAGTGGAGGCAGTACGGTCCGGGTCGTCATATAGTAGACCTAGCGCCTCGAAGAAAGCGTCTACTGACTGCATGGCAGGACTGGTCTGCGGCAAGGAAAACGCCCAGGACTGGGGGTCACCCTGTAGAAGGGAAATGATAATCCCGACTCTTTGATGCTCTGACCCGGTGGAGCGGGGTCTCAATCGGAAATAGAGCTTGCAGCTCTTCCTGAAATTCCGAAACAGGGACCTATTTCCAGAGAAGCGATCCGGCAAGTTCATCTTAGGTTCACAGACGGAACTTGGAGTGGGTTGTGACACTTTTGCGGCTTCTTCTTGAACAGACAGACGCTCAGCCAATCCCTGGATCATCTGATATAAGGACTCAACATGGGCTGCTAGGGCTTGTGCCGGAGACGGTGAGGATCCACTTGCATCCATTCCAACCTCGTCTCCGTGAGTGGGCCGGTTATAATGTTAGGAACCCCTCCAGCCGGCACAACACAACCCGGAATCTACTCTGCCAGTCAGGTGTTCACTGGAGCCCCTGATGGTGGGGACAGACTGGGCCGCAGACTGACAGAGGGTCGTGAAGTGCGTACCAGCTGGGGAGAACCCAGGCAAGAGGAGTCAGGTCCACGCAGAGGTCAAGGGCCGGCAGCAGACAACAGTATCGATGAACAAGCTGAGGTCAGGGGTCACAGGCAAATAGCAGAACGGGTAAACAGGCCAAAGATCAGGGTCACAGGAAACACGAGCAAGGTCCAAATCAAAGCCAAGGGTCATACACGGGGAGTCAAATAGAGATATCAGGATACAGGACAGGAACTAGCAGGTTAGCAGACTGGAACACAGGAGCTATAACCGGCAATGAGGCAGCAGACCTCATTGCCTTAAATACCAGTGGCCACCAATCAGAGCCTAGCTCTGAATTAGACACAGCCCCCAGCATAATTAATAGGCTGCATTAATTAGCCCACAGGCTAGGACATATGGTGAGCGCTGCGCCCGGCTTCCTCTCATTGCCGGGACGCAGCGCTGAAGCGTCTTCTCGTTGCCCCGGCAACGGCCGGGTCAGGGCCGGAAGTGACGTCCCGGTCGCCATAGCGACGGCCGGGACGCAGGTGAGTGAGTCGCGGCGGCTGGGCACCGCCGCGGCTCGTAACAGACAGATAATGTGGTAAACCTGCCTGGCATTTATTTACTGTTTGTATATAACATTCTAGTGATTGTTTTTATTACATTAAATGTATTTTTGTACTTTCTAACTGCATTTGCCTGAGTGACTATAAGAATCCTGAAAGGTACTGGGTAGGCTTCCGTGGCATAGTAAGGCACCCTTGGGTGGACAGCCAGCTTGAAGTAGGCAGAACTCTGCCAGATAAATCCAGTATCCTCACAACAGACAAGGACATAGGAAGTGAAATAGAGGCGCATATATATATATATATATATATATATATATATATATATATATATATATATATGAAACCTTCCTTTCAAGGAGCGGTAGGCAAAAGATAGAAATAAGCAAAATGGGACTTATAAGTGTAAATAATGAGGCAATAGGGAGCAACATGTGGCTGGGGAGACAAGAAGGACAGTCAGTGTTGTAAACAATGAAATAAGGAGCCAGACAAGAAAAGAGGCTAGGGGAAACCACACATGATGACACTTATTTCTACAAGCAGCATTTAACAAAATGTATTTCCAGCACAGGCTGCAAATAAGGGTTGACAGATGAAAAATAATTGACAAGTATGAAAGATAACAAGATAAAACAAAAAACACTTGCACTGCCCAGTTTTGTTTTAAGACTCGGCGGAGGAGGCAGAAATGAAGTAAAGAGATAGGACAAACAGGAGCAGGCATTAGGCAAGGTTATTGTGGAGACACTGAGAAGTAGAAAAATGCAATGGGTAAAAGACAGTATATAAGTGGGGAATGAATAAAGTGGTCAGAAGAGAGACCGTGAAGACAAAGGAATCGGCTATGAGGCAGGGGAGGCGAGCGGGGAAACTTTGGTGTAGCAGGCATCATCATCATCAACATTTATTTATATAGCGCCAGCAAATTCCGTAGCGCTTTACAATTGGGAAATGATGGCAGATGATATAATTAAACAAGGAGTGTCTGATATGAAGATACTGTAACATGGCCATGGAGGGAGACCTGAATGATGTAAGAGAAGGCAGAACGCCTGTCGCTGGCAAAGACATTGCAGGAGAAATGGTTAGGGACAATATATAGTATATATGCTTTATGTGTTTTCTGCTGTGTGCAGTGTTTCTTAGGGATCAGCCAAAAGTGGTCCTCTTGTTTGGTACTGCTGCTGGAAAAGGAGGGGCTTGCTGGGTGGGCCTGAAAGCTGACATCATGGCTACTTTTATGTTTCATGTATTCGCATCATAGCATGAAAAATACACCCACAAAGGGTTTTCCTTAATTTTTTATTTACGTTGTTTTTATGCTTTGATTTAATTTAATTGACTGAACTGGAACCAATGAAAAATGCAATATGTACATTGGAAACAGGGCACAGCAATCTACTGTCAGCCCAGAAAGATCAATTGTAACATCAAAAGCAACATTCTGCATTCATTCTTCTGGTTTCATGTAAGCCTGGAAACTGGATAAAAAAAAAAAAAAGGTATGTATGGGACAAAGACTTTTCTTGTTTTCCACTCATGCAAAATGTTACCAGCCATCCACTGAATTGATGCATAATGCAGATTCATAGTCGGGTCACCGTAATTGGCATATTAATGTCAAACTGACCTGACATTGGGTCTTTTATTTTTATTACATTAGAAATTGGAGCACTGTCAGTTATTTTATTCTGAAGCAGTTTTACTTTTAGATCGAATAAAAATAGACTGTAACTAGAGCAACTGGCAACATCAGGAGCTCTTAATTTGATAAATCTGTTTATAAAACCAATCAGACTTCCAGGGTCAAATTTTTTACACACAAACCTTGCACCTAACAATACCACAGTCTTCACCCCTCAAAATACTATTCTGTAAAAATACTTGGCTTCATGCTCCTCCCTTCTTGATTCTCCCGAAGGTCATTTCATCCTTACTAAATCCTCCAGAGGTCATGTCTAGTAGTAGATGCACCACACTCAATGAAAAGAAACAATATATATTGCCTTCCTGTTATCAGGAGCAAAGTCCCACAAAAAGTTATTGATCAGAATAGGATGGATTTAATTGCTTATATTTTGTCCATTTTTATTGAAACTATCTTGCAGATGCTCATAGATGAGTTCCACTCTCAGATTGAGCAACCACGAATCTCCGTCTTTTCCCGATCTCCACTCTGAAACAGCCAACCTTTAATGAAAAGAGGAAAATAGTATTTGAAGTTTAGGAAACTTTGTCAAATCAATAGCACGAGGAAATTTTTTTTGACATGTATGCAAATAAATAAAACACCTTTTCTAACTGCATCATCTTTTACATATATGCAAAGTTCGTTTCATATAGTTTATAACATATTGATCTTGTACTTGACCAAACCACTGTGTTTTCTCTTTCACTATATGCATTAGGGAATGATTGCTTTATACATTGGATTAGAGTATAAAACAATTGTATACTTACGAACCACATGCAAATAAATTATATAATCAAATATCTATTTCAGTTATATACAACCATAACAGAATATATGTTATCCCTACTTATATACACATATACATAGTTCTATTTATTATTACACAAAAAAGAAACCTTTTACAGTAATAAGCTTTGTGGATATATTTTTTTACTCCTATTGATAAACCATTATATATTAGCTATCTTGGTATATACTAATTAAACAACCCTTATTGTGCCCTGTAGCGTTTAGTTTAATTTTTTTAAATATATGTAAATGATTTGTAATAAAATAATTAGCTGCTCACATTTTCATCTAGCAGTAGCCAGTAGTGGCAGTATCTGATTGGCTGTGAGGAGTTGCAATGTCCAAAGATGACCTGCTTCTAACAGTTTTGTGGTCAGGAACAAGTCCTATTCCTGAAGCTGACTACTAAGGTGAGATTACACTATTACTGAGGCCTGATTAAGGGTTCTAACTGCCCTAGGCAAATACCCGCTTGCTGAAGTGCTCCGCCCACTATTGTCATCATATAGGGAAAGTGGACTAAGAAGCACCTGTGTAGTGTAGAACAGGACGCTCCTCCCTGAGGCCGGACTAGCCGCCCACAAACTTTTCTGTACGGAAATCCGGATAAGGCACTCCTACCCCTTGCCCAGCCCACCAGCTATACCAACCTGCCCACCAACTTCTCCAGCCCAGCAAGCTGCTGCATGATAATGCTGAGTGCTCAGCAGAGAGCACTCCACTCCCTGGACAGCCCACCAGTTTTGCCTACATTTTAGATCTACCTGTACTCCATCTATGTAGGGAAGTAATATTCAGCATCTGAGTTTCTTCTTCTGTTTCCCCCTCAGCCTGTGAGTCTTTCTCTCCATTTTCTATGTCTCTCTCTCAACATATGAGTGTCTCCCCCCTCAACCTGTGAGTCTCTGCCTCTCCCTCCCTTTTGGCTAACTGAGGTAGGAGCTATTCATTTATTGGTGGTGGTTATTAATTTGATTTAATTTAGTTAGGGGCTATTATTTTATTAGTGGAGCTATTCATTGATTAGTGGGGACTATTTAATTGAGGGATGACTGTGGTGGTGAGGACTATTAATACTGGGGAAGGGTGGTTGTTTTTATTTGAATGTGGGTCTGGGTTGGGGTAGAAAAGGCCTATTTGTGAAATGTGAATGCAATTTAACAGCAGGGCTGCTAGGAGGGAAATATCCCTTTTAAAAAAAAAATGGATACTTTGATTTAATGTCACGGCTCGATAGAGGAGGGAGGACTAGAGTGTTCACTAGTTTCATTTCTTGGGGTGAATAATAACGCTCTTTTTTTTCAGGCAGGGTCCCACCAGGATGTAGCAAAGCACCAAGTTAAGCTTAAGACACCAGCAGTAGCTCCAGTTAGTTAAAGCTGCAAGAACAAGTAGGAGAGAGCAGCACAAGGTTGGAGCACAGTCTAGCACTTCTAAAGTGCTAGGCACCCAAAATAAAAAGGTTACTTCTCCTTGTCACGAAATCAGAGTCAGGATGGGCCTCCAAAGTTTGCTTAGGTGGATACTACCCCCAGAGAGGTGCAGAAACTAACGGAAAGAGAATATGGGCTTAGCAGCTCTCTAACTGCAGGTCACGGTCCTCTAGGGGGCGATGAGCAAGACTAGATGGAGAATCAGGAGATATTGGTTGCGGCAAGGATATGTCATATGAGTGCTGGATGCAGGTCCAACAGGTAAGTGGAAGTTCAGGATTATAGAAGAGAGCAATAGTCTGCAGGATGCTGATGCATCGGGTCCTGATAAGCTAGAAGCCCTTGAGCAGGATTAGCGGAGATGCTCAACGGGCTGCAGTGTAGCTGCAGCGTCTTGACTGTGGAGGTGATGCAGCTATACACAGGAGAGCAATAGTCCGTAGGGTAATAAAGCGCTGAGGTCCTGATGAGCTGGAAGCCCTGAAGCAGGATTATTGGAGATGCGTAATGATCTGCAGAGTAGCAGCAGCGGCTTGACTGCGGAGGTGATACAGGTATACACAAGAGAACAATAAATAAGAGCTACAGGAGGGGACGTCCTAACAGGTAAGGAGACCTGAAGATCTGGCAACCATAGTAAGGAGGCTGGAGCTTAAAACAGACAGGCTTACATGTACTTAGCCAAGTGAAAGTAGGGAGTTTTGAAAAGATTGGGTGTGTGCATGCTCAGTTCAGAGCAACCAGAATGAGCAGTTAGCTGGTGTGATGTGTGAGTGTAATTTCCCCCTTTTAAAGGTGGGCTTTGCACACTTAGATGAGACCTGTTGGGAAACTTGAAATGGTATTTTCTAACCAAGGAAGGAGCGTGAACATCAGCGGAATCCACCCAGGACCGCTCTTCGGGCCAAAGATTTGGGAGATTTCAAATTCATCCGACTGCTGAGTGACAGGAGGAGGAGAAGTGATTTTTTTGGAAGAGTATTGATTGACCACCAAAGGTTTTAGAAAAGAAACATGAAAAGCATTGGAAATGCGGAGAGAGGTCGGGAGCTTGAGCTTGAAGGAGACTCGGTTAATGACCCAAAGAATTTTTAAAGGGTTTAATAAACAGTTAAGCAAACTTCATAGATGGAACCCGAAGGCAAATATTCTTAGTAGATAGCCACACCTTGTCCTCAACTTGCAAAGGAGGAACGGCCCAACGTTTCCTAATGGCAAAGCGTTTGTAACGAGAAGAAGCCTTCCTGAGGCATCTCATTGTCTGGGTCCAAATGTAAATAAAATCCAGATGAAGGTCGTCAACAACCGGAACCTGAGTGGGGAATAAGCCTGGGTAAAGTGGGATGAAGGCCATAGACAATGGAAAATGGAGTGGCACCAGTTGACTTGTGGTAGAGATTATTATGGGCGAATTCAGCACAAGGCAGTAGATCTGCCTAATTACCTTGAGTAGCAGAAGACTATAGACCAGTGTTGGCTAATTTGTGACACTCCAGGTGCTGTGAAACTACAAGTCCCAGCATACCCTTCCAGCAATAAGCTGCTATATATTGGCGAAGCATGCTGGAAATTGTAGTTTCACAACACTGCTATAGACGAATGAAAGTCTCCAGATCCTGGTTCACTCTTTCGGTTTGACCATTGGATTGTGGATGGTAAAAGGAGGAAAAGGTAAGCTGGATGTCAAGAATTTTACACGGGGATCTCCAGAATTTAGAAGTAAACTGCACTCCACAATCGGAGACAATCTCAACTGGACATCTGTGGAGCCAGAAAATTTCCTTAATGAATAAACGTGCCAGGAGAGAAGCAGAAGTGAGACCGGTAAGGGGAATAAAATGTGCGATTTTTGAAAACTGGTCTACGACAACCCAAATGGTGTTGAATTTTTTGCTAGGAGGGAGATCAGTAACGAAATCCATGGAGATATGTTACCATGGCCTGGATGAAAGAGGGAGTGGTAACAGGTCTAGAAGGAGCTAGACGGGAGGTCTTGGTTTTGCAAGCTGCTGACATCAGAGTTTAGGGTAGGCCACCAATAATTCTGGGAAATAAGTTCGATGACCTTGAGGTAGTCTGCATGCCCGGAAAATCATGAATAGTGGTACCAGTGCAAAACTCTCTTAGGTAGGTTAGGAGAAGCAAAGCTTTTAGTGGAATCTGCCAACTCGGAGTGAAAGGGCTTTGGCCTTGTTCTTTGACTTGGGTCGAAAGGTGACATGCAAATTAAAGCGGGAGCAAAAGAGAGACCAACAAGCTTGTCATGGATTAAAACAAGGGCCGACTGAAGATATAACAAATTTTTGTGATCCGTAAAAATAGTAACCGGGAAACATACCCCTCCAGGAGGTATCTCCATTCTGCAAGCACCAATTTCATAGCCAGGAGTTCCTTCTCACCGATGGAATAGTTTTTCTCTGCCAGAAGAAACTTGCGTGAGTAGAAGGCGCATGGATGGAATCATTTCTCTGCGGATGTCTTCTGGGATAGAACTGCTCCAACTTCTACTAATGAGGTGTCAACCTTTACAAAAAATAGCAGAGAGGTGTTGGGCTGTCTAAGGACAGGAGCCGTAGAAAATTCCTGTTTGAGTGCTAAAAGCGAATATAGTATCTGGAGACCAGGGGGTAAATGTATCAAAGTGCGAGTTTGCCAGCGTGTTTAAATCGCGGAAAATCGCGGGGTTTACCCGCGAGTTTTGAAAAAAATATATGCAAATGTATCAAGCTGGTCATCTCTGGCGATTTTGAGAGATGTAAACACTCACGAGTTTAGCAAACTCTCCTGTGTTTGGCAAACTCGCCTGTGTTGTAACAGTGAGTTGTCAACACATCACTGTTACACTGGCCCTGGTAAAAAGTAAAAGAATAGATAAAAGTTTAAAAAAAAAAAAAAAAGCGTGAGGTCCCCCCGCTATTTATGCTTAACCCTAGTGCTGCCTGACTAGTGCTGGTCCCGTGAAAATCGGGGAAAAATTTTGCGTGGGGTCCCCCTGATTTTCACTTTACCAGCACTAGGCAAACCAGCCAGGGTTGGCGGCACTATAGCAGGGGGACGCGCGGCAGGGATCCCCCTGCCATAATGACTAACCAAACCTAGACTGTTCAGCGCTGGGCTGGATTCCCTAGGGAGTGGGGTTCGCCGAAAAAAAAGAGCGGGCCCCCCCCTAGAAAGAACCAGCCCAGTGCTGATCCTGAATCTAGGTACAGTATTAGGTGATTCCCCACTAGCGTGGTAAAATGCCATAATACTGTACTTTGAACTTACGCAAACAACGTAAGCTCAGTGCGATACAGACCTCCTACTAGGTAGGAGGTGTCTGCGGCGTCTCAAGACTTTTTTTATTTTTCTTCAAGCAAGCACACAGATTCGGGATCTTACAAATATGGGCCCCTTCTAGGCGAAGTGTTCCTGCTTTTCAACAATCGTTTTTGGAAGTATAAAATGGCTGGGACTGGGGCAAGCCGTCAAGATGGAGGTATAAAAATTAAGGGACTGGGGCAAGCCAGGACGTTGGAAAGAAGAAAGAAGACCTCATTGGTGAGTATTTGTTTTTTTTTATTTTTATTAAATAGATGTGGTTAAAAAGAGGGTGGTTAGTGTCTTTATTGTGGGGTTTTTATTTTTAATAAATATATGTGGTGTTTATGAGGGAGTTGTTGTTTTTGTAAACTTTTTTCTTTGTGGAACTACAGGGCCCAGCAAGCCAGGGATGTCAGGGCATGTTGACACTTGTGGTTCTCCAAGTGCCAACATGCCCTGGCTGCCGTGGGTATGCTGTTGATTGTAGTTATACAAGCAACAGCATGGCCACAGTTTTTAGGGCAACCTGGCTGGCTGGGACTTGTAGTTCCACAAAAAAAATTGGTGTCAGTTTTTTTTTTTTAATACTTTATCGCCGTATTAACCTACTACCCACAGCCCAGGGGTAGTAGGAAGAGCCCTAGTGCTATCAGCACTGGGCTGGTTCTTTCTAGGGGGGTGGGGCGCTCATTTTTTTCGGCGGACCCCACTCCCTAGGGAATCCAGCCCAGCGCTGAACAGTCTAGGGTTGGTTAGTCATTATGGCAGGGGGACCCCTGCCACGTGTCCCCCTCCTATAGTGCTGCCAACCCTGGCTGGTTTGCCTAGTGCTGGTAAAGTGAAAATCGGGGGGACCCCACGCAAAATTTTCCCCGATTCTCACGGGACCAGCACTAGTCAGGCAGCACTAGGGTTAAGCATAAATAGTGAGGGGACCTCACGCTTTTTTTTTTTTTCAACTTTTATCTGTTCTTTTACTTTTTAACACTGCCAGGGCAGTGTAACAGTGATGTGTTGATACAACACGCTGCTATCAATGTCGATTTTGCAAGAAGCAGAACTCTGGCAATTTTGTATGAAAACCCAGCTTCATACATCGGCGAGTTTCAACTCTCCCGAGAAAATCGCTGGAGTTGCTAAATCGCACTTTGATACATTTACCCCCAGGTCTTGGTGTCTGCGCCTTTCCAGGTCAGAGCAACAATGGGAGCCACAATAGAAGAGTAGTCTCAGGTAAATTGTCTATAATAGTTGGCGAACCCCAGAAATCGTTGACTGGCCGCTAGTCCTGAAGGAATAGGCCAATCAATGATGGCTCAAACTTTTTCGGGATCCATTTGCAGGCTGCTTCTGGAGACTATATTACCAAGGAAAGATTTCTGAGTGAAGAAGATATATAATTGATTAATATATATATATATATATATATATATATATATATATATATGTATGTATATATATATATATATATATATATATATATATATATATATATATATATATATATGTATATATATAAATGCTTAGTGGCGTCTGTGTGTGTGTGAAAAAAAAAAACAAGTTGCAGCGCCACCTGCTGGGCAGAGTTAAACACTGACCTACTAAATTCTTAGTCTGTGTGGGGGAAAAAAATTCAAAAAGGGCTGAATTTTGGTAGGGCTCAAACTCATTTTCGTGAGATAATTTTACCTCATGAACACACATGTGTAGAGGCGTGCGTTAGTGTGTGTGTGTGTGTGTGTGTGTGTGGAAAAAACTTTTCTCAGAAAGGGCTCATCCAATTGACCTGAAATTTGGTATACTGACATTATTTGACAAAAAAATTAGAATAGTCAAGTCAGTTAACTTCCGTCATCCCCCCTTCCCCCCGTGGGAGGGGTAGTAAAGGCTAAATTTACGAGTTGAGGGGTCAAACTCATTTTCGTGAGGTAATTTTACCTCATGAACACACATTAAAAAGGGCGCTTGCGTCGGGAAGTAACGATCTTCCCCTGAGGAGGCCTGGGCTAGGCCCAAATGCATGACAAGAACCTTTTTAAGACCTTAAGTATCTTGATTTGACTAGAATGCATGAGTATCATGCACGGGTTAACTTGTGTGTGTGTGTGTATGTGTATGTGTGTGTGTATATATATATATATATATATACTTAAGGTCTTAAAAAGGTTCTTGTCATGCATTTGGGCCATAGCCCAGGCCTCCTCAGGGGAACAGCGTTACTTCCTGACGTAAGTGCCCTTTTTTAACGTGGTTTTGTCCACATGTCACCACCTCATCATTTATCTATCCAGATGTCTATCCAGACACAGGGATCTCTCTCAGCGGTCCTGAGTATCACACTCCTCTCACTCTGTCACCCCCGGCAACCACCAACCACTCCCCACTGTCACCCCGGGCAACCACCAACCACTCCCAACTGTCACTTCTCCTTAAAGAAATATATATATATTTTTTTTAAATCTTTAGAAACACTTTTAACAATTAACAAATTAAAAACATCTTAGTATACAAAATTTCAGCCCTTTCTGAATTTTTTTTTACACACACACTAAGAATTTAGTAGGTCAGTGTATAACTCCGCCCAGCAGGTGGCGCTGCAGCTTGGTTTTATTTTTTCCACACACAGACAGACTAACACACGCCACTAGGCATATATATATATATATATATATATATATATATATATATATATATATATATATATATATATATATATATAACCCGTGCATGATACTCATGCATTTTTTTGTCAAATAATGTCAGTATACCAAATTTCAGGTCATTCGTATGAGCCCTTTCTGAGAAAATAGTTTTTTCCACAGACACACACACACTAGCACACTCCGCTACACATGCAGGGGCGGATCTAGAAAATGTTTGTTCCCTGGGGGGATGTTAGGGCGGGGCGATTTAGGCCCCGCCCCCTTTCCGACTTCTGAGGCTGCCGAGGCAGTATGTGCAGGTCCGCTCTGCAGTGACAGGCAGGGACAGTGTGCTGCCCGACTGCTCTGATTGTGTTTAAAACACAATCAGAGCAGCCGGGCAGCACACTGTTACTGCCAAACGGACCTGCACATACTGTGCAGCCGTCGGTAGCAAACCCCTGCTAGGGGGGGCGATTGCCCCGATCGCACCCCCCTGGATCCGCCACTGTACACATGTGTGTTCATGAGGTAAAATTACCTCACGAAAATGAGTTTGACCCCTCAACTCGTCAATAATGTCAGTATACCAAATTTCAGCCCTTTTTGAGGTTTTTTTTTCCAAACACACACTAAGAATTTAGTAGGTCAGTTAACCCGTGCATGATACTCAAGCATTCTAGTCAAATCAAGCTACTTAAGGTGTTAAAAACTCCCCACTGTCACCCCCGGCAACCACCAACCACTCCCAACTGTCACTTCTCCTTCAAGAAATATATAGGTCAGTGTATAACTCTGCCCCAGCAGGTGGCGCTGCAGCTTGGTTTTTTTTTTTTCACACATAGACAGACTAACACACGCCACTAGACATTTATATTATAGATATATAGGGATATATATATATATATATATATATATATATATATGACACACACACACACACACACACACACACACACCATTTTCCTTCCTTAAATAGCTACTTTCTCTTCTCCCCCACTATGTCAAAGTACATAGCATTTGTCTGAAAGGAAGTGTGAAGCTAGGTACATTTACATATCTAAACAATTGGCCTCCAATCAAGTACATCAGCTTATCCCACAGAAGTTTTCTAATTAACTTTTGTGAAGACTAAAGTGTCTTGAAAACTGGACTTGGAAATAGACAGACATAAGGTTTTCTCTCCCAATTTGGAAACAGACAGACACAAGGATTTTGCTACATGTGCCCTTCGGGGCGCTGGTAATGTTTTGAACATGAGGGAATAGACTTAAATATGAGTAAAATGTACACTGTGTATTGTTATTTCTTTAAATAGTTAAGCTATAGACTGTAGGAGCTACAATAGACTGCTGTAAGCTTTGTTATAAAGTCACAGACCATGTGGTGTAGCTTTTAAGAAGTGTTTTGTTTAGGGTAACACTGTAAGCATAGAAAGCAGGGCCCTCTTAACAACATTTTGGGTCCCCGGGCAAAGCAGTGCACTGGGGCCCATGTATATGTATATATATATATATATTAGAGATGAGCTGGCTCGGATATCTGAAATCCGAGCCCACCTGAACGTTGCCAATCCGAGCCGGATCCGAGACAGATCCGGGTATTCCCGCCAATTGCAAAACTGAAACCGAGGCTCTGAGTCATAATCCCGCTGTCGGATCTCGCGATACTCGGATCCTATAAATTCCCCGCTAGTCGCCGCCATCTTCACTCGGGCATTGATCAGGGGAGAGGGAGGTTGTGTTAGGTGGTCCGCTGTGCTGTGCTGTTCTGTTCTGTGCTGTGTTCTGCTCAGTCCAGTGGTGCTGTGTCCTGTGCTCTGTCCTTCTAAGTGCATTGTTATTTCCCCATTATTCCCAAATTATAAAAAATTTCCAAAAAAGTTATAAAAAAAATTACAAAAAAAGTAATTATACTGCAGGATTGTTTTGGGATATTTTTTTTTTATAAGTCCATTGGTACTGCTATATTTCAAAGTTCACTGATTCTGCAGTATAAGTCCAGTGGTACTGCTATATTACAAAGTTCACTGATTCAGCAGTATAAGTCCAGTGGTACCGCTATATTACAAAGTTCACTGATTCAGCAGTATAAGTCCAGTGATACTGCTATATTACAAAGTTCACTGATTCAGCAGTATAAGTCCAGTGGTACTGCTATTACAAAGTTCACTGATTCAGCAGTGTATAAGTCCAGTGGTACTGCTATTACAAAGTTCACTGATTCAGCAGTATAAGTCCAGTGCTACTCTCCTGTGCCGCATATTATTTTTAAAGGCTTTGCCGAGTGTGTGTGGCTTAGGGGTACGCTCTCTTGTGCTACATATAATGGAAAACAAAAATTTGGAGGATAAAGTAGGGAAAGATCAAGACCCACTTCCTCCTAATGCTGAAGCTGCTGCCACTAGTCATGACATAGACGATGAAATGCCATCAACGTCGTCTGGCAAGCCCGATGCCCATTCTCCTAGTACAGGGCATGTAAAATCCAAAAAGCCCAAGTTCTCAAAAAATAGCAAAAAGAGAAACTTAAAATCATCTGAGGAGAAACGTAAAGTTGGCAATATGCCATTTACGACATGTAGTGGCAAGGAACGGCTTAGGCCCTGGCCCGTGTTCATGACTAGTGGTCCAGCTTCACCCAAGGATCTAAGCCCTTCTCCTCCCCCCCTACAAAAAATTTAAGAGAGTTATGCTGTCAGCAACAACAACAAAACAGCAAAGAACTCTGCCTTCTAAACAGATGACATCACAAATCCCCAAGGCGAGTCCAAGGGTGTTGGTGGTTGTGAAGCCTGACCTTCCCATCACTGTACGGGAAGAGGTGACTCCATCCAGCATTTGCAGCACGCCCTCTGCATATGCTGGAAGGATCACCCACAGTCCAGTTACAGATTTGGCTAATGAAGGTGTGAATGATGTACACCGGGAGGAGGATATTGATGTAGCTGGCGCTGAGGAGGATGTTGATGATTATGATGCAGACAGATACCAAATTGCCTTTCTCAATTTCTATTTATATTCTAGATTATATAACGGCTGAATAGTTTTCTATTTTACTCCTAGTGGAGAGGGGATCTGATGCAGACAGATACCAAACTGCCTTAGTCCATTTCTTTGTTTATTTGAATTTCTAGTTCTACAGTCTATGCAGGCTGATTTTTTTATATTCAACTACAAGTGTAGGGCGGGGGGGCATAGATAGCCACCAAAGTCACGTGGTCCATTTAATTTCACTTTCTAGCTCCACAGTCTGAAGATAAAAAAAGCAGGCTGCACAAAGTATTTACAAGCCTTGCAATCTAAATTAACTAGAGGTAGTGACGTGCTAGAACTCCACCCTCTATATGCTGCAGAGTGATGGAGGAGCATCAAAAGGCCATTCAAGCCTACACAGCCACCTACGACATAGGAAAAGGAGTGGGGATGCGCCTGAGTCAAGCGCACTGGAGAATGATTTTCGTGTTGTGCAAGGTTCTGCAGCCATTTGAACTTGCCACACGAGAAGTCAGTTCCGACACTGCCAGCTTGAGTCAGGTGATTCCCCTGATCAGGCTTTTGCAGAAGCAGCTGGAGAAAGTGAGGGAGGAGCTGGTACACCATTGCGATTCCACCAAGCATGTAGCTCTTGTGGATGAAGCCCTTCGCACGCTTTGCCAGGATCCGAGGGTGGTCAGTCTTTTAAAGTCAGAGGAATACATTCTGCCCACCGTTCTCGATCCTCGGTTTAAAGCGTATGTTGTGTCTCTGTTTCCGGCGGACACAAGTCTACAGCGGTGCAAAGACCTGCTGGTCAGTAGATTGTCCTCTGAAGAGGACTGTGACATGCCACCAGCTTCACCTTCATTTTCATCACTGTTTGTGCAGTTCCAAAAAAGAGGAACTGCCATTTCTATTGCTACCTTCTTTCTTTCTGTATTTCCTGTGTCCTGTGGTCTGTTCTGCTAAGGGCATTATTTCCAAGTTATCCAAAAGTTAAAAAAAAATAAATATATTTTTATAAAAAAAATTATAAAAAATTAATTAAAAAAAATTTCCAAAATGAATTGGAAAAAAATATTACAAAATTTTTAAAAATCTAGGTTGTACTGCTATTTAAAAGTCTAACTACGATCATTCACTGTTGCTGTACCCAAAAATAATAGGTACTGCTATTAAAGTACAGTCCAGTGGTACTCTCATGTACCGCAGATAATTTGTAAAAGCTTTGCTGAGTGTGTGTAGTTATGTATCACAGGTTTTAAGAAGAGGCACAACACTGACAACCTGTTAGAGAAACTGAGGGAAATAATCTCTCTGTGGCTCACCCCACTTAGACTCTCCTGGGGATTCGAATAACTGCCATTTCTATTACTACCTTCTTTCTTTCTCTATTTTAAAAAAAATAAAATAACTGCCATTTCTAGTACTACCTTCTTTCTTTCTATATTTAAAACAAAAAAAACCCTGTCATTTCTATTACTACGTTAATTGTTTGTGCAGTCACAAAAAAGAGGAACTGCGCCCTTAACTGCTATGTTGGTTTTAGACGTCCATCCAGTGTCCGCCATCTGTTCCCTGGAATTCAGACCAGTTGAGGTTTTTTTTTATTATATTGTGGCCCCGGTATAAAATTGGGTACCGGGGCCACTCCACTACGCAGTCCAGATACTTGTTTGGTAGAATTCAGACCAGTTGAGGGTTGAGGTTTTTTTTATTATATTGTGGGGACCACTCCACTATGCAGTCCAGATACTTTTTTGGTGGAATTCAGACCAGTTGAGGTTTTTTTTTATTATATTGTGGGGACCACTCCACTACGCAGTCCAGATACTTTTTTGGTGGAATTGAGACCAGTTGAAGGTGATATATTGTGGCCCCGGTACCAAATTGTGTACTGGGACCACTGCACTATGCAGTCCAGAAAGCTACCTCGGTGAAACGTTTTGGACTAAAAACAATATTGTGAGGTGTGAGGTGTTCAGAATAGACTGGGAATTAGTGGAAATGATTGCTAATGAATGTTATTGAGGTTAATAATAGCGTAGGAGTGAAAATAAACCCAAAAACTTGATTTTAACACTTTTTATGTTTTTTTCAAAATAAATCCGAATCCAAAACCTTAAATCCGAACCAAAACCTTTCGTCAGGTGTTTTGCAAAACAAATCCGAACCCAAAACCTCAAGCAAATCCGAATCCAACACACAAAACACGAGACACCAAAAGTGGCCGGTGCACATCCCTAATATATATATATATATATATATAGATAGAAATCTGTGTGATACAGTAAATTAGGTTTAAAGGACTGAAGTAGGCGTGTCATAAGAGGTAAAGTGTAAATGCGTATAGTAACGTAACGAGCGTATCCAGAAATAGAATAAGAAGATAGCATGCGCAATTATTGCGTAAATACAGGTCTTTTAACACTGCGCAGTCTCAAATACACACTTTTCAAGCTTGCAGAACAGTTGGTTAGTCTGGAGTCTGGAAAGTGCTTCCGACACATGATGACGAATGGAAGACAAATCTTGGGAGAAGATTAAAATATCGTTCAGGTAAACTACTACTGAGGAGTAGAGAAGATATTTGAAAATGTCATTGACAAAACTCTGAAATGCAGCTGGAGCATTGCTGAGTCCAAAAGGCATAAGCAGTTATTCATAGTGACCGTCTCTGGTGTTGAATGCGGTCTTCCACTCATCCCCATCATGTATTCTGATGAGGTTGTAAACGCCCCTAAGGTCATGTCTAGTGAAAATTCAGGCTCCCTTAATGCGATTGAAGAAATCCGTCACCAACGGGATAGAATACTGATCTTTGAGGGTAATTGCGTTAAGACCCCTATAGTCAATACGAGGACGTTAGGTAGCGTTTTTTTTTTGTTTTGTTTTTTTTACAAAGAAAAACCCTGCTGGAGATTCTCACTGACATACTTTGTCATGGCCTGAGTTTCTGGACCTGACAGAGGGTAAACACGACCCCTGGGGGTGTCTTTGTCTGGAGCAAGGTCTAGGAGGTCCCAAGGGCGATGTGGAGGCAATACTTCAGACCTACCCTTATCAGAAACTTCAGCAAATGGAGCATACTGAGGTGGGAGCAAAGCTTTGGAGGCCTCTGAACAGTTGGAGGAAGCAAGTAGCGGTTTCACCTGTGCTAGACAAGGAGAGTGGCAGATGGGTCCCCAGGCTAGTACTTGAGAATGGTTCCAATCAATCTGAGCAGAATGCTGTTGCAGCCAGGGTAGGCCCAGAATCACTGGACTAGTAGTTTGAGCCACAATAAAAAATTATATCTTCTCAGAATGAGGTTCAGTCCCTTGTAGAATAGTACTGCTGGTGATCTGATTCCCATCAATGGCTGTGAGAACAACAGGGTTGGGTAAAGAAGTGGAGGGTAGAGACAGAGATACCACTATAAAGGATGAAATGAAAATTCCCGCTGCTCCGGAGTCTATAAGAGCTGAAAGGTTTTTGCGGTCCAGAGGGTCCATCAATGATAACTGGAATGACACAGACGGAGGAGTTACTGAGTTTAGGAGAGCATTTAAATGTCCCTAACCTGACCTCCCAAGAACCGGTAAGGGCTTGGAGTTTCTGTGGCATTTTAGGACAGGAGGCCAACAGGTGTCCCAGTTCGGTACAATAAATACAAAGATTATTAGAGATCCCTTTCTGTCTTTCTACTGCAGAAAGTCTGGAGCGCCCAAGTTGCATAGGCTCATCAAGAGTAGTGGGAGACTGAAAAAGGGGTGCTAGCTTCAAGGAGGAGCACCGAGGCAATTCTTCTTCAGAGGCCTTTTTTCGATAAAGAATGTTCACCCAATGATAGAAGGGGATAAGTGCATCAAGAGACATAGGCATTTACTGAGAGACCAATACATCTTTTGTTCGGTCAGCAAGACCTTGCCAGAAGGCAGCAACAGGGCTTCATTATTCCACCGTGCTTCTGAGGAAAGAGTACGGAGCTGAATCACGTACTGGGTGAGGGTATGAGAACCTTGGCGGAGTCCGAGTATACCGGAAGCGGCTGAGGAAACACTACCCAGCTCTTCAAAAAATTTCCGGAAGGCTGAGATAAATGCTGCACAATCTCGAAGGATAGGGTCATCTCTCTCCCATATTGGGGAGGCCCACGCTAAAGCCCGGCCAGAAAGGAGTGAAACAATATAGGCAACTTTGGAGCAATCCAGGCAGGAGCAAGGATCACCATCACACTTTTGGGGCGATGGTAATCGTATAGAAATAGATGTGGCTGCAGGAGCAGACGGTTCAGCGGCAGGGGAAGGTTGCGAAGCTGGCAGGGCAGCTTGTAGAGAGTCCAAGCAAGCAACTAGTGCTTGCAGACAATGGAGAAGCTGAAACTGAAGTTGAGTGACATCCCGCTGTTGCACTCAGCCAACAAGGTGTTACATATCCTTGGTGGAGGGTTCACGTTCGGGATCCATCCTTTTTGTCAAGATGGTCCTCGAATTCTCCTCAGTTAGATACTACCCCCAGAGAGGTGCAGAGTCTAACAGGAAGAGATGTTTTCACCAGGGATCCCCACAAGTTAGCATGGACTTAGCAGCTCTGTAACCACAGGTTGCGGTTCTCTAGGGGGCAATGAGCGAGACTAAATGAAGGATCAGGAGATATTGGTTGCAGTAAGGATATGTCAGAGTGCTGGATGCAGGTCCAACAGGTAAGTGGAAGTTCAGGATTATAGAAGAGAGCAATAGTCTACAGGATGCTGATTCACCTGGGTCCTGATGAGCTAGAAGCCGCCCTGGAGCAGGATTAGCGGAGGATTGATTCCTGGAAGGTGAAGTGCTGGCTGGTGTTGAGTTTCTGCTCTCTACCAGCAGACTACATCTGCAGCAGAGAGACATCCATGGGTCTTTGATTCTACAATCAGGACAGTCAGGTGACTGTAACTCCTCAAGCTAGTGGGGTAAGGGACAGATAATGTGGTAAACTTGACTGGCATTTATTTACTGTTTGTATATAGTATTCTAGTGATTGTTTCTATTACAATAAATGTATTTTTGTACTTTCTATCTGCATTTGTCCGAGTGACTTTGAGAATCGTAGAATGTACTGGGTAGGCTTCCCTGGCATAATAAGGTATCATTGCGTGGCCAGCCAGCATGAAATGGAACAGAATTGGGTCAGATAAACACAGTATCCTCAATGTTTCACTCAAAATATATTGTTTTGTAATTGTAAGCAAGTGTTTCATAATACTATCATTGCCAAGAGCACTGTTGTAGAGCAGAAGAGATACTTACAGTCATAAATATAAGCATAAAAGTCTAGTGACGGGTATATACTTTACAGCCCAATTTTGGTTACTATTATATACTAAAGGGCCCCTTTCTCAAGGCAGAGTCCAACTCTTAGGACTAGTATACACAGCAGATTCCCATTCTAGTGGCTAGTGTATACTGCTGACTAGTAAATAAATAACCCAATAATTGGCACCTCACTAACCTAAAAAAAAAAAAACCTTAAGAAAGTAAATTCTTGCTGTCTGTGCTCCCCCTTCACTTTCTACCATGCTGTCTGTGCGCCCCCTTCACTCTCTGCCATGCTGTCTGGCTTCTTTCTTCTCTTTTGTCTTCTTGCCGACTCCTCTGTGCGCCGCTCCTCACTGAATGTCGGGCGTGATGATGTCACGCCTGACATTCAGTGCCAACGGAGCACAGAGGAGGGGCACTGACGCCTCGTCACGTGAGTATTTTTTATTTATTTTTTTTGTTACCCGCTCCCTCAAACAAAAAGGTGAACTTTTCAAAGTTTATGGAATGCAAAATCTTTTATATCTATTATCCCTTTCCTTAACAGTTCAGTGTAAGGCTTCTTCATGTAATGGCATATTACAGCATACTTGCCAACTCTCCCGGAAAATCCGGGAGACTCCCGAAATTCGGGTCAGTCTCCCGGACTCCCGCGAGAGCTGGCATTTCTCCCGCATCCAGAAATTCTTCTGTTAAAATAATGTGATTCACAGAGAATCGCGTCATTTTGCACCCCGCAAGAAAATGGCATTTTACTCTCGCCCATTAATCACGCCCCTCTCCCGGATGTCGCCTACTAAAAGTAGGCTAGTATGTATTACAGAAACAGACAACCTTCAGCTGTTGTGGAACTAACATATCCAGCATGAACTATCAGGCATACAGGGACTTGTAGTCTCACAACAGCTAGAAAGCTAAAGATTGGTGCTTCTGGTGTACTAAATTGTATTTAGTGCTGTGAATTGATACACATGAAGAACTGACTGAAGTTTGAGACATGTCCAGACAGATCCTTCTATGCATAAATGAAGAATCTCAGTGCTGTAATACTACACACTTCCTATGACTTGTGGAAACATACAGCAATTTGCTTCAGCAATATGGATAAACTGTGAACTTACCACACGTATTCTACCATTAGAAAATACTGTGTACATGTATATTGTCATGACATACAATAAGATTTTCGAGGCTACAGCTATCATTAAATGCAATTTCCACCCCCCGATTATTGCCATTTCATTTCATGGGTATAAATATTCCAGAACATCTAATCACTGATTATTTTAAATAGGATTCTAAGAGTGTGTGTGGAGAATCCCTGAACAGTTTACCAGAAGGCACTTAACTTTTTACAAAACCATAAACAATGTGTTAGATCTACATCTGGATGTTGACAATTTTAACAGTTGGAGTATAGTAAATTTTCCAATAGTGAATTTTAATTTTGGTGTTTGGTAAGATTTTAAAACTCATTTCTTTATACGAACTGAACACTAACTGCTTAATCATCTTCCCATACACTTCCAAAATATCATGACGTTTTAGATGCGGGAATAGATCTACTCATTTTGTCATAGCGGTCTGTATATTATCTAGATTAATGATATATCGCTTATCATCATCTATTTATATAGCGCCATTAATTCACTAATATGTGTTACAACTCTGCCTGTTATTTGTACCTAGCAGCAGTACCTTATTCCACCAGAGGTGCTGCTGTTCTGTCCTAGACTCTTCTGCATGCCTGAAGGAGTTAATCTCCTTACCTGAGACCTAATTGGAACTGCACCTGTGGCACTGCTTAAGTACCTGCCTCAAGCTGTGCTCTGAGCAGTTCATCCTTGTATACCTGGCTGCTGCTTGTGTTCCCGTTTGTTCCTGCTCAGTTCCCCTTCTCTGCCTTTGGATTGATCTTGCTGTGTATGACCTTGGACCGTGTACTGGACTCTGCTGTATTGCTTATGACCTCGATCTCTGCCTGTTTCCTGGATTTGTTGTTTGCCGCCAGCCCTGACCTTTTTTGCCTGGACTTCACCACCGCTGTATGCTATTTCACAATATCCCTGGACTCTATCTACTTTCCTAGACAGCCTTGTGCCTTCTGGACTGGGGTAAAAACTTATACCTGTTTATGAAAACCTGCATGTTCCTGGAACCATCCATTTCTGTGTACCTTCCTGCCATACCTGTTCATTATACCTGTTTATGAAAACCTGCATGTTCCTGGAACTGAATCCCTGTTTATATATTTTACTGGAATAAAGACATTTGTATTATCCTTCCGTGGCTGCTTGCTGAGGTTACTAGGAATCATAACATGATGAACTGCCATACTATTTAGGCCTGCTGATTGCACGCCCTCTGCTTAGTCCTGGGATTCCTAGTATTTTTGTATTTGAACCGGGACAGTATAATCAGCCCACAAAACAGCTTTGGAGTCAGGTGAAAGTTTTGTTTTATTCTGGGACCTTTTTCTGCAATCAAGTTTTCATTTGTGTTTGCAACATGTCTGTTTCACCAGTCTTGGAATTGCCACTGCTACAAACTTTACAGATGGACATTATATTGCTACGTTCCCAGCTGGCTAAATTTTCCACTTTGCTTTTGGACCCGCTCAGGAGACTGTCAGATTCTGTCTCTCCTAATTTAGAAGCTGCTGATCTGTCTAAATCCACCTTCTCTGCTGATGAACCTGTGCAAACAGCACCTCTTAAAAATACTTCTACAAATTTGCTGTTTTCTATGAACTATGGGGTAACAAATTCCCAGTACACAGGTGGTCCACGCCCCCATCTGACCGAAGAGGAACGGCGGCGCAGGATAACATACAAGTTGTGTCTCTACTGTGCCAGCAATGTACATTTCTTGCAGGACTGTCCTGTCCGTAGACCACGTCAGCTTACTGAACCATCTCCTGTTATTTCCTCTCCGCGTTCCAAAATTATTTATACTCCACCATTTCTGTTCTCTGGGAAGAGACCCAATCTGCCAGCTCCAGCCGCCTGTGCCGAGGTGCCAGCCTCTGCCTCTAGCTCTGAGGTCACATCATCTGCCTCCAGCTTTGAGTCTCCCGCCGCTGCGTCCGGTCCCGAGTCTCCCGCCGCTGCGTCCGGTCCCGAGTCTCCCGCCGCTGCCTCCGGTCCCGAGTCTCCCGCCGCTGCCTCCGGTCCCGAGTCTCCCGCCGCTGCCTCCGGTCCCGAGTCTCCCGCCGCTGCCTCCGGTCCCGAGTCTCCCGCCGCTGCCTCCGGTCCCGAGTCTCCCGCCGCTGCCTCCGGTCCCGAGTCTCCCGCCGCTGCCTCTTACAGTCTGCTCCAGAGGGGCTGCTGCCCTTACAGTCTGCCTGTCCATGCGGTCCAGCCCGAGTTGCCTGTCCATGCGGTCCAGCCCGAGTTGCCTGTCCATGCGGTCCAGCCCGAGTTGCCTGTCCATGCGGTCCAGCCCGAGTTGCCTGTCCATGCGGTCCAGCCCGAGTTGCCTGTCCATGCGGTCCAGCCCGAGTTGCCTGTCCATGCGGTCCAGCCCGAGTTGCCTGTCCATGCGGTCCAGCCCGAGTTGCCTACCCATGCGGTCCAGCCCGAGTTGCCTGCCCATGCGGTCCAGCCCGAGTTACCACTTGGTGCTGTCTGCTCTGAGGCATCTCACAGTGCTGTACAGTGGGAGTGCTGTGCCCAATCCAGGCTTCCCGTCAACTGTACTCAGCTTGCCGTCCCAGTCGGGGACCCCTGCCCTGCCGTCCCAGCTAGGGACTCTCCAGAGTCTGCCATTGAGCCTGAACGCCCAAAAGCTGCTTCTGAATCTTCAGACCCTCCTCCAGCCTTCTTTGATGGAGACATCAAACAGTTTGTTACAGTACTCGAACTTTCCATGAAACAGTTTCAAGAATGTCCAGATTATTTTGTTGACCAATTTAACCAAGTGGGTTCAATCATTATGTGTTTTAGAGGGGAGCCACAAACCTGGGCCTTCTCATTACTAAATTCTGATGACCCCATTATTCATAATACCATGGACTTTATTAATGCTGTTTGTCAAAAGTACACTCCATCCACAGTCAAGTCATCTGATCACGATTTTTCTGTTCCCATTCCAGCCTGTGCGTCAGCTCCTGCTCTTGTCCATAAGACCTCTATGAATGTGTTTTCCATCAGACAGTCTAGGTCACCTAGGGAGAAGGTTAGCAAGAACGGGAAAAACCTTGCTTTGCCACTTCAGTCACAACAAACACCAACCTTGGTGACTGGCTTTTTGGGCATATCATCATCCTCTAATAGAATAAAAGGTCCTATCCCGACCCTTGGCTGGGACTCAGACTCTGAAAGTGAGTTCATTGAAGATGCTAGAGACTTAGTGGACGAACTTGGCAATTCTTCTTTTTCTTTTGAGGAATTGGGTCTTCTCTGTACTCCTTTGGAGAAGAGCCCAATTGTGTCTTCAGGAAGATCCCATAAAAAGAAAAAGAAGAGGAGGAAAACCTGAAGGGAGCTTGTATGGAGCGTCTGGAATCCGCTCCTTAAAGGGGGGGGCTATGTTACAACTCTGCCTGTTATTTGTACCTAGCAGCAGTACCTTATTCCACCAGAGGTGCTGCTGTTCTGTCCTAGACTCTTCTGCATGCCTGAAGGAGTTAATCTCCTTACCCGAGACCTAATTGGAACTGCACCTGTGGCACTGCTTAAGTACCTGCCTCAAGCTGTGCTCTGAGCAGTTCATCCTTGTATACCTGGCTGCTGCTTGTGTTCCCGTTTGTTCCTGCTCAGTTCCCCTTCTCTGCCTTTGGATTGATCTTGCTGTGTATGACCTTGGACCGTGTACTGGACTCTGCTGTATTGCTTATGACCTCGATCTCTGCCTGTTTCCTGGATTTGTTGTTTGCCGCCAGCCCTGACCTTTTTGCCTGGACTTCACCACCGCTGTATGCTATTTCACAATATCCCTGGACTCTATCTACTTTCCTGGACAGCCTTGTGCCTTCTGGACTGGGGTAAAAACTTATACCTGTTTATGAAAACCTGCATGTTCCTGGAACCATTCATTTCTGTGTACCTTCCTGCCATACCTGTTCATTATACCTGTTTATGAAAACCTGCATGTTCCTGGAACTGAATCCCTGTTTATATATTTTGCTGGAATAAAGACATTTGTATTATCCTTCCGTGGCTGCTTGCTGAGGTTACTAGGAATCATAACAATATGTGACTGTTTTGTGGGAGGTGGAAAAGGTATAACATAAATTGTCAATCTACTTCTTTTAGGATTTGTAGTACTTTATTAACATAACTCCTTACTAGGAGATATGTAAACAGGGGCATTACTATATCTAGAAATTTGGTAGTTAGTTGAAGTCCTATGGTTATATAAACTGGTTGACATCTATAAATTGATGGAGGAGGCGTAATCCTTAGGTGTTTCAATGTTGTAGTATTTTAGAGGGCTGGTCTTTTTGAAAATCTGGATTAAAAACTAACAGAAGAGAGAATATCTTGGAGAGAGTTTTAATTTTGAATGTGTATGTCTCAATGCATATACACTGGGCATATCAAAGGGTTATCGCCAATGTCGATTGGGAGGCGGGTCGGTTTGGTATGTAAGAGGGCTATGAGGTGTATATCTGGACTGTTCTAATGCACATATTGAATATGTATCTGTGTCTCTTATTCAGTCTGACATATCTGTAGTTTGCGACTTTATTATACTCTTTAATAGTCAGCAAATTTACCCCTCCCAATTGAACAGGCTGTTGTAATCTAAGGAATTATTTTCTTGGGTGATTGTGAGACCATATACATTTGTGAAGGGCTTTATTTAACATTTTTTTTATTTTTTTATAAGTATGTTTGGTTCATTGTCATCATCATTTATTTATATAGCACCACTAAGTCCGCAGCGCTGTACAGAGAACTCACTCACATCAGTCCCTGCCCCATTGGAGTTTACAGTTTAAGTTTCACAACACAGACAGATTAGCGTCAATTTGACAGCAGCCAATTAACCTACCAGTATGTTTTTGGAGTGTGGGAGGAGAGTGGAGGAAACCCACGCAAACACTGGGAGAACATACAAACTCCACACAGATAAGGCCATGGTCAGAAATCGAAGCCATGACCCCAGTGCTGTTAGGCAGAAGTGCTAACCCACCCACATGCTGCCCCATGTTACATCCGAAAGGGGTACATCTTAACAAGATGACATCTTCTCAAAAAGAAGATAGGGAGAAGTGTCCAGGACTGAAATTCTAATAATGTTCTTTTAATCAAATTTGGAATGTTTTCACTATAATGCTGTGAATGATGGCTTTGTTTGAACCTAGATATTTGAGTGTCCCAGTAGTCCATTTAAATGGGAAAGCACCCCTTCAAGCCCATCTCACTTCTAGGCAGAAGGTCATTGCCTCTGTCATACTGATATTGACTAAGAACCTAGTTATGGTTTCCTATACTGCAAATGTAAATAGTATAGAGGGTATGAAAAAGCAGATATCTTAAGCTCTGTTGTGCTGATTTTTATCTCTTTCCTACCAGATGGGCTTTGTTTTTAATAAAATTGCCATTTTAAAGAAATGACGGCAAAGCGCAGAGAATTGACGGTTCATCAGAACCACCGCTTAGTAAATATACCCCTAAGTGCCTTAACAGTGGATCAAATACTATATTAAAGAGAAGGGGGATGGGGGTAATCCCTGCCTAGTATATCTGCTTACCGAGAAAGTTGGTGTGTTCCAATTGTTGACAGTAAAGAATACCTTGGCATGATTATACAATGTTCTAAAAACATTTAAGAAGGTAGGTACACAAATATCCTAATTGCATCCTCAACCATTAACTCACTATTACATTATTTTATTTCTTATGCTGGTGGGTTTTAATTATTGCAGAAATTAAATGTGTTATATTGTGCACAGAATGTCTGTCCTTAGAGAATCCTCTTTGTGTGGATGAAGTAAAGTGGATAGAATGGTTTGAACTATGAGAGTCATGAGTCTAGTGAAAATTTTTATATCCTGATTGAGTGATGATAGGATTTGGTTTTGGAAGGACATTTAGGTTGATATCCCTTGCTGCAGAGTCTCCAGTTAGTATAGAATTGAAAAGAGTTACCAGGTGTGTGGTAATGTGAATGGACAATATCTTGTTGTACTCTGTACTCAGGCCATCTGGCGTTTCCCCATTAGATAGGGACATAATGAGTCTTTTAACTTGTAAATCTGTTACTAGAGCCACAAGTGTCTCTCTATTTCTGTCAGTTTTCTCCAAACTGTTTCTTGCAAAAATGTAATTTTTTTTTGAGGGTTATCTTCAGTGGTGTCATATAATTGCTGATGATATTTTAAAAATATATCCGAGATTTTTTGGGATCTAAAATTGTATATGATCTTGATTTAATAGCCGTTATATGTTTACCTGATGAACTGTTCTCAATCAAATTAGCTAAAAGCTAAAAACTGACCTGCAGTGCAGTAATAGCATGAATCAATATTAACCAAAATATTCGGTAACACATAGCATGGAAATCATGATCACAGCTAATATACTGCACAATTTAATAAAACATAGAAGCATGAACAGAATAAACAGTATCTGATGTCAGTGAAGGTCAACAAAAGCGGCCTATGCCTCTTCACCATCTTCTTTATTCCTTTGTGATTTTTATCGGCAGAATTGCAGATATGCTTTAGCAGAGTAGAAAGACTTTCCATCATGGGAGATTCTCAGTTTTGCTGGTCTAAATAAAAAGTCTAAATAAAAATATTTGATTTGATGGACCTCAAGTGTGTCCAACTGTTATTAGAGTTAGTAGATATTTTGTATTTTGATAGGCACTCAGTTCTCTGACTTAGAGAAAGGTGTTAGAAAGGACATTGTATTTAAATACATATACTTTTTTATTTTATATACTTCTGGCAACGGGTCTGATTGAAACACTTCAATTCAATAATTAACAGGTGTGGCCAAATACTTTTGTCCATATTGTATATATTGAAACTTTAGAAGGTCACACACAAACTCAAATTACGAAGGTGTTTGAAGGAACCAAATGGTTTCTCTTGAGGCATTTGCAGTGAAGTGTGTTATACTGTAACTTTACGATCTTTGTGGCTTCATTTTTTCTCATGTATTACACAGTCTCCTCCCCCTTCCTTTCCTTCTGCTGTTACGGTAAATATACAACAATATAACAGCATCTGTATGAATTTATGATAATAGGTCATTCTTGAGTTTGATTCTTCTCCCCCTCTCCTTTTTATTTCCTTTCTTAACTTTCCCTAACCACTACCCTTTACTCCTATCCTTACCCTTTAAAAATTAACATTGTACATTACTTGTACAGTTCATTTTTTATCTTTACACCAATATATGCTACTGTATGATTATTGTTGTTTCTGTATAATAAACAGATGTTTTAAAAAAAAAAAAAAAAAAATGCACGAAGGAAATTAGTTTTCCGTTCTTCATTTAGATACTGCCGTCATTTATGATAAAAGTTTGGAAGGAGAGAAGGAGGGCACAAGCGTCAATAGTTCTCTGGCTTCCGGTGATGGAAAAGGTGTGGCCGAGAAGATTGAGAAGCTGAACGAATTGAGGGCAAACATAAATGATGTCAAGAAGAAATTCCTCAAACTGGAGAAAAAATATCTTTGTTTCACATGTATGAAAAAGTAATGTTTGAAGCATCTAGCCTGAAAATTCTAATAATTAGTACATGAGTTAAAGATGTAGTAATTAGTATAATAAGCTGTACTGTAGTGTGAGGAATGCTTTATTCACATCCAATATATATATATATATATATATATATATATATATATATATATATATATATATATTTGAGCGTTTTGTCACTATCCAATAACGATTGTCGAATCTCGATTTGTGTTTCCAACGCACAAATATTCTCAAAAGGTGGCAGAATATATTCAAGCGAAATAATAATAAGTGCAGCCGTTACTTATCACATCCACGCTCTGGATCCAGCGATCAGTCATTCAATCCTGAAGTCTGTGGACAAGAAGTCTGTTCACTGGATGTGAGGCTCATGCTTATATGCAAACAGAAATACAGTAAAACAATGCAGATGATGTGGCTTGCTTCTATTGGTCCAGGTTTAAGGAAGGTCCAGGGGGTTGTAGATCATAGGCTGGTTTAATCTAAGGAATCCAAAGGTGGGGGTCATCTCTCCAGGGAATGAGCTCTGTTCTTCCCGCCATAACTCCAATTACAACCAGTCATTAACATTTTACAGTCAGAATCATATTAAAGGTTTATTCCCTAACATCAATAACTAGAGTATGCAATGGGCAATCTCTTCGCCGAATGCACCGGACAGCTGCTGATGTAAAGGGGATTAATATGATATCAAACATGACACATTTCCCTTAACCTGAACCATAGGTTTCACTAGTATGCATATACCTTCTTTATTAAACATGAATTCTACTATATTTCGACATAAATGACTGTGTTGCAACAATTAATGTGTACTATTTACTAATGTTTATGTTTGTGCAAATGTGTGTAAAAGTGTATAAACTGTTTATTGCCACGTGTTGCGGCTTGATACGCCCTTTTTAGGCCGTAGCGTGCTCTACGCATAATTTCAGATAAAGACAATCAAATTTGCTCGATATTAATTGAAATGACTTTATCCAATTTGCTGACTTCGACAGCGCCGCCCTTTGATAGTACACCAAACTATCACATGATAACCGTTTCAAGTTCAGGATTATACAATATTTCTTCACAGACCAAGATCTCGGTATCTCTCACCAACCTTTCAGTCTCGTTTTCAGTGTTTCTCCCAGGAGACTGTTTTCCACACTTCAACACAGTAGGAACACATTTGACACACAAACTAATTGCTAACATGACACCAAGTATAAGGAGAAGGAGCTTACCTACACCAGCAACCATTTCTTGTACCCACTCCCCTAGACCGGAGAACCATTTTACAGGGTTCAACCACGAGAACCAACCTGCCACCTTTTCCCCGACATCATATAATGAAGAATTATGATTCCTTCGAAATTCCCATTTCAGTTGCAGAATTTCGTCCATCTTCCGGTATATAACCTCTTTGGGGTTATCTGTATTATTGGTGATGTACGTGCAACACTTGACACCAAACTGGGTATCCAAAGAAAGTCACACAGTATCCACCAGTAATAGAGGTGAGATAATTTTGTACCAGTCTATGTTGCACCAACTCCTTCTTGTACGCTTGTAGCTCCCTTCCAGTATACCTGAAAGTGTCATCATACATCTCGGTTTATCAATTGAGCTAGGTCTTGAATATATTTAAAGTTCAATGTTCCCTGAGCGGTCCTGGTGAGATCTAGAGCAACCATAAATTGGAAACCCGCGGTTTCACTAATCAATTTTGTAGCTATGAGTTCCTCACCAGGAATCATATTTCTCTTGCCACGGTGTTCATACTGTGTGTGTATGTATGGTGGTTATGTCTTGTGAATACCAACCATTTCTTCATGAGTAATAGTCATGATTTCCGGAACCAGTTTAGCTAAGAAACACAAACCCTTGGAACTCGGAGTCACCCAGGAATAAGCTTTCCTCCCACAAAGTACACATCATCAGGGAGAACATAAGGAACAGTATGTCCATTAATTATATCACATAAGGTTTTGACAAATCTACCCCTGCCTAGTGTCTCCATTTGTTCAAGACACGTGTCTGCATGGATGACATTCTTACAATTACCTAAAGAGACCTTTCCAATGGATACTTTCTTATGTTTAGTTACACGCCCTAATTTGTGGTGTCCATCAACAGTCCTACTTATTGGTGACCTTGCAAGTCTCCCTCCAACATGAGTGTAGCGAGCCATTGTCTGATCTGATAGGTTAGCTTCCCAATCCTCCAGACGCTTTGCATGAGAAATGTTTAGGCACAGTAACGATCTGTCTAAGGAGTATTGTCGAAGCTTCAGACTAGGGGACCTAGTGTTATTGTACCTCCCTTCTATGGGCCTCCCTCCCTTCAATTCTAGTACCTCAGAGATGTTTAGTGGGTATGGTACTAGTCCTATGTTATGCTGTCCCTGAGGCACATGTGAGCACACCCAGCACTCAGTTTGATTTAGAACCTTACCCACTAAGGAGTGATAATCCTCTAGAGCAGGGGTCGGGAACCAATGGCTCGCGAGCCAGGTGTGGCTCTTTTGATGATTGCATCTG
The DNA here is from genome assembly GCF_038048845.1 of Mixophyes fleayi. NCBI lineage: Eukaryota > Metazoa > Chordata > Amphibia > Anura > Limnodynastidae > Mixophyes > Mixophyes fleayi. The sequence goes on along the minus strand of NC_134408.1, from coordinate 92,958,353 downwards.
GCTCGCAGATCGATTTTTCACTGCTCATGTCCTGTTCAGGGCTGCAGTTTGCTGTAGGAGCAATTTTCCATTATTTTAATTGGATGATACTGGCCTACGTTGGCCGTTGCTGGGTAAACAGGTAAACGCCCCCTTTTGAATCAGTCTGCTCGGTCATTAGCAGTGTTGCCAATTGTCGCGGCTTTTTTTTGTCTGCCGCGGGTCGCGGTTTTTTGGGCTTTTTTTTTTTCCTCATCTGCTGGACAGCCGGGGAGGAGTACTCTGCAGGGGAGAAGATCGAGTGTAGGTAAAGTATAAAAGGTGTGAACTAGAGTAGAGTATGAATGGGGGTGTGAATGAAGTATGAATGGAGTGTGAACGGGGGTGTGAAATAGAGCAGAGGGGATAATGGACACTAAGGAGGAGGGTCATTGTAAAGCATATTTAAAAAAAAATAATAATAATCAATAAATCCTAAGTATATATATATATATATATATATATATGTGTGTGTGTGTGTATATGTGTATATATATATATATATATATAATATATATTGGGCTTGTTTTTGGGCTTTTTAGGATTGTGTTTGGCTTGTTTTGGGCTTGTTTTTTACGAATTGGTTGCTTATTCTGTATTTTATAGTTGGCAACCCTGGTCATTAGCTCAAAGCTAACCCTTCGACAAAGAAGATGGCGAAAAGAAAAAAAGATGATGAGTATCGTATATTTCGGGACGAATGGACCGAAGAATTCGCCTTTGTGGAGAGAGCAGGTTCTGCGGTGTGTCTAATTTGCAATGACAAAATTGCATCGATGAAACGGTCGAATGTAAAGCGGCACTTCGACACGCGCCATGCTACCTTTGCATCAAAATACCCTTCGGGAGACAGCAGAAAGAAAGCGGCCCAAGAGCTACTGAGCAGGGTGCAAGCTAGCCAGCAGCAACTCCGCGTATGGACCCGGCAAGGTGACTATAATTCCGCTAGCTTTGCTGGATCTTTAGCAATAGTGAGGAACGGAAAACCATTCACAGATGGCGAGTATGCTAAAACGTTCATGCTGGATGTAGCCAATGAACTTTTTGATGATCTTCCGAACAAAGACAAGATAATCAAACGGATACAAGACATGCCTCTGTCGGCAAGAACTGTTCATGATCGTACCATCATGATGGCAAACAAAGTGGAGGAAACGCAAGTGAAGGACATAAATGCAGCGCCGTTCTTTTCCCTGGCTTTGGATGAGTCAACAGACGTGAGCCATTTGTCGCAGTTCAGCGTGATTGCAAGATATGCTGTTGATGACACACTGCGCGAAGAAAGTCTTGCTGTTCTGGCAATAAAAGGGTCCACAAGAGGTGAGGATTTATTCAAGTCTTTCATGGAGTTTGCTCAAGAAAAAAATCTACCTATGGATAAACTTCTCTCAGTGTGTACTGATGGTGCTCCGTGTATGGTGGGGAAAAACAAAGGATTTGTGGCGCTTCTTCGTGAACATGAAAATAGACCCATCCTAAGTTTCCATTGCATTCTACACCAGGAGGCACTTTGTGCTCAGATGTGTGACGGGCAGTTTGGCGAAGTGATGTCGCTGGTCATTCGTGTGATCAACTTTATTGCTGCCCGAGCCTTAAATGATCGCCAGTTTAAAACACTGCTGGATGAAGTTGGAAATAACTATCCTGGTCTGCTTTTGCACAGCAATGTGCGTTGGTTGTCAAGAGGGAAGGTGCTTAGCCGTTTTGCGGCTTGCCTGAATGAAATCCAGACTTTTCTTGAAATGAAAGGCATCGAGCATCCTGAGCTAGCCGAAACTGAGTGGCTCCTCAAGTTTTACTATCTTGTAGATATGACTGAACATCTGAACCAGCTCAACGTGAAAATGCAAGGCATTGGAAATACAGTGTTATCCCTTCAACAAGCTGTGTTTGCTTTTGAAAACAAGCTAGAGCTCTTCATTATGGATCTTGAAACAGGTCGTTTACTACATTTTGAAAAACTGAGCCAGTTTAAAGATGCATGCACAGCAAGTGAGCCCATTCAAAACTTTGATCTCCACCAGCTAGCTGGCTTCACATTCAGTCTCCTACAGTCCTTCAAAGCACGCTTTACAGAATTTCGTGAGCACGCTCGTCTTTTTAAGTTCATCACCCATCCAACCGAGTGTTCACTGAACACAGCCGACCTGAGTTACATTGCTGGTGTCTCCGTCAGAGATTTTGAAGCAGAAGTGGCTGACCTGAAGGCCTCAGACATGTGGGTGAATAAGTTCAAGTCACTGAATGAAGATTTGGAAAGAATCACACGACAGAAAGCGGAGTTGGCGAGCAAGCACATGTGGACAGAAATGAAAAAACTTCAACCCGAAGACCAGCTGATTCTCAAAACTTGGAACGCGCTTCCTGTCACATACCACACACTGCAGCGTGTGAGTATTGCTGTGTTGACCATGTTTGGATCTACGTATGCATGTGAGCAGTCATTCTCACATCTTAAAAACATCAAGTCCAATCTGCGATCACGTTTAACGGATGAAAGTCTCAACGCTTGCATGAAGCTTAACCTCACCAAGTACCAACCAGACTACAAAGACATCAGCAAATCCATGCAGCACCAGAAGTCGCATTAATGGTGAGTATTATAACAACATTATTTAAAAGAATAAATTCAGAGGCGTTTTATACTGACATTTAGTTGAATTCACTTTTAAAATATATTATATGGCTCTCACTGAAATAAATTTCCAAATATTTTGCTTTCATGGCTCTCTTAGTCAAAAAGGTTCCCGACCCCTGCTCTAGAGGATGCCCGCCCATGTCCAGGGTACTGGTGGACTGGCATCGCTGGATGCACTTTTCTTCAACTAGGGAGTCACAGAACTTACAGATACAATACTCATCAGACAATAGCCCCTCACACTGCCTCCGAGTTCCTGAACTAGCAGACCTTTTCATAACCCCTGGACCAAGCTTCATAATGGGCTGCTCTGGGTATTCTAATAACTCCATCTCATCTGTATCACTACCAGAACCTGCCTCTGTCCTCCATCACAAAAATCGACTGTCCTAGAAAAAGTAAAAACAAGGAAAATCCTGGAACAAAAGAAAAACAAAAACCGCCACTCCATCGCTGGAAAGATAGTTCTGAGGCAACGTCTTTGGTTCAGGTGTCTTGACTGCAGGCTTTAGGTCTCCCGGAACAGGTGTACAAATGACAGATCAGTGTCGTCGGTCTCAGCTTTATCTCGCACTTTCTCCGGGTTACTGACTCTCCTGCAGTGGGTGGAATGGATCCAAGTGTCTCTCTCTGCAACCTTCAGTGATGTGGTACTGGTCAGCAGCACTTGGTACGGGCCTTCCCAACGGTCTGTTAAACAACCTGAACGTAAGAAATTGCGGATCATAACATAGTCCCCAGGTTTAACATCATGACAGTTCGTTTCTGGCATACCAGGTGACAGCATTTTGAGTTTTTGTTGTTTCAGCTGTCTGCTCATTTTTCTAAGATATTGCACAGTCACTTAATTATTACACTTTAAGTCGTCTTGCGGACTCACGATCAAATGAGGTTGTCAGCCGAACAGTATCTCAAAGGGGGACAGATTAAGAGGAGGTCTAGGAGTGGTTTGAGTGCTATGGAGGACTACTGGCAAAGCTTCGGGCCACGCCAACCCAGTTTCAGCCATTACCTTACCAAGCTTGTTCTTAATAGTACAATTTACTCTTTCCACCTTACCACTGGCTTGTGGTCGGTAAGGGGTGTGAAGTCTGCTACTGATTCCCATGAGTTTACACTAATTTTGGAAGATATCACCAGTAAAGTGGGTACCCCTATCACTTTCAATGATTCTAGGGATACCGAACCTACACACAAAATCTTGTACAATTTTCTTTGCATTGAACACAGCAGTATTAGTGGCTGCCGGATATGCTTCTACCCAACCGGAAAACACATAAATACATACTAACACATACTTTAGATTCCTGCAAGTTGGTAATTGGATATAGTCAATTTGTATTACCTGAAAAGGCCCGTCTGTAGGAGGAATGTGGGGTGACTCAGTTGGAATAGTTTTCCCAACATTTTTCCTCAAACAAGTAAGACATGACATTGCTTTCTTACCAGCCTAAGAGGAAAATCCAGGAGCACACCAGTATGCTCTCACCAGTTTGCACATACCTTCTTTACCCAGGTGAGTCAGACCGTGTGCTGCTTTAGCCAGGCTTGGATAGTATGTTCGGGGAGCTACAGGCTTACCTTGTCCATCCCTCCAGAGTCCTGAGGACTCTTGACCACATCCCTTCGCCTTCCAGACCGCCTTTTCCTGCAGGGAACACAAATCTTGCATTTCAATTAATTTCTGCATGTCTAATGTCTGAAAAACCATCATAGTCTCGGTCGATACAGTCATAGGTTGCCCTGCCGCCCATTTAGCAGCTTCGTCTGCCCTGTTGTTGCCCAATGACACCGGGTCTTCTTCAGAGGTATGGACTTTACACTTTATGACGGCTACTGTCCTGGGTAACTGTATCGCTGTCAGAAGTCCTTTTATGTGTTGTGAGTTTGCCACTGGCGTACCTGCTGTTGTCGTAAAGTTTCTAAGACGCCAAAGGGGCCCAAAATCGTGCACTACCCCGAAGGCGTACCTAGAGTCAGTATATATATTAGCTGATTTACCCTCTGCCAACTCGCAGGCTCTCCTTAATGCTACTAGTTCAGCCACCTGGGCTGAGTGAGGTGGGCCAAGGGGTTTAGCTTCTACAACATCCTGATCGTCTACAACAGCGTAACCAGTACATAGTTCTCCCGTCTCTGTCTATGACAACTCCCGTTTGTATAAAATGTAAAATCGACATTTTCTAAGGGGGTGTCACGTATGTCGGGCCTGGAAGTAAAGGTCTGGTTCAGGTATTCCGTACAATCATGCGTATCAGTACTCTTGCCAAACTCCTCATCACCCAGTGTCTCCTTACCTCCCACCCTTTGTGTCTCTTGAGACACATATGGAAGGTATGTAGCTGGATTTAAGGTGCTACATCGTTTGATGTTGATGTTTGAGGGTGGCATCAGAGCTAGTTCCCATTTTGTGAATCTAGCTGAGGAAACATGTCTGGTTTGAGCTGAGTTTAACAAAGCTGATACAGCATGGGGTGTATAGACAGTTGAATTATGTCCTAATACGACATCCTCGCTCTTACTTACCAGTAGAGCTGTCACTGCTACACTTCTGAGACATGTTGGGAGTGATCGTGCCACAGTGTCTAATTGTGCACTGTAGTATGCTACCGGTCTGCTAGCATTACCATGTTTCTGTGTGAGAACATCTGCTGCACAACCATCAGCTTCCGTACAGTATAGCTCAAAAGGCTTTTCATAATCGGGTATTCCCAATGCAGGTGCTCTAGTCAGACTATCTTTGAGATTAAAGAACGCTTGCTCTGACTCTCTTGTGTGTACGACACGTTCTGGTTTTGAGGAAGAGACTAGCTCCTGCAATGGTAATGCCAGAATAGAAAACCTGGGATCCAGGATCTACAGTATCCACACATCCCCAAGAAGGTACGAATTTGCTTCTGGCTCTGCGGCAGAGTCATGTGTTGTATGGCCTCAATTCTGTCAGTCGTCAGATGTCTTAGCCCATGGGTGACAGTGCCCTAAGTATTTGACCTTAGTCTGACATGGCTGTAACTTGTCCTTTGCCATTTTGTGCCCTGTTTGCGAGAGATGGAGCAACAACAATTTAGTATCATGTAATCATGACATAAAAGAATCAGAGCACAACAACAAATCGTCCACATATTGAATTAGAACAGACCCATTGCTAGGCTGGAAAGTTTGTAAACAGTCATGTAAGGCTTGAGAGAAAATACTGGGGCTGTCAATGAACCCCTGGGGAAGTCTGGTCCATGTATATTGCACCCCCCGGTAGGAGAACGCAAAAAGGTATTGTCAGTCAGGGTGAAGAGGGACTGAGAAGAAAGCAGAACATAGATCAATGACAGCGAAATGACTAGCAGACGGTGGAATCTGCATGTGGATGACAGCTGGATTGGGCACTATGGGGAATTGGCTCTCAATAACTTTATTAATTCCCCTTAAGTCCTGGACTAATCTATAGCCCCTCCCACCACTCTTCTTCACAGGGAAAATGGGACTATTTGCTGTGCTGGAGGTACGAATTAAAATCCCTTGCTGCAACAGCCTCTCAATAACAGGATATACCCCTAGTGCCACCTCCGGTTTTAATGGATACTGTGGGATTTTTGGAGCTATCCTACAACTTTTTAAATTTACCATCACAGGAGCTACGTGTGCCATTAATCCAGTGTCCTGTCCATCTCTGGTCCATAGTGAACCCAGTATTTCCAGCAACATCCCCTTTACCGTTATAGAAGAGAGTCCATCTCAAGTAGAGTGCAACATTAACCTTTGAGGGGTGTCTAATATATCCTGTACCTCATGCACGACCTTCTCTGGTATATCTAAGAACACACCATCTGGGGTACAGTATATGACACATCCCATTTTACATAACAAGTCTCTTCCCAGCAAGTTAGTAAGAGCCACCGCAGCCAAGAGAAACGAATGCTTTGTATGCAGGGGCCCGATAGTAACTTCAGTGGGCTTAAAGGATAATGTAACACTCTTCCCGTTACCCCCATAGCTGGAATAGTTTTACTTGTCACCTGTAGATTGAAAGGAGAGGTTATCACAGATCTGGTCGCCCCTGTATCTACAAGAAAAGTTTGTTTCCTACCAGCTATGTCAACTATCATTGTTGGTTCTTCTCTCAGACTCTCTGTTAACCTCACTGGCTGTAGACTACAGGTATGACCTGACCCCTAGCGCCGACTATTGCTTTCCCGCTCAGCATTTGCTGCTATAATATGCGCGGTAGATGTGAGTCTTCTAGTCTATGTGAATTCCTCCTTGGAGGATATCTACGTGACCCACCCCTATGTGCATTGAGTCTTTCCTTCTTACAATCTCTCATGTAATGTCCTTCCTCATTACAGTTGAAACACCTGATAATTTTATGTTTCTTGTTATGTGGGTTGTATGCTGGTGGTTGTGTATGCATTCCCTCTAGAGCCTGTATACTTACCGTCATTAACCTATCACTTTTCTCTTCCTTTTTTCTAAAAAGGTTTTTGTCATGCTCCACAGCAGACTCCCTAAGAGAATCTACTGTGATGCCTCTCCAATTAGGTAATGTGGTTTGTACCCTCATCTTTAAATTTTCTCTAAGGCCATCCATTAATACTTCTACAGCTACCTCTCTGTGATGTGGGTCCTCACCTATGTTTGATATCCCAGTGAACCGTGCTATCGCCATTAGAGCTCTAGCGAAGTAATCTGATGCTGTTTCACTATCTTTCTGTTTGATGGTGAAAATTTGACTCCAATTTACTACTACTGGAAAATAGATGGCTAAATGTTTGATAATTTGTTCTTTATTCTCTTGATTAATCTCATCTGTCAAGGTGTCGTCTTCCTCCAACGAACAATCTTTAATAAATTTTTGTATGTTAGTATTGGGAGGAAGACACGCCCTCAACACTATACGCCAATCCTTATTGGTTGGTTTGTGTGCATTTCCTAGGTTTTTAACAAACCACTGACATTTAGCCAACTCTTTTCTAGGATCTGGGAATTCAGTCATAATGGAACGTAATTCTGACCTAGTATAGGGACAATGCATTGTAACATTTCTTAAAGGAACTACACCATTCTTATCCGCCTTCCCATTGGGAATTGATATTGTGCGGACTGGATAAGTACCCACTGGTTCACTATTTTCAGGGTTAGCCACTTCAGTACTTTGAATATTATCTCTCCTAGTGGTCACACTACTCTCACCTATCTCAGCCATTGCCCCCTTTCCATACTTATGCTGAACCTCTAACATATTAACAGCATGGGCAATGGCTGAAATTACCGTGGGTTCATCCTCTTCTTCAGAAACACTTGCTTTAAACTGACTTAAAACAGGATATAACTTAGCAATTTCCTTTTTTTCATTTTTAATAACGGCTGTACTTACTCCTCCTGCCACATAGGGTGGCGGGGGCGCGCTTGTGCCGAGTTCTCCACACTTCTCAACGGCTACTTTCGTTGTGCGTGCGCTTTTCTCCACGCCTACTTCCGCTGTGCACTCACTGTGCTGCCACGTGTTGCCTTCCATTTGCCACAATTTTAAACAATCATTATGTTTATTTCTCACTTTCGTTGACTTAATCAACCACACATTATCTTTTACGTTATTTAGTACCTCTGCATTAAAACTCCCTATTGTTGGGAAAGGCCTAACACACTCTTTGGTCATCTCGACCCACGTGTCACAATACACAGTTGCGTAAGCACCATATTTCTTGCACATAAAGAAACCGTGCTGAACCAATAGGCCCTTTCTTAGGCAGTACACTGGCCATCTTTAGTGTATGCTTAGCACCCATGTTGAACAGTACCTTCTATGCGGAACACAGATACACCGCAATGCTCTGTTCCTTCCAGCAAACAATTTCAACCCTGTTGCTACAATCACCGCTAGAGATCTCCGGACGTATTTCCACTAGCCGCGTCCACTCGCTTTTTTTTCTCGCACCAGACGAGGACCCCTAACACAGAAATGTCACTGTAGGCCCCAAGGGCTATCAGCTCCTCGATACCCTGGCTCAACCACAAAATCTGCTGAGTTTATTATCGCTGGGAGCGCAAAGTCGATACAATCAACCTGCCTTTCCAGTATAATTCCTCCTAGCTGCTCCTCCAATTCGCACTGACGGTTATTGTGCGGTTAGATCGCACCGCCTATTGATACTAACTAGCAGTAAACTTTGCGATCTATTGGTGGCGCTTTTGCGAAAACCCCTTTGTCTTCGCATTCGGTATACCAGTCCTTCAGTTGGGCAACCTGCCTCGTCAGACAGCAACTGAGCACAATCCACAATAAAACAGTGTATCTACGTTACAAAATCACACACTATACACCTTTTCTGCGCAGAAAATCAAAAGTTCCCAACAATAGTAATAATGTCTCAGAGGCTTTCACAAGTAATTATACTATGCACATATAATAACTGTCAAAACGATTGTTTAACCACGTGGCAAATCTTACCGGAAGTTCACATACGCTAAGCAGGAAGTACACATACGCTATGCAATACAATATATCAAAACGCAATATGACAGAAAAAGAAACAGTTTTCTCTTTTGTCCCTCGATTCTAGTCAGCGCACCTTCAGGCCTTCAGATTATGCAAAACGGACATTCGGTTTCACAACACAGAGTAAAATTCAGGTTTTGAACACATTGCGTTCTTACCCATATATGATGCGTCTCCACACTTTGTTGAGGAACCAAAATCCGTTGGTCTTGCGTATCGTCCGGCAACGAAACCTCCGCTGCGAGCCCCCAAATTGTTAAGAGCGTTTTATCGCTATCTAATAACGATTGTCGAATCTCGATTTGTGTTTCCAACGCACAAATATTTATTCTCAAAAGGTAGCAGAATATAATCAAGCAAAATAATAATAAGTACAGCCGTTACTTATCGCAGGCGCTTTGGATCCAGCGAACAGTCATTCAATCCTGAAGTCTGTGGACAAGAAGTCTGTTCACTGGATGTGAGGCTCATGCTTATATGCAAACAGAAATACAGTAAAACAATGCAGATGATGTAGCTTGCTTCTATTGATCCAGGTTTAAGGAAGGTCCAGGGGGTTGTAGATCATAGGCTGGTTTAATCTAAGGAATCCAAAGGTGGGGGTCATCTCTCCAGGGAATGAACTCTGTTCTTCCCGCCATAACTCCAATTACTACCAGTCATTAACATTTTACGGTCAGAATCATATTAAAGGTTTATTCCCTAACATCAAAAAAGAGGATTTATGTACTTACGATAAATCCGTTTCTCTGATCCCGTCTGGGGACACTGCTTACCATGGGGTTGTGGAGGGGAGCTTGGGAGTTGGCACCTAACTAGTTAAACTTTAGTACTGCTGACAGACCCCTCCCCTCTACAATCCCCCTGCCTCTTCCTGTTCAGTTAGTTTTAAAAAGCCCAAGGATAAAGAGGGCAGTCAAACAAGAGCACACAGAAGAAAAACAGAAGGGAGGGATCGCAGTGTCCCCCAGACGGAATCAGAGAAACGGATTTAACGTAAGTACATAAATCCTCTTTTCTCTTTCATCCGGTCTGGGGGACACTGCTTACCATGGGGACGTTCTAAAGCAGCCCCCTAAGGGTGGGACTACTCTGAAAATCCCGCTCGTAAAGCACTACGAGCAAAATCTGCATCAGCTGATGCAAAAACATTAAACTGATAAAATTTTGTAAAGGTGTGGACAGAGGACCAGGTGGCTGCCCTGCAAAGCTGGTCTGCAGAAGCTCCATTCCTTGCTGCCCACGAAGCCCCTACCGATCTGGTGGAATGGGCTGTAAGTCTCTCCGGCACAGGACGGTTAGCCTTTATATATGCTTGTCTGATGGTAGACGTAATCCATCTTGCGATGGATTGTTTTGAGGCTGGCCAGCCTCTTTTATTAGTGTCATAAAGGACAAACAGAGTCGGTACGTCTAATCTGGGAAGTTCTTTTGACATAAATGCGGAGAGCCCTAACAACATCTAACTTGTCCATAGATTGTGTATCTGAATGAGAAGATGCAAAAAACCGGAACTACAATTTCCTGGTTAAGATGGAAAGCCGACACTACTTTAGGGACAAAAGAAGGAAGGGTCCTTAACACCGCTCTGTCCTCATGGAAAACCAAATAAGGTTCTCGACAGGACAAGACTCCTAATTCAGAAACCCTACGAGCTGATGCGATAGCCAAAAGAAAGAGGACCTTCCAGGTCAACCACTTTAAATCTGCCTCGCTCAAAGGCTCAAATGGAGGCCCCTTGAGCATATCCAGTACCATGTTGAGATCACATGGAGCTGTAGGAGGTACATAAGGAGGCTGTATGTGCAAGACTCCCTGGAAAAAAGTTCTAATATCTGGCAAATCAGCTAATTTCATATGAAAAAATACTGAAAGTGCTGATACCTGTACCTTTAGGGAACCTAATCTGAGACCTGCTTCCAGGCCCTCCTGAACAAAAGCTAACAAGCGAGGAATAAGAAAAGCGGACGAATTGCATGTCCTGTTTTCGCACCACCTAATGTAGGCCTTCCAAATCCTGTGATAGATGCGAGATGAAACAGGTTTCCTAGCTAACATCATAGTGTTAAATACACTGTAAGAAAAACCTCTAGACCTCCAGAGGCTGGCTTCAACAGCCATGCCGTTAAATTGAGCTGAGGTAAATTCTGGTGACGGAATGGACCTTGCAGAAGCAGGTCGTCACGTGACAGAAGAGGAATTCCTTGTCCTTCCGCCATAGACAATATGTCTGCGTACCACACTCGGCGCGGCCAAGAGGGAACTACTAGTATTACTGGCAGACCGCCCTGCCTTACTCGTTTGAGGACGCGAGGAAGCATGGGAATTGGAGGAAACGGGTATCCCATCCTGAACTCCCATGACATAGTCATGACATCCACTGCCACCGCTAGGGGATCTCTTGCCCTTGCGCAAAACCTTGGAACTTTCCTGTTGTGCCTGGAGGCCATGAGATCTATGTCCGGAAGACCCCACTTCTGAACCAGAGACTGGAAGACCTCCGAGTGGAGTGACCACTCCCCCGGCATCATCTGGATTCGACTTAGATAGTCCGCCTCCCAGTTTTCTATTCCTGGAATGAAAACTGCAGATATTGCCGGAACATATAGCTCTGCCCAAACCAATATTTGAGCTGCAATCCTGGTTCCTCCCTGCCTGTTGACATATGCCACGGCCGTGGTATTGTCGGACTGAATTCTGACCGGGTGGCCCAGAAGAAGGGACTGTGCTCCCCTGAGGGCCAAGAGAATGGCCTTCAATTCTAATACTTTTATTGATAGAGCGGATTCCTGAACCGACCAACGTCCCTGGAGTCGGAGGTGCAGGATTACCACCCCCCAACCTTTCAGGCTGGCGTCCGTCGTGGATATGATCCACGACCATGGAGTGAAAGATCTGCCCACTTTCAGGTGATCCTGAACCAGCCACCACTGAAGGGATTCTCTCACCCTCGGAGATAGGGAGATCTTCTGAAGTTCCAGGTGTAGGTGTGATCCTGACCACTTCGACAATAGATCCCACTGGAAACATCGAGAATGGGCTCGACCGAAGGGAATGGTCTCGTAGGAGGCCACCATCTTTCCGAGTAGCCTCATGCATAAATGCATTGAGGGGCTTGGGGAAGACAAAACCTGAGTAGTTACAGTCTGAATAGAGCTGATCTTCTCTACTGGGAGAAACACTTTTTGTTTGCTGGTGTCCATGAGTCCCAGGAAAACCATGCGCTGACACGGAACTATCTGGGATTTCTTTGAATTTATCAGCCAACCGTGGCCCTCGAGAACCGCCCGGGTGAGGGAGAAGTGATGAAGTAGGCAATTCTCTGAGGAAGCCTTGATGAGTAGGTCGTCCAAATAAGGAACGACCTGAACTCCCTGCAGGTGAAGACATGCTGCCATTATTGACATAACCTTCGTGAAGACCCTTGGCGCAGTTGAGAGGCCGAAGGGGAGGGCCCAAAACTGGTAGTGGAATGATCCCACCGAGAATCTGAGAAGGGACTGATGGTGGATCCAAATGGGAACGTGGAGGTATGCGTCCTTTATATCTATGGACGCCATATACTAGTCCTTCTCTAGGCCGTTTATCACTGACCTCAGAGATTCCATCCGAAATCTGTCCACCCTTATGTGAACATTGAGGCCCTTTAAGTTTAGGATGGGACGAAAGGAGCCATCCGGCTTCTTGACTAGGAATAGGTTGGAATAGAAACCCAGACCTTTCTAGCAATCTGGAACTCTGCAGATGTCCTTTTGAAGCAGAAGAGAAGCGAAACAATCCTGTATAGCCTGTCTTCTTAATGGATCCCGGGGTAGCGGGGTCTGGAAGTAACGCTGTGGAGCCGGGCCCAACAGGTCTATCCTGTACCCTTCTGAAATAATTCCCCGGATGCAAGGATCCTGGGAAGACGCTGCCCACTGTTCCCGAAACAGAGACAGACGTCCCCCTACTGGGGCCCCCTGTGGTACAGGGTGGTCGTCAGGACGCAGGCTTCTTCTGGGTCTTGGAGGCCTGGCGCTTAGATGCAAACGAGGAACTCCCCCTAGTGGAGGAGCCTCGAGAATTAGATTGTCTGCCTCTAAAGGACTGTCCCCTATGAGAGGAGGTCCACCGAAAGGGCTGACGGAAAGAGCTGCCCCGTGGGTTGCGGCTCCTGTAAGAATATACTGGCAAGGAAGTGCTTTTGCCCCCCCGTTGCCTGTGAAATAAGGGTATATAATTCCGGGCCAAACAAACCTGTTGCAGAAAACGGAATAGTTTCAACGGACCTTTTTGATTCCGCATCACCTTCCCAGGATTTCAGCCATAGCGTCCTTCTTGCTGAAATAGAGGCCGCCTGAATGGAAGAGGAAACCGCCTGGGCTGCCTCATAAAGGTACCCCGTAGCCTCCTTCAAATGCAGCGCTAGGGGAAGAAGTTCGGAGTCCTGTAAGGCCTCTGCCAGCTGGTCTGCCCATGCTTCCATGGCTCTAGCCACCCAAGCTGAGGCAAATGTAGGTCTGAAAGAAGAACCCGCAGCCGCAAAAATGGATTTAAGCTGGGATTCAACCTTGCGGTCATTGGCGTCCGGAAGGGACGCTGAACCAGGAGCTGGGAGTAAGGTATGCTTTGCCAAGCGGGCAATAGGAATATCTACCTTAGGAATAGTCTCCCAGCGAACCACCTCTTCCTCCTGTAATGGATACAGGGAGGAGAATCTCCTAGGAATAGAAAACATTTTTTCAGGCTGCTTCCATGCCCCTTCAGCAATAACCCTAAGCTCAGCAGAAGGGGGAAAATGGCTGGCCTTTCTCTTATCCTGCTTAAAGAGACTTCTGTCTCTGGAGGTAAGATCCTCCGGCTCTGGGAGGTCCAACGCCTGTCTAACCGCTAAAACCAAATCATTAACAAATTGGCTTTTGGGATTGTCTTCCTGATCCAATAGGGGTAATTGTTCAGGATCCGAATAAATTTCCCCCTCTTCCTCAGAGCCTTCTTAAGAGTCTGATAGGACCATAAGGGGATTTACTGATCTAGGTCTCTTTCTTTTAGCAGACGGGGTATTAGAGGAATCAAGCAACTGGTTAAGCTTGTTCAAACCCTTTAAAAAAGCTGTAGACCATGCCGGTTCTGTAAGAACAGGGGCTGGGTCAGGCTGTAATGAGGAAGGTCCCGGCAAACCCGATCCACTCGAACCTGAGGAAGCTGGGAGGTCTGACTGTGGGTTAGCATTATTAGCCACTGAAGTTGCTACAGTAGTTAGCAACTGATTTGATTGAAAAACCATCTGAGCTAAAGAGGAAACCGACTGTGTCAGGGAGGTTACCCAGGCCGGTTCCTCCGTCGGTGGGGCTGAAACCTGCTGGGTATGCGCAGTGGGAACCACTGCTTCGCATGCAGAGCGCTAAAGGGTCCTTCTGGCCACAAGGTAATTTTACATGACACTTTGAGCATGTGAAGTATTTTGCCATGGGGCCCTTTCCCTTATCTGTCATTCTTGTAAAGGAAGGCACACCAAACACACAGACTAAATAATAAATCTAGCTGAGTAAACAGAGAGAGAGAAGAAATGTATGGAAGAACAGAGATAAAAAACAAGTAATCAACTGATCTTTATATAAAAGTTGAACTTGTAAAAGTTAAACACCACAAAGTATTTAAGCTAGTAGGAGACTATAATGTAAATCCTACTAGCCCAGTTATTAAAATATTAGAAAAGTGTTTAAATAAAGGTGATACTTAGCCCATAGGCCACAAAAGGGGAGAAGTCCAACAGCAGTCCTGTGCTTTCTCCCTCAGCTCTGTTCACTCTCCTGGGCTTGTCTTGGCGCCAGAAGCCTGGGAAAGACCATCTCTCTCTCTGGAAGGAGGGGGGAACTCTATGTTCTATCTCCCCCCCCCTTCCCAAATGCCGATTCATTTCCAAACATAAAAATAAAAATGTTTCTGTAAGCGTGGCAGAGTAGTGGAGACAGAGGTCTCCGCAGCGAAGCTACCCGACGCCCCCCTCCTATGTATGAGGGGGGATCTTGGTATGGCCCCCTTACACTCCTCTCCTTCAGCGCCGAGTGAGCGAATCCAAGATGGCCGCCGGCGTTCTCAGTATCCGATAACCGACGCTCTATGCCTGTAATGGCAGTGCCGGTTATCAGGGAGGCTGGAGGAGTGCAGCGGTCCCTGAGACCGCTTGTCACTCCTCAATCAGGCACCCTTCTTCTTCTCCTCCAGTCCCTGTCGGTGAGAGCCGCTGGCTCTCATCTGACAGGGGAATGCCTGCGCTTCTCTGCTGTGAGTGTGTTCTCTATAGTAGAACACACTCCAGCGCTGCCACCTGTGAAAAAAAAAAAATGTAAAAATCAAATAAAAGAAATTAAATTTCTTTAAAATTTACACTACGTACTAAAACACTGCCCTAACTCCAGGGCACCTAAAAAAAACTGAACAGGAAGAGGCAGGGGGATTGTAGAGGGGAGGGGTCTGTCAGCAGTACTAAAGTTTAACTAGTTAGGTGCCAACTCCCAAGCTCCCCTCCACAACCCCATGGTAAGCAGTGTCCCCCAGACCGGATGAAAGAGAAACTAGAGTATGCAATGTGCGATCACTTCACCGAATGCACCAGACAGCTGCTGATGTAAAGGGAATTAATATGATATCAAACATGACACATTTCCCTTAACCTGAACCATAGGTTTCACTAGTATGCATATACCTTCTTTATTAAACATGAATTCTACTATATTTCGACATAAATGACTATGTGTTGCAACTACAACTAATGTGTACTATTTACTAATGTTTATGTTTGTGCGAATGTGTGTAAAAGTGTAGAAACTGTTTATTGCCACGTGTTGCGGCTGGATACGCCCTTTTACGCCGTAGCGTGCTCTACGCATAATTTCAGACAAAGACAATCAAGTTTGCTCGATATTAATTGAAATTACTTTATCCAATTTGCTGACTTCGACAATATATATATATATATATATATATATATATATATATATATAGATAGGTACACATACATATATACACGGTCTAGTTCTATTCTTCTATCTATCATGGCCATTATTAAACACATGGACAGCTCCATAGGTATGTTCTATTCGTTGTTTTCTGCAATCTGTTTTATTTTGTAGGTCACATGCGTGTCGGATTTATGGTAATCGTTAATACGATTACCACCGTTCATTATTACAGGTCGCGGGATCTGTGCTGATAGGTTTGCTTTTCTGGGGCTATTGGTTGTGTGTTGATATTAAATGCCAGTTCTATGGGCAACCATTTTGAAACAAATGTGAAAGTCTTTCTTTTAATGTTTTTTGTCACACCAATGATTTGTAGGTTGTTTATTCCTATTTTCCAGATTATCCTGGAGAGATTTTATGGCCGATTCATGGGTGTGCAGATTTGCTACTATGCAAGACGGTGGGTATGATTAGATAATTGTGTCATTGCTGAATCAATTGATTCCTTGAGGCCTGCCAAATTTTTGTGCAATAGTGGATAAATAATGTTTGAAATTTCCGGTGCTCTCTTTACTGCATGGGGGGAAGGGGGGCTATATCTTGTTGGATCTAACTTCATATCTGTTGCGTTATTGCCTCAGGTGACAGAGACGTGGGGGATCTTGGTTGTTCTTGAGTTGACAAGGGACTCGCTCCTGCATAGCCATACATTTCTCCATGTCAACTGGAAATTAGAATGGAGGATGTCCCAAAGTAATTATGCTTCAGCAGAGTAAGGGCTTGAAAGAGTCCGGTAAAGAAAACGGAAAACGAGATTGTTGCTGCCAGAGATTAAACCTTTCTCAGCTCTGACTAAATAGGTATAAAGCAGTTCAATAGGAAGGTTGTTGCTGCCCTCTAATGGCTTTACATAGTATTGTGGTTTACTTTGTACAATAACGCCCTGCTTTACTGTGGTAATTCTATAAAACCAATATCCCTTGCTAAAATGCAATATTATAAAGTAGGTTTGCTTTTATAAAATTAACTCCCCATACACTCCTGTAGCTAGTACTTATCTGATTTTTCACCCTGTAGCAGAGTGTGTGGAAGTGAACTCAGGTAGGGTCTGGATCTGGGTGCAGTACAGATAACTTAATGGAAGCTTTTATCTGAGCAAGAGGATAAAGTTTCTTTCTGCTGTGTAGAAATAATTTGTCTCCTGTGACAGCATTCACCACCCACAGTATTGATATCAGTTGGTCTAAGGGAGTCAATGGGCTTTCTGCGTCTCAATGCAATGGCGCCTGACAGTCTCCAAGTAATTCTGCTCAGTCCACCCAGTAAAGTTGGCAGGTAATACTTGCACTTTGGAAAAACATTTTAACACCCATAATCATCACTTCGTGATCCATAGCCATTGATGTATCATATGGAAGTAGATCCTGAATGCATATTTTCACTAGAGTTCAAAAGAACATTTTATGCTTGCAAGAAATCATTGATGTGTTCCATAGAAAGGGCAGCATCGTAGCTAAGTGGTTAGCACTTTTGCCTTACAGGACTGGGGTCATGAGTTCAATTCTTGACCATGGCCTTATCTGTGAGGAGTTTGTATGTTCTCCCCGTGTTTGCGTGGGTTTCTTCCCACATTACAAAAAACATACTGGTAGGTTAATTGACTACTAACAAATAGACCCAAGTCTGTCTGTCAGGGAATTTAGACTGTAAGCCCCAATGGGGCAGGGACTGATGTGAGTAAGTTCCCTGTACAGTGCTGGGGAATTAGTGGCGCTATATAAATAAATTGATGATGATAATGATAGAAAGTATGTTTGTACAGCACCCTTGTAGTAGGTGAACAGTTTTCCGCAAAACCTTTAGCCAACATTTTAAAACAGTTTTCTCCAAGACTCAAAATTTACAATTGATGAGACATTTATAAGTAGACAAGAGATTATTCTCTAACTTTTCTCTCGCTGTCATTTTATAGAATATAGTGCACATTACATTCATTTTATTCGCTATGATGTTATGTAAAACAATGTTAAGATGTGATAAGACCTCACTCTCTTCTACCTGTCAAAGGGTTTCAGTATTATGAATCACAATCGGGGATTCTTCATAAAGGGAGGACACAGTGCATAACACATTCATCTGTTTCTAGGTGGTTTAAACATCTTTAAATAACATCTGGGTTTATTTTATGTCAACTCTTGCCATGTTTAGGTGAGAGAGCAGAGAGTATGAAATTAGTTTCTTAAAGTCATTTAGTTAATATTCACTCCCCTAATAGCCAGACTACTAACCATCTTACCGGGTTGGGAATGAATTTCTTATGCTGAAAACACAGACACAAATATAAGCGACACAAAACTGCTGAAAATACTGACAAGGAGGAAATGCCTGACAGGGCATTATTTGGTTAATGATAATTGTGGTTGACTACCTTTAGTTCATTGTTGATGATAATTTGCATATCACTTTGGAATCCAAGACTCTATCGCTAAAGTAGACTGTTATCACTGACTCCTGATCCATCCTCACGCTGTTTGTGTAACCGCCCCCCCCCCCCCCCCCCGATTTTCCTACAGAAAGCATTAGGATTAATATGACTGAGGAGGGTGAATACACTGTTTTTACTATTTATTTAGACACGGGTTACTTGTAGCTGGTCTGGCAGCTGGATAGTCGCCGTATCCGCTAGCTTTGCTGATTTAGCTGTCTGTATACTACAAGCGTCAGGATTTCTTCCATGTAGATATTTAGGCTGTCGGGATTTTTCCACTGTTTATAATGTTAGCTATTTCCTCCTTGTCGGGGTTTTGATTGTCACCATTTACGTGTCACGCATATCTGTGTTTGTGTTTTCAGTGTAGGAAATATAACTACCACCAACCTTACTGTAATCCTAAAACAAAGTTCTTATACTTGGTACCTTGAGACTGAACTCCCGCTCGCACTTGGCAATGATGGTCAGAGCAATTTTTCTTTAGTAAATAAATTTATAAGGATACCCCGGACTGGAGCCAGAATTTTCACTTGCCGTTTGTGAAATACTGATTTTACGACACGAACAAAAACTTCTGTTATGCCAAACCTTGACCTAACTTCCAACAAATGTACCTTATCTTGGAAAGTGGTTTCTCTGTGACCTGAACCACAGGGGCCTGGGCTTAGCCATGAACAGGAAGGACAGTAAATACTGCATATGTTTCTGTGCATGCTCTGAAAACAGACCTTACACCGGTGAACAAAACTGCATGCAATGCAGAGTACACTTCCCTCTGCCTGGAAGGCGGACGCATATAGCAATGTACAATAAAGGCATGCCAAAGTTAAGCACACATTCGTCCGAATCAAGCTCTGGGCAATTCTGGGATACGTGATTTTTAGTTGTATCACTTGCAGCAGCTACAAGGCAGGTGTAAGTGTTGACTAACACTTATACATGCCAGAACGTGTAATTGCAAGTAAGAGAAACTCTAAAAATGCATTTTATGTATCGTACGCATTAATATCCTAATGTATTTCATGTAGTTTTTTTTATTAATGATTATAGAACAGTTAATGTATTTAATAATTTTTTTCATGTGTTCTGCTAGGACTATGTTGCACATAAACATTGTGCGTATCCTGCAGTGTGTCCTGGCTGCATACAGCAAGTAACATATAGCCATCATCATTTATTTATATAGCACCACTAAATCTGCAGCGCTGTACACAAAACTCACTCACATCAGTCCCTGCCCCAATAGAGCTTCCAGGCTAAATTCCCTAACACACACACAGACTAGGGTCAATTTGATAGCAGCCAATTAACCTACGTTTTTGGCTTGGGTGTGGAAACCGGAGCACCCGGAAGAAAACCCACGCACACACGGGGAATACAAACTTCACACAGGTAAGGCCATGTACGGGAACTGACCCCACTGCTGTTAAGCAGAAGTGCTGCCCACTAAGCCACCACGAGCATACTTATACCCATATTTAAATAGAAACGTTTCTTGAGATCCACTTGTATTTGTGTTTTATATTCGCCCGTATTCAAACTGCATTCACATTGTGTTCCAAGATATTAAAATGATGCAGTGCACCAAGAAAACACCCCCCCCCCCCAAAAAAAAGACTTGTGCCCAAATAAAATTAGTATTCAAAAATAATTAATGCAAGCATCATTTCCTTATATTTACATATTCTTCATGTAGTACAACCACTATTAGACTTCAGAGAGATAACATTATTTATACACTACTCAAAGAAAATTTAAAACATTAGGTTTCATTTTCGCTATTCGTGTAATTTAGTCTTTAGCAAAAGATCTTCTCTGGTTCATCATTTATCAACCAATTTGAAAGATATTTACCAAATAATTTCTATTGAGATTAATGGACTGCAACTGTAATATCGATATCTGCACAATGGTGCACCACAGAAAGTAAACAAAAATTCTAGTCCATCAGTATGTGCAGGCACCAAGGCCTGGTTAACTATTGACAGAGCAAAAGGACAGGCAGTAATGCACTAAGACATTCTCACTCAAAAGACGACAGATGTCGATATCCCACCAATGTGTCGGGCGAAACGCAGTGGTTTTTTCCCAAGATGGTACTAATGTCTAAAATTACATAAATGTGAACGTATAGATTTAGAATAAAGCCCTGCGTGTGTTTAGAAACATTGATATCTGCACCAATGTCTACTTTCAAGTGAGGATCTTATTCAAGTACTAGCTATACTTTAATTTGCTATTAATGCAATTAACATATTGGAGAGCTGACTATTGTTTTGGGGTGGAGAAATCTTGCTGCCAGATTGGACTTTAAGATGGTACTTATATGGTCTCAGTACAGTTTGCTTTCAAATCCATTCATCCCATCTACACCTTATCTTGGAACATATAAATTTACCAGCCTAAATCTGTAGCTAAATAAATTAGGTTGCAATTACAATATATACTCAGTACTACATTACTTAAATCTAATTAAGGGCTGAAATTAACTGGAAGTTTCTCTCAAAATTAACTTAATAGTAGATACACCGAACCCTGTGGAAAGGAACCACTTTTATTTCCTCCCTGTAATCCCGGGCATAGTCCCAGAGGAAGTGGTCAATCAAGACCGGGTTGATTTCATTGCTCATTTTCTCTCCTTTCTTCTTGAATAATTCCTGCAGGTGCTCACAGATCAGTTCCACAGCCCAAATTGAACCACCACGAATCTCCATCTCCTCGCGATCTCCATTCTTGAAAAGCCAACCTATATGCACAGTGAATAAAAGCAGATCAGAGTGACTTTCTGCAGACCAGTCTAAAGGTTGGCTGCCATCATTGGTATGTCATTTACTTTATAAAAACAAAATACAAGCTAAAAAAAAAAAATCCAGTTATATTAGGAAAATGAATATCTAAACCCTATAACAGGAAAGTGGCTCCTCCAGGTAGTAGCATTATTATGCAATATATGTTTACTTGACCATTATATTACCATCGACCTACACAATGTAAATTATGACAGGAGTTGCTCTTCTATCACCTGCATTGTGGAAGTCTCTACAATGCCCTGTAATAATGCAGCGGTCATCAAGACAATCACTAATAGGCGGAAAGCCCAACAATAAATCAGTGAAAAATGATCCAATGCCAATTGGCTAGACCGCTTACTATTGACAAATCCACTCCACTATACGTGTAAAACCTCAGGTATTTCTCTTCCCTACCATTGGGGGACACTGCGAAACATTGGGGTATAGTAGTGGGCTCAGGAGTTCTTGTCACTTTAATTGTTAAACCTTTGGACTCCTCCCCTGCTATGCCCCTCCTCTCCAGAGAGATCTTCAGTTTTTAATAAGTGACTTAGAGTTCAGTCACTGGGGTATAGGCTCCTGCCTATACCCAGTTTAGTAGATAGGTTTCATGTTTTTATTTTATTCTTTATAGGTGCAGCGCGGGATCCTAGGACGACCCAGCAGAGTGAGTAGGATTTGGCTCTGCTCACTCTGGATCCCAGCGCAGGTAAGTGAAGCCCAGCGCTCACTTTACTGGCACCTCTGCCGGCAGTTATCTATAGGGGCCATTAGTTTATTAGGAGAAGCTGGATTGAGAAGCCAGTGTGAAGGTGTTGGTGCAGTACGGTATGAAGGAGGCTTCTTGAGCGTATCTGTGCACCATAGAAGGGGGGAGGAACGGCAACAGCCTCCCCCACCCCCCTGCAGCGATCCCTGGCCGGCAGCTTACCGCTCTCCCTAGACAACGAGCAGTGTGAAGGGGCAGAAGCAGCGCTCACACTCGCTGAGGTGAGCGGCTGCTTGAGAGATATGAAAGCGCAACGCTGGGCACTTTAAAATTGGCGCGTTTACTGTCACTCCTGGCAGCCATTGGAGGATGGCGCCAGTGAGTGTTCTGAGGACAGAGAGAGGCAGCGCAGGAAGGGGAGGAGTGAACAGGGCTTCCTGTGTAGGTTCTTCCCGCGCGGCAACGGAGACTAGCCACCATTACAAGCGTGCAGCTCTGCCTGGATCAAAAGCCTTTTGCTCTGCCTCCTCTCTGGAAGATTTTTAGATGCCCTAATCGCTACAGGCTGGTATCGTTAGGAGCATTTGGGGGAGTGTATATATATTTTTTGTGTTGTATGGTCTTGTGAGTTATTTCATGTTAGAAGTTTCACAGACAGTACTATATTGGAGTTGTGCTATAATTTGAAATGGTGCTCTTTCAGAGACTTACTAACACAGCACTCTTCTATTGTGTCGCCTTAGTTGTCTGCATTTCTTTTAACAATTATTTTAAGAAGCAGAACAATGGCGGAGAAGGGGACAGCTAAAGGCAAGAGTAGTTCTGTGCCTGCTGCTATGTATTATACCTGTTCAAAATGTGACACAAAACTTTCTGTTGGCCACATAGACCGAAACGCCCTTTGCGCAGCTTGTGCTGCGGACGCTCAGAGGCGAGACAACTCAGCCCAGGAGGGATCCTCTGCAATGGTGGAACCGCCCTGGATGAGGTCTTTTTCTTCGGCTATGGAGAAAATGACGGCCGTGATGCTGCAGGCAATAGAGGTACGTGACAACACTACCACACTTACACTTGCAGGCAGCCAGTCTGACGAGAATGTCACATCACAGGCAGGGTCTACCCACGGGGAAGATAGGCTAGTATCTATTTCCCAGAGGGGTAAGAGAGCCATTGCTGAGGCAGGTCTGGAAATAGATCAGCTTTCTGATCGCTCCTCAGCCGAGGAAGGTGAGGTAGATATCGACCCAGAAGGGGAGGCTATCTATGATTCTGACCCTGGTTCCACGAGCGTGGACAGTCTTATTTTGGGGATAAGGCATGCCTTAGGGTTAGCCGATCCGGAGCCCGTAGCACCTAAGGGGATATCCTTATTTAAAAGACCTAAGGCAAAGTTAGCAATTTTCCCGCATTCTCCAGAAATGTTGGAGATTATTTCTGAAGCTTGGCACAAGCCAAATAAGCCGTTTATGATGCCGGGAAAGTTTAAATCCCTTTACCCTCTGCCTCCAGAGGACACAGTAAAATGGGAGACTTTGCCTAGGGTGGACACTCCGGTAGCCCGGTTAGCGTCATCTTCAGCTATCCTGGTCCAGGAGAGGATAACCCTTAAGGATTACACTGATAAGAAGTGTGATCTGGCTCTTCGCTCAGCTTATACCGCTGTGGGGAGTTTGTTTAGGCCTAATATGGCGGTAGCATGGGCCAACAAGGCTGTGCAGTTATGGATGGAGGCTTTGATTAAGGGCCTTAGAGATAACACTCCACGTACAGAGCTAGCAAATCTAGCAGAGCACGTACTAGAGACTTCGGAGTACGTAGCGAACGCTGCCATAGATGCAGTTTCGGTAAATGCCAAGGCCTCGGCTCTTATTGTAGCAGCTCCTCGTAACCTATGGTTATGGACGTGGTCAGTAGACGCAGAATCTAAGAGAGCTTTAGAGAATTTACCCTTTGATGGACCAACTCTATTCGGGGCGGAGCTCGAAAGGGTTATTCAGGAGACCACGGGAGCTAAGAGTACTGCTCTACCCACGGTTTCAAACAGGCCCCGTCAGGGTAGATTTCGTTCCTTTTGGAGTTTTTCCCGAGGGGGAGGTGCCTTTAATAGAGGGTATTCCTCAGCGTCTAGATAATCGGCCATCAGAGGCAGAGGTGCAGCAAGGAGAGGTTCTGCTCGTCCAGCAGACAAGCCCTCCGCGTGACATAGTTCTTCAGGGGGAGTTTCAGGTGGGCGCACGTCTTCTTCAATTCAGGGATCAGTGGTGGAATTCCACGACTGATCTCTGGGTTCAAGGAGTTGTGGCCCGGGGCTACGTCATAGATCTAGCCCACTCCCCCCCTCACAGGTTCTTAGTCACTCCTCTCCCCTCTTGCCCCCTAAGACGTGTAGCATTTCAGGAAGCCGTGCAAAAGCTCCTGTCTGCTCAAGTAATAGTTCAGGTCCCTCCTCCACAAAGGGGGCGAGGTTTTTATTCAAAACTCTTCCTGGTGCCAAAACCAGATGCATCTTCCCGGCCCATCCTGAATCTTCGGTCTCTAAACAAGCAGCTGAGGGTTCAGAGATTTCGCATGGCATCCCTTCGCTCTGTAATAACAGGGATAGAAAAAGGGGAGTTTTTGGCATCATTAGACATCAAGGATGCCTACCTACACGTCCCGATCTGGGAAGGACATCAGAGTCTCCTTCGGTTCGCAGTAGGAAAGGCGCACTTTCAGTTCAGGGCACTCCCCTTCGGCCTGGCCACCGCTCCCAGAGTTTTTACCAAGATCATGGCCGGTCTGTTGCGCCAGAAGGGTATGACAATTGTCCCTTACCTAGACGACCTGTTGTTGAAGGCACCGTCTGCGGTCCTTCTATCCCAACAGATTCAGACTGTTATGCAGTTTCTGCAGAGACACGGTTGGGTATTGAATTTACCCAAGTCATCGCTGGTGCCAACTCAGCGGATGCGCTTCTTGGGGATGCTTTTCGATACTCAGTCTCTGAGAGTTTATCTTCCAGCAGAAAAAGTCTTAGCTTTGCAGGCAAGGACCAGAGCCATGCTGAGGAAAAGGAGTGTCTCAGTTCTCAGTTGCATGAAGCTCCTGGGAACAATGGTCTCGGTATTCGAGGCAGTTCCTTTTGCTCAATTTCACTCCCGTCCACTTCAGGGAGAGATCCTGCGGAAGTGGTCAGGGTCTCAGAGGAATTTGGACAAACAGATGGTTTGTCTGTCCACAGTCACAAGGCTATCTCTGGTCTGGTGGACGTCCCGATCCAACTTGGAGAGAGGCCAATCCTTACAGGTATGGTCTTGGACTCTAGTCACAACAGACGCCAGTCTGTTGGGATGGGGGGGGGGTGGGCGTAACAGGAACCCTGAGGCTTCAGGGTCTCTGGTCCCCTCAGGAATCACGTCTTCCAATAAACATTCTGGAGCTCAGAGCAGTATACAAGACACTGATAGGAACACAGGAATTTCTAAGAGGAAAACCTCTTCAGATTCAGTCCGACAACGCCACCACAGTAGCGTACATAAATCATCAAGGGGGCACTCGCAGCGCGGCTGCAATGCGAGAGGCCAGACGCATACTAGCGTGGGCAGAGCATCAGGTTCCCAGGATTTCAGCCATTCACATTCCGGGGGTGAAGAATTGGGAAGCAGACTTCCTCAGCAGACACACCCTTCATCCCGGGGAATGGGCTCTAAACAGTCAGGTATTCTCCTTACTGGTGGAGCGTTGGGGCCGTCCGCAGATAGACCTGATGGCGTCCAGTCTGAACCATCAGGTGCCGCGCTACGGCGCAAGAGCACGAGACCCAGCAGCAGAAACAGTAGATGCCATGTCAGCCCCTTGGCAGTACCGGATGGTGTACATTTTCCCGCCCATTCCAATGATTGCGCGGGTGCTAAAGAAGATGAAGAGGGAGAAGGTTCCAGCGATTTTCATAGCTCCATTCTGGCCACGCAGAGCGTGGTTCTCAGATCTGCTATTGTTAGCAGGAGCTCCTCCATTTCGGCTTCCCATGCAGGCAGATCTTCTGGTTCAGGGTCCATTCCTTTACCAAGGTTTGGATCAGCTGGCTTTGACGGCCTGGCTATTGAAACCCTAATACTTAAGGCTAAGGGTTTCTCTCAAGAGGTCATAAACACCATGATAAGGGCCAGGAAGCCTGCGTCGTCTTCCATTTATTATAGAGTGTGGAAGACGTATATTGTGTGGTGTGAGTCTAAGGGGTTTCATTCCTCAAGATTTAAGATTTCCCGTATCCTGGATTTTCTTCAGGACGGGGTTCAGAAAGGTTTGCGGCCTAGTTCCCTTAAGGGGCAGATATCCACCCTTTCTGTTTATTTTCAGAAAAAGATTGCAGAAGATGCAGATAAAGACATTTTTGCAGGGTGTGTTGCGTATACAACCTCATTTTTGCCATCCTGTCGAGCCCTGGGACCTCAATTTGGTTCTTCGTGCTCTTTCTAATCCTCCGTTTGAGCCTTTACAGTCTGTTGACTTGCGGTATCTTACGTGGAAGACAGTGTTTTTGTTGGCCATAGCTTCAGCACGAAGAGTGTCTGAGCTTGGGGCACTCCGATTTGACCCTCCTTTTCTTATTTTTCACGCAGACAGGGCAGTCCTTCGGACCAAGCCGTCTTTTGTTCCTAAAGTGGTTTTGAGATTCCACCTAAATCAGGAAATTGTTGTTCCTGCTTTTAAAGCAAGGAGGGACTCTTCAGAAGGGTCTATGCAGCATTTGGATGTGGTGCGAGCTCTACAGATTTATGTAGATCGTACTGCGCAGGTTAGAAAGACCAGAGATCTTTTCGTTTTATATAACGCCAATAAGAGAGGCTGGCCTGCTTCAAAGCAGTCAATTACTCGGAGGATTACGTCCACGATTTGTAAGGCTTATGTTTCAGCTTCTCTAGCCGTTCCGCAGTCTTTAAGGGCACATTCTACTAGGGCAGTGGGTGCCTCCTGGGTGGCTAGGCACGGCGCGTCGGCAGAACAGTTGTGTAGAGCGGCGACTTGGTCTTCCGTCCACACATTCACAAGATTTTATAGACTTCAGGGCTTTGCATCGGCTGATGCAAGCTTTGGTTGCAGGATTATGCGTGCAGCTGGTCCAGAGCATTCCCACCCTTGAGGAAGCTTTGGTATATCCCCAATGTCTCGCAGTGTCCCCCAATGGCAGGGAAGAGAAAATGGGATTTTTACTCACCGTAAAATCCGTTTCTGACTCCATTGGGGGACATTGCGCACCCTCCCTTGCTCTGTATATAGTTCTGTGTGTGAAAAGTTTGATTAGGGTTCTTTATTACTAGGACCTGTCTAGGTTATGTTTCCTCCTTAAGTTCACTCTTTGTTAGTCAAAACTGAGGATCTCTCTGGAGAGGAGGGGCATAGCAGGGGAGGAGTCCAAAGGTTTAACAATTAAAGTGACAAGAACTCCTGAGCCCACTACTATACCCCAATGTCTCGCAGTGTCCCCCAATGGAGTCAGTGAAACGGATTTTACGGTGAGTAAAAATCCCATTTTTCAGCTAGTAAAGTCCATATTTGTTTGTAGGGGAGTGCCATCTTAAAATGGAGGAAGTAGGAAGTGGAGGCAAATTGCCTTTAAAATTCTAGATGTATATGAAGTTCATATACTAGCACCACAAAGTGATTACACAGCACTTACATGAAATGACATTAAAATGTCTGTGGTGGTGAAGAATCATTACACTGACCAGCCTTTAGTCAATTCCAGGCATGCCACCAGGTAAGACATTTTCTCTATGGGATTTGCCTCATGTGCCATCTATCTCCTCCTTACGGTATAACCTGTATCTGACTGGTAATGTCCTGACTGATCAGATTGTTTCTTGTAATGTGCTTACCACACAAAGACAGCATTTTCTTCCCTCTGAACTCTAGTTCTAATAATAAGAAAAAAATATGTGGAGTTGCATGCAGATAAAAAAGTAGTGCTAATGTTTACACTGGTAGGATAAATGCACATACCGTACCACTCATAAGGGACAACAGTCCTTTTCTGGTATTAGATTGTAGGAAACGAGGTCAGCCATTGGGTGTGAGCTGTCTGGACTGAGTTGAATATTCTTCTACTTTCTGTTTGCTTCTTCATGATTTTAAAAGTGTGTGTGTGTGTGTGTGTGTGTAGGAATGATTGCAATTTAGACAATATGGTAGGCAATAGCAAAGCATATGTGTATAAACCTTGGAAACACACTTTCAAAGTACATGCACTATTGGCACAAGTTTGCTAATGAAGAAAATCAATCCGTTTTCACTGAAGGTACATTTCATTTCGATATATTAGAAAGACTCTACAGATCATTAAACAATAACCACTTTGGAGAGATTATTACATAATGGAAAGCATATGCTGTGTAGGACTACAACCCCCCTGTAGCCTCTTCAGTTTAAGTATAAAGCCCCAAGGAAGGGGAGTCAATCAACCAGAGACCAAACAACAGAAGGGAGGGAACAACTTGTCCCCCAGATGCAATCAGAAAAACTGACTTATCACGAGTATAAAAATCCTCATTTTTCTTTCCTCCTATCTGGAGTCACTGCTACCACGGAGACGTTCTAAAGCAGCCCCTTTAAGGGAGGGACCGCTCTGACAGCCCTGCACGTAGAGCACTACGGCCAAAACTGGTGCCCGCAGGCGCAAATACATTGAATTGATAAAATTTTGTAAAGGTATGAACCGAGGACCAAGTGGCTGCTCTGCATATCTGGTCTGCTGAGGCCCCATTTTGTGCAGCCCAAGACGCTCCCTCCGAACTGTAGAATGGGCCACAATACGATCTGGCACAGGTCGGTTAGCATTGATATAAGCCTGCTTAATAGTCAATGTAATCCATGTAGATTGCTTGGAGGCCAGCCATCCTCGTTTTGAGAAGTCAAATGAAAAATTGTGACTAATCTGCCAGATGAAGGTGAATAAACACCGTAAGGGCCGAGATCTGCACTTTTAAGGAACCCACGCGAAGGCCCTCATCCAGGCCATCCTGGAGAAAAGCAAGAAACATTGAGAGGGGGAAGGAAGCCGTGTGGCAGGTTCGGCTCACACTATCTGATGTAATTGCAGTGGTAAATGTTAGCAGAGACTGGCTTTCTAGCATGCAGGAGGGTGTCCACTAATCATGGAGAGAACCCTCTGGACCTCCTTGTTGGCTTCAACAACCATGCCATTAAATTCAGCCAAGGTAAGTCCTGATGTTGAAATGGTCCCTGTAGAAGAAGGTCTTCTCGAAGAAATATCCGAAGACCTGAACCTACCGCCATCAACAATTTCTGCATACCAGACTCGCCGTGGCCAAGCTGGAGCCACCAGTATCACTGGGAGTCCGCCCTGCTTGACTCGTTGAAGGACGGGGGGAATCATGGAAATGGAAAGGAACAGGAGGGTCCCTTGCTCTTGAACAAAAGTGTTGGACATTTCGGTTGTGACAAGATGCCATTAGGTCTCTGTCCTGGGTCCCTCACTGTAAGACCAGAGACTGGAAGATCTCCGGATGCAAAGACCATTCCTCTGGCAGAATTGCATGCCAGCTTAGACAGTCTATTCCAGGCATCCAGAACTGGAAAGCGGAGATGACGGAAAGTGGTTTTCGGCCCAGGTCAAAATCTGAGCCACCACCTACATTGCTCCTGCACTCCTGGTACCCTCTCTGTTGATGCAAGACACAGTTGTGGCGTTTTCAAACTGCAGACGGAACAGGTGGCCCTGAACGATGTCTGTGTGCCCTGTAAGGCCTTTAGCATGGCTTTCAGTTCCAGTATGCTGCTGGGGAGAGAGGTCTACTGAGCGGATCAAAGTCCCTGTAGTCGTAAATGAAGGGCCACAGCCCCCCCTTCGCCGTAGGCTGGTGTCTGTGGATACAAGATCCAAGACACTATGAGCCTCCCTGAAAGGGCTATCTAAATGAGCCAAACCTGGGTGCCCTACACTTGGATCATTGAATGGGAGGAAGGTACTTTTGCCTCCTGTGGCCTGGCAAATTATGCTGTCCAATTCAGGCCCAAATAGCAGTCCCACTGAATAAGGGAAAGACTTCAGAGATTTCTTTGATTCGGTGTCTGCATCCCAGGACTTCAGCCATAGAGTCCTCCTGGCCGCAACTGCCGTTGCGGAAACAGAGTAGGAGATGGAGGCTGCGTTTTGGGCCGCTTAATATAAGTATCCTGAAGCCTCCTTGAGGTGAAGGGCAAGTGGAAGTAAGTCTGAATCTGCCAACTGGTCAGCCCATGTTTCCATAGCCCTGGCAACCCATGCTGATGAAAACATGGATCTAAATGAAGTGCCTGCTGCAATGTAGATGGACTTCAAGGAAGCCTCCATCTTACAGTCAGTGGGATCATGCAGGGAGGCTGTCCTTGGAACAGGGAGTGTGGTGTGGAAAACTAAGCATGCCACTGGCGTATCAACTCTTGGGACCTGCTCCTAATAGTTTAGATCATCCTCCTGCAATGGGTATAGAGCAAAGTACCTTCGTGGAATAACGAGCCTGCGATCAGGCTGTTTCCAGAATGCTTCTGCAATCTCTTTCAGCTCCACTGATGGAGGAAAATGGATTGCCTGTCTCCTGGCCTTTTTAAAAAGAGACTCAGATCTGTAGTTCTAAGCTCCTCTAGGTCTAGAAGACTTAAAGACCTAGTGCCTGCCGCACTGCTACCACCAGGTTGTCAATGCCCTGATATCTGGGAGAATCCTCTGGGTCCGTAACCTGCACGGAATCGTAATCCTCTAAAACCACGCCCTCTTCTTCTGAGGATCTCTCCAAATCAGAGAGAGACAGAAGGGGGTTAGCAGAATTATTACGCTTTGTCTTGTGTAAAGGTCTCGGCGCATCCAAGAAACAGTTTAACCGATCTAGGCCCCTGACCAATGATATAGACCAAGCCAGTTCTTCTGTAGGAGGAGCTTGAGAGGAGAGTACGGATGGTTGCCCCGCCTGTCTTAAGTTGACGGACTCAGTGGTCCCTGTGTCCCACTTGTTACAAGGGGGGGGGGGTCTACTGTTCCAAAGGTTAAAGGGAGTACTGCAGCAAGAGCCGGAATCTCTGCCGGTCTAGAAAGCAGCTGTACCAATGTGGAAACCCTCTGCATCAGGGCAGCCGCCCATGCTGGTGTTTTCGTCATAGGTGGTGCATTATTCATGGTCTGCACTACTAGGGGCATGCTGGGACTTGTAGTTTCACAACACCTGGAGTGTCACAGGTTAGCCAGCACTGCCCTATAATGTAGCGGGTTTAAAAAGAAATAGGACATGCCCATTCATCCAAAGATGCACAAATTCTAAAACAACGAATAGAACAAGTGCAGGATTTACCACCAACAGCTCATCTAACACACAACCACCACATGTTGCAGTATCTAGACAGAGAATGGCACAAAATTCCTCCTTTTCTTCTCCACCTTTTCACCAGAATCAAATTCAATTGACCGCAATTTTTTTTTTGTTGTTGTTTTTTTCCCCCCCGCACAGTGAAAAAACACAAAAAACACAAGTGGGTTTTTAACTGCTCTAGTGACCTTTTTTTAGTTAACGCAGTGTGAAAACTCATGCAATTCAATTGAAAAAGAGGGAACGCTGCCCAGAGCATTAATCATTGTGTTTGCGAGTTTTTAGGGGAGTGTTTAACGCGGTCATGTATAACACAAAAAAAGGATTGACATACATTTTCATATATTAGATTGCATTACACAACCATTCTATATTGATAGTATCTACATTACAGTACTTTCTTTAGCATATTTTTTGCGTAACTATTTTTTACTATAGAATCATCTATACCATGTCAAAACACATTAGTACATACATATTTGTACCAAAAAACTACATAAATATATTTAATTATTTTTTTCATTATTTTTTCATAAGAAAATCAAATTTTATGTTAGGCATTACTGATAAACATAGTTTATCTTTTTTTTTCCATTACTACATGATTTCAAATAGTTTTCTTAGGTTTTATATTTTTATCACACCCCAAAGAGGTGCAAGATAAAAGAGCATACTGGCCTGTTTAACGTGCCGCATTAAAAAACAATTGAATAGCTTTTAACTCGGCTGCCTCTCGCACACCCTATACTTTCAATAGACCTTCTACTGGAGCGCGAGAGGACCGTTTCATGAAAAAAAAACCCTGAGCGTTAAAAATGTAATTGAATCGCGGGTAAAGTTAACCCGCTCGAAAATGGTAAAAAAAACAATGTTAAAATGACTTAACGTGGTTTAAAAAAAAAAAAAAAAAAACTTGCGGTCAATTGAATTGTAAATAAAGCTACACACTGTTTGATCACTGAAGTGCCGCTGAAACAAAAAACTGACATCTCTGCAGATGCTAAGGCTTTCCACACAGAATAGAAGTGGAGGGAGATATAGGGGAAATCACAAGACAAAGGTAAACAGACCTTGTCTGCACAAAGATAAGACATTCACAGGGCAATTACAAGTGCAATGTCTTCATCACAAGAGCAAAAAAAAAAAAAAAAAAGACAAACTTTTCCACCACCTTCACAAAAGCAGTACTAGCTAGACTAACATACAGGATTATCTTCACTGTCCCACTAGTTGCCATAGATCAGTCAGTTCTTTGGTAACTTGTGGTGTCAGTCCAAATTAGTGTCTAATAGACAAATGAGCTTCTAAATCTGTCCTAAAAGCCTCAGAATGTTCTACTCTCTCCCTTAAATATTAAACTATTACAGTGGTGGGTGTTTCTAATCACCCCCAAGCTCACCCTGTCACCCGTCTGTAACTGTTATTATAGGTTCTATATCTTATCTACATAATTTCATCATTTTATTTATATAGCACCACAAATTCTGCAGCGCTGTATAGACAATATTTGTCAGTCACATCAGTCCCTGTCCCACTGGAGCTTACAGTCTAAATTCCTTAACACACAGACTAGGGTGAATTCTGTCAGCAGCCACTTTTCCTTCTCAATCCAATGCCTCTTGGTTTACTTTGAAGTTCAGTTGCACTATTTATAGTGCTCCGAAACAGCGTATCTTAATGTACCTTCTCAAAACAAGTTTCAGACTTGTCTCCTCATTTGTGGCGACAACATACTTAGGTAGGACAAACTCTCACAGATACTTCTGTATGAAGGACTATTGGCCAAACTAAATTGGTGCAAATTTTACTGCAATAACACTTGATGAGGCTATTACACCAGCGATACATTCCTTATTAACTCATGGAATTATTATTCACATTCAAAGTACCTATAACACACCTAACCTTCCAACTAAGAATTCAGCTAAGGACATCTGGGAACGTAGAGCAATAAATAATGCTGTCTTATTCACACAGTGCTGAATCCAATGATCATTTTTTTCCCACCATTCCCAAAGAGCCTAAATATTTTAGTTTTGAAAATCTGCTTTCTTCAGTATTACTAAAAGACCCAGTTTCTCCTTGTATTCACATAAGGGTCAATAATGCACCTGGACATTGCTCTAAAGGGAACTGTGACATGACATTACAAATAGGTTTAGACATCTTTCCCAAGACAGGATCCAGGCTGTTCTCAAACTTATTTTCATTCTTTTCTGGGCATGGCAGGATATTATTGCCTTGCAATCAAGAAACTTGAAGAAAAAGAAAAAAACAGTAAGAACAAGCTTCCCCCTCTAAAATGAAAGCTGTAACAGCTGGCGCTATGTTGTTTGAAACAATCCTTTAATTTTTTTACATGGATGGCTCTAA
This sequence comes from Mixophyes fleayi, assembly GCF_038048845.1. Taxonomy (NCBI): domain Eukaryota; kingdom Metazoa; phylum Chordata; class Amphibia; order Anura; family Limnodynastidae; genus Mixophyes; species Mixophyes fleayi. The sequence continues at coordinate 92,924,560 of NC_134408.1, read as the reverse complement.
TGCAAGAAATGGTGGTGCTGTGCTTTGTTATGCTGTTTGTTTCCAGAACAAAGTAGTTGCGAGTTATTAAAACTTTCTGCTCTTTTATAAAATAATTACTTGATGCTATCATGTTACCCTCTTAAACAGCCATCATCAAATTATTTTGTTATCTTCTAGCATACCTCCCTCCCACATCCACTGAGTCTGAAACCTCTGGAAATCCCCAATGGCTGATGGTGGTTCCCCATATATTGCTCCTGCATGCCATAGGATGGCACATGTGAACCAAGGAGGGAAGATTTTTGATGTGAACCAGGATTAAGTTGCGCATGCGTGCACATCCAATGCTCAACAATATTGTCAGATTTGACTTGTATACCAGAACAACAATGTTGGCACGTCTGAAAAGACACAGGCTGCACAAGCCCCACAATGGGACCCATTTGTAAATCTGCAAATTGATTGAACTCAGATGAGAAAATGCTGTAACTTTGAATATGTTTTGCCAATTGTTTGTAAGTACTCTGAAAGGGTTGTGGGCTACACATGTGCTAAAACAGACACTACCACAGTCAACAAAATATTAATAGTCATAGGTTTAGGATACTGTTAATGATAAATTCAGATATAACTATTTATTTCACAGGACAGATGACATGTGAAATATGTAAGACTCAGGGGTGTGAGCAAAAAGATAGTTATTTACTTTGTCTTGGGAATGTTTCTTCATATTTGCATGCAAGCTATTATTAAAGGATGTTCTCTACATGTTAAACACATTTATTGTAAAGGTATATACCCACTGCATTTATTATGAATGGGAGGAGTGACACTAAATAGCATGGGCCCTGCATTGCTCTTTGATGACTTCATTTGTACTTTCATTTTATTAAAAGAACCTCTGATCATTCAACATTCTATAACGTTTTAGGAGACCAATTTCCATGACAAAGGACAATTTTCCTCCGTTTTAGAGAATAACTCCCATAATGTTACAGTAGCATACTCAGTTGAAAGTTAGCCGATTAGTTTCTCCCTCTAAAGTATGCTTTAGATGAGGTCATTACATTGTACAAACCTTCTTTGAGCTTTTCCAGTAGCTCTTCTGAATATCTCATTGCTCCAAAATGGACAAGGGCTTGAGGAATCCTGTAGTCAGCAAACATGGTTATTTTATGGATGTCATAAAAACAACCATCATTCTTTCCTTCCAGTACTCCCCATGTGTCTCCTACCAGGATCTGAGCACGTTTGTAGAAGGCTACCTTCTGACCCTGAAAATTGGAAGAGGGAAGATCATAGATTAGGCTTGGTGATTTAAAGAACAAGACTGAACAGTTACACTTACTGCATACAATCTATTTTCGGATAAAATTAACTATTGGCTAGGAATAAGCACAGATGCAGAACTTTTACACTGCCACTAAGATTTACTATACTTATCCAGAAAGGTGTGCAGGGTGGGTTGGGTGCATAAGACTGAAATGTGATCACAGGTAATCAATCATACATTGTGAGGATGCGTTTACTGTTATAGGAATGTCCTACATCAGCCACAATACTAACATCCACAAATATCTTGCATGGCTCAGATGGACCATGAAACAACTGTATTGCGGGCATGCACCGATAGAAGTGTGTTTCTGTGAAAATATACACATTTTGATGTGCCCCACATATTGTGAGACCACTAGATGACCTGTGTGTGTTCAATGAGTGATAAGACAATATAGGACAACATCTATAATTGTAAAACGACTAGATAACCGTATACAAACTACATAAGTCCACACAGTAACAGGAGGTCCAAAAATTACTGAAGGAGATTTAGAGAAGTAGTGTTATGTAGTCAACACAAAACTACAAGTAAGTGTCATACTGCCAAAACTAGGTGCCAGAAGGAAAGTATCACACAACTTTTGCGCACTTAGATACCCATTTGTTGGGTACAGCATTACCTTTAAATGACAATTTACATACTAAAAATACTTGATTACTTGCAAAACACTTTCAAGCATGCCATCTGGTGTAGTCAATGCCACACACCCTGCTATTTATAAAGTGCACAAGAAAACAAAGTTATTTTTATTCAGTTTGCAAAAAAATAGCACAGAATATGTGAGCACATGAAAACATTGGTCCCTCAACAAAGTGAAAATGCAGACATTGTCTATAATCAATCTACTGTCTGAAATGAGCTATGAAACCAATCAACACTTGCTCTATATTTGAAAAATAACAGAGTGCAGGTTTAACTGTAACACTATACTCTAACCTGGAAGACTCCTTCATCCCTATAAGATGAAAAATGTTCCACCACAAGCTGCATTAACTTTACTGCACTTTTCTCGCTCATCTTCACACAGTTCAAAAAAGAGCCTCCAAATCTTTCAGTGAGAATCTTTCCAGTATGATGAAGGATCTCCAGACGTTCCTCAATCATAGGGATGGAAAAATCTGAGTCACTGCGCATTACATGCTTCAACTGGTCCATGGTTAGGTTGGCATAGTAAGAAGCAGTGGTAAGGGGTATTCCTGGAACAAAAAAAACAAACAAACCTCTTATTATATTGTTGATGTCAGCATGAACACCAACATGTAGTAGTTCTATGTTAGATCAGTAATAATCAAGAGCCTACAATGGTTAATTATGGATCTATCTGCACTTGGTATATTACCATACTGTATAAAAGACTTTTAAAAAGTTTTTATGCTGGGCAGAATTATCCCTAAATTAAAATGGTATTATGCACCTGCATAGAAATTGTATTATAAGCAAATAAGCAGCAATAATTATGCAGCAATGATCGAGTAATATAGCATACTTATTGCTGCTTATTTGCTGATTTATTACTACCCTAATGTAAGTGCGGTTTTTGTTATCGCTAAATAAAGTTTGTTGACAATACATCACTATGTAGAATTATTCATCCTCCGAGCTCACCAGCTGCGCATGCCCGGTATCCAGCACGGAGTTACATCCAAGGTATTACAACAGACCCTCACAGCACCAACAGTATACACGCATCAGATGACTGGAATAAGGGTTACGTAACACCACCAGAGCTCGCCACAGAAGGATCCCCACCACCAGCAATAAAATACCGGGCGCTATTTCTACCAGCTAAAGGTAATTACACAACCACCTCTACATACACAGAGAGCACCTGAAACACCGCTCGCAGTCTCCAGACATCCACCAGCAACATCTCAATAGCTGTAAACATCGGCACCACAGTCACCATACTTTGTGACCACCAGTCTGTTTAGACCAATGAACTCTGCAGTTCACCACACCACGCTGTGCCGCAATCCCTTCCTATCAACTGTACAGCCTACCACGCTGCATTGATTACTAGTCACATTCTTTTTCGCCAATTTCACACATCTGCATAAAATATTTATTTACCAACTTTACATATATATTTCTTTATATATGTACGGGAGCGCTTAGTGAACCATCTATCCATATTGTATATTAAGGAGTGTGGTTAACTCTCTTTCACCCAGCAGCTCGTACATTACCTATCCAGTACTGTATGTGCATCCACCACCCCATATATCTATATCTTTTCATAGATGAGCCTCCCAATATATTTACGCATCACTAAAATGACGTGTATCTTGCTGCGCTGGCATACTACCACTTTTCTTGTCATAGCATCTATAGACTTATGTTATTTACACCTGGAGCCATTACACTACATAATAAGTGTTTATATTAATTTGTCACATTAACTAATCTAATCAGATTCCCTTTCAATCAAATACATCATTGTACAATGTTTGGGTCCTCCATGTCAGTCAATGGCAAAGAGTGTAAGTCTGTATCTGAACCAGATACTTCAAAGAATAAAGATCAACAGTAAATGTACAGATGAAACAGGTCCCTCACTAACCTTCATCCAAGGCTCTGTTCACTGCAGCACAGAAAGACCAATACCCACTGTACTCTTTTCCTTTGTATTTTACTAAGAATTTCTTATCTTCATTTTCTGACCAGAAGGAGAAGTTTAAGGTGTCTACAAAGAACACCCAGTTGACAGCATCTTCGCCAGAACTCTGTGGGTTCAATTCATGCAGAGATTTCCATCCGGTCAGACTGATCTCCTTCTGTCCAATCTTCTCATATAGCTTTTCAGCAAGAGAATGCACACCCTCCAGCTCCACAAACACATCCTTACTGTTCTCAGTGATAAGCTTGCCGGCTTCTCTGGGTGCAAGTGGAGCAGACATTCTGCTGTTCTGTCCTGTTTAAATAGAAAACTATGTTTTAACGATATAACCATTAAAATTACAATGAAAAATATCCAGTTACGTCAAAAGTAAAACTGGATGTCAACTCATGTTGATGGTGCCAAGATATGAAAAAAACCTCACCTTTTACACCAGACAATAACAATGTAAACAGAAGGCAGATTGTTGTATAAATGTGTATGGCAAGTGTTGGAAAAACACTATATATAATATGAAGTTACCGTATATTCTTGTAGTCAAAAAAAATGGTTTCTAAAAAAGTTGAACTTTTATCGTTAATTATCTAGAAACAATGAGAGATAATAGAGATAATGGTTATGTGCGGTAAAGCACTAGTGTTAAAGTGTATCATCATTTGCATATAAAGGAAGCAAACACTTTTTGGGCTGAACCAATATTTATGCAGCATCAGTTCACTGAGGCACGGTCACTAAAGCTGGGTACACACTACAGAAATTTTGACCAACTTTTTATGCCGAGCGATTTTACATGCGATCGATGGTCCGATCGCTCGGTCCATGGACTGCATACACACTAGCCTTGTTTAGGACGATAAAGGGAAGAGCGGACGTCCTTTTAGCGCCATGTTGTCGTGAGCAATGACTGTAATTTCGTACTCACTGTTGTGGATCGGTCGGAAGTTTATACACACTACACAGCGGAAACGAGATTGGAACGAAAATATTAAACGGTACGACCAACCAAATGAGGTGATAATCGTCCATTTGGGCAGACTTTCGACCATCGTGTCACTGCACACACTGACCCGACTTTTGAATGAGCGGTCGTATGTCGGCTGTTTGAGACGATTATTGGACGAAAACAGTGTAGTGTGTACCCAGCTTAACTGCTAGACACTTTTACCTTGAATCTCACTACTTATGAACAGTAAAGTTGAACACATAAGTGGATATATACAAGAGAGATATTGATAAACATATATCTGTGAATGTTGAGTAGCTTGATGATGAAATAGGTTTAACTTTGCAGAGAAGATTATTATTGATCTCACTAAAAACACGAATAGGGCACAACTCTCAACTTTGCCTCTTCTTTAATTGGAACAGGGGGTGTGACATGTCACAATGTGGCCATATCACAACCTGGGGAGAAGGGGTGTCACACCCCTGGGGGCGTGCCTAGTGCTTGTGAAGTGCTAAGCTGCCCTGTACCCTCCTCCCCTCATTGCCGTGCGCACGACACCCTTTCACTGCTGTTCCCAAATTTTCCAGCCACAAGACAAACCTGTCCCGATCGGAAAGGTGGGACAGAGTCCTCAAATCTGAACAGTTAGGAGGTATGGTAGCCCCCCATTTTGCTTGCAAGGGCTGATAACGGAGAGGAATATTTTGTATTCAAAATAATTTATCCAGGGTAAGAACATCCATTTCCTGTTACTATGGCAGAAAATGTCCCTTGTCTATGATTTTGTAAAGCTCTACACTGGTTGTGCTATATAAAAAATAAAGACAAATCTATACAAATGTTGATGCTTGACATACAGGTGTGACATCACAGCCAATACTGAGTAAGCTGCATACACACTAACTAGTAAATTATAAATTTTGGTTGGATAGTCCCTTTGACGCTACATGCTTTTACTGCAAGATGGCCACAAGTGACTGTTTTGATTTACTTTAATGTTCTTGGTGTTAAAGGTATGTTAGCTAATTGAAATCTATAAGTGTATGCAGTCATAGGCCAACTGCACTGATTGGGCAATGCAAGATCTAGTTGTCAAATCAGATTGGATCACCAACAGATTCATACTGGAATTGGACAGAGATCCTATTTAAGCCAGGGATTTTCAACAGTTATGCTGGGAAATGGAGACATCTGGTTCCAGTGGTGTGACGATTAATTAGTGCATTCAGTTCCTGGTCACATAATCAGTAAAACAAAGCATTCAATATGAATGCGGTTTCCCCAAACTTTAACTCCCACAAAGGGGTTAGTAAGAAAACAGAGCAATGTGAATGTGACATTACCGGGGACTGCGTACAGAGAAGGGAAATAATATTAGCAGGGGGTACACAATCTAGGTCTCCCCCACACCTCCACAATGTATTATCATTTAATTATAATGTATCACAAGAGAGGGTGTCACAGAGTGAGAATGGTATATACAGTGAAGCGCTATGGAATTTGCTGGTGCTATATAAATAAATGTTGATGATGATGATATGGGGAGTGGAGTTAGGAGGACTGGTAGGTAAGGATAAACCTTCCGGTTTTCAGTAGTGTTTAAAGCTTTGGCATCTGGAGGACAATCTGATTGAATGTGGGGTAGTGTTCCATAGGTGGGAAGCAGTGGAGGAATTACCATTGGTGAAGCAGGTGTGGAGATAATGGGGCCTGCTGCAAGGGGAACTAGCAAGCTGTGGGCCATGGTTCTGCACCGGAGCCCACAGTTCGCTAGTTCTGCCTCTGGTGTGAAGCTATAATGCTTGTTGCCATTTATTGCTAAGGATACAACTGAACTATGATTACCTGTTCTACATAAAACACTACTTTGTCACTGTTGATCTAGGATACTCTCACTATCATATATGTGACACAAAGTAGTCCTGGGAGCTCAGGGAGGACAGAAACCTCCTGTGGTGCAGAAGGGCAATATGTTCCATTCACTGTATTTTGAATCTGACAAAAGTGAAAATAAAGGAGTTATTAAAGTGGACTAACAAAATACACATAATAATGACTATATCCCAAGAGTATGATCAAATTCGCTGACAATCTTACACGTCATACGGAATAATACGCTGATGTGCTCTTTTCTTAAAGATACAGAAGTCCCAGTAACTAACAAAAAGATCACCTAACAAAATAGCTTAGCTTCGCCTCACACTGCCACACTTTCGGCATGTATGAAATCAACATGACGTCTCTACAGTACTCGTTTTTTATTTACTGTCACACATAACACTGAATAAATAGACTCACCTACACAATACACAACATCCAATATGGCGCCACCCACCGACTACACGTGTCTGTCCATGATGTCATCACGCAGCACGTCTCTATAGCTTTATGATTCGTTTACGTAAGGACGTCTTGTTTTCTAGTGTCTGTTCCCTACTAGCCCAAACTTTCCGGGTTACTAGATGACTGACTATAGGGTGATCGTCTGTCTCCTGATTGGTTCAGCTCGTACTGCTTAGAGACTTTCTTTTGACAGGTAGCTGGCGGGAGAGAGATAGAGAGTTAGCGGTTCGGTAATACTCATAAGAGGGTAGGATTTCTTAGGTTTATCTGGTTCATACTATCATGATTATAATATAGTATTGTACACACGCAGATTGTTTTTTTTTGAGAATACAGTTCCTACTAATGTTTATAACGTATAATATATAAATACAGCAATTCTAAGCCTTCAAGTTATTTTATAAATACAGTAATATGCTTCTTAGTTTATATTCTGCTGTTTGGATTGGGTCTGTGCTATATATATATATATATATATATATATATATATATATATATAATTGTGCTTCCAGCAGTAGATACCAGTGATTGCCATAGTTTATATTTTTGCCATTCTATTAATGTTTGCATACATTTCTAGGTTATCATGTAGTAAAGTATTCCAACACTGATGATCAGTCTAACACACTGTTTTGGATGTTGGAATAATTTATGTCTCTGAATGACATGTCTTTACTTTGTGCTGTGCTGTAATATTTTTCTTCTTTACAAAAGATAGTGTTGAACCGTAGCATAAAGTGCTTCTGTCTCTATTACAGATTGTGAGACATGAGTCGAGACTCGGAAAACAGGAGTAAAAACCTTCAGGTGCAGTTTGTGCCAGATGAAGATGTTTTGGAACACATCATTGATAAACAAGAAGGTATGTCAGCCTAATATGTTGTCCTATCTACTGTGTTGCCTTGTAGTAGTAGTTAACTACATCCATTAATATATGGGGAAACAAAAGCTTGTGGGATGCAGAATCTGTGGCCTCTATACACCTCGAAGAGAAGCGCTATTCACACATTGCATGTCTGTGGCACTGAAAGGTTAAAGCTGGCACACATGTCTATGCTGCCACTTAGTGTGGACACTGGGGGACAGAACCATTGACCAAATTGGAGAAAATCTCAGATCCCTAACCTGCATGGCTAGGTCACTGCCGACTTCACTGACTCTTGTTTATGTGTAATCACCATGTAACCACACCAACAAGTTGATACCTGTAATCATGTTCATGCTGCATTTGCCAACATTCCAGATAATGATTTATTTTATTAGATCACTACCTGGCATGGAGTTTATTTTCAGGCTACTCATCCTGTGATAGTTCATCGTGTGTGGCCAGCATTAGGAGTAACATAGATGCTCCATCTGACACTCACTAATGACATCAGCTGCTGAAGTTGGCTTGTAGTGGTGTTTTCAAGGAAACTCGATTGTTTAGCAGGGATTCCATCCAAATAGACAAAACTGAAGAAGCAACAGGGTACTCGTAAGCTTCAGGAAAGGCTACCCATATTTATTCACATGTAACAATAAGACATAGCCAGAGGTAACAACACAGCACATATATATCATTCACATCGTTTGTACCTTACTTCAAAACTGTTTAAACTAAATGGGTTGATGAGTTTACTAAACAACAACTGGCGTTCCTCAAAATATACACCATCTTTTAAAATAGTGTTTTGATGTAATCTCTCTTTTAGATCAGTTCTTAGTGAAGAAATTAAATCTGTATAAATAAATATATTGCTTCATGTAATCCCTAGTTTAATATTACCTGTGATATGTTGAAAGACTTCAGTAGAACTCAGAAGGGCAGCATGATATTTTTCAGGGTTTCATATGTAGCCTTTAGCCCTTTATGGTAGGTGTATTACATTTGAGATGAGACATGAGATTGTTTGGACACCATTGGAACTCGTTTTGTGTAGTTGAGCCTCTACTATGACAGATTGGTTCCAATGTGAGCTGTTAATAGAGAAGAATAATCCAAAAGTAATTGTGTAGGCTACCAGTAGAAAGAGGTACTGACACCAAAAATATCAAGATAGGTGCACTTGTTGTGCCATTATATATCACATCTCACTTTTACAGAATAATCAAAATGTTTGCTCTTTATTGTATGATAACTGAAACATCAGAAATACTTTTCCTAGTACAGTCTGTAAGACTGTGTTCAAAATATCAACCTGTGTTGACGTGTCATATTTATACAATACAATAACAACATTGTAATGACACATAAGTGTTTTTTTTTTTTTACCCCTGAGATGTGCAGCCTGGAGCCAGGATCAAAATACTGAGCTCCCCTGTCTTGGCCATTAGTAAAGAATAATAAAAATGGTACTTGGTGGGCATAAAATGCAGCCCTTTTATGCAATTGTATTAATTTTGCAGGCAATTACACATGTGCTTTAAATTTGAAATAATGTGTTTGTTTGTGTCTGTTTTAGTGATTCTTATATGTTTAGCGCACAAATATAAATTCTTTCTAGCTTCATCTACCTGTATTTTCAAGAGCCTCAAGTGTATCTGCTAGTGCAGTCAGAAGTTACCCTTCATAAAACTGACTCCTGTAAACATTCTGGGGGGAACTCAATTGACTGTTACTCTCACGAGTAATGCGGCCCGTGCACTATTACCGTTAGTACGGTAATTTTATGTGGATTTATGCTCGCTGCTCTCAGAGCCTGGAGCAAATTACTACTATTGCTTTAGTAACTGTAATAGTGCGCGGGCTGCTTTACTCTCACGAGTAATGCGGTCAATTGAGTTCCCCCCCTTTACGTCCGTTTAAAATACATTACTGAAATATATGCTCATGGTTATTCCATGATTCATAGTAATTGTAGTACAAATCCCAAATAAAATATGGCATACTTAGCAATGGGATAGAGTCTGCAACGCTTTTATTTTATTGCCTTTACGCTGTGAAATATGTAAAGATCTGTCTCTAAACGTTGCTGTTTCAGGACTTAAACTGCGAAATAGCACAACAATTCAGCGCCTAGCTAATGTGAAGAACTTGACTAAGACTGTAAATGAACACCATGCGGACAACGAAAGTTTAGAAGTCTGGATGGAAAAGGACTATTTGGAAGTGTTAGCAACAGATGGCGAAGGTATTTTATTAACAAAATAATAAGTCAACAAATGTTTTCTTTCAATGTTTCATGCAATTCCAAAATTCATGATGGCTTATATTTATTCCCATGTGCAGATGTGTTGCAGAATTGTCCTGGAGGTGGCGAAGTGTATTCTTTCCACACAGTCAAGCGTTCAAATAAAATGGCGCATTTAGGTAAAACACCTGTTTTTTTTGGGTTTTTTTTAAACCACTTGTTACAGGAAGACCCCTGCTTGAAAAAAATATAAAGAACTCCCCCTATCCGAATTAGAATTCTCACAATATACCCTTGCTTGGGATGATCATTCTCAACATTTATTTATATAGCGCCAGCAAATTCTGTAGCACTGTACAACTGGGGACAAACACAGTAATAAACAATACTGGGTAAAACAGACAAAGTGGTAAGAGGGCCCTGCTCGCAAGTTTTCAATTAGCACAGGTAAGGAGCTACGATCTTCAGGCAGAAAACAATTATTTCTAATGCAAATGTAGAGTTTGAATTGCTGTCACTCTCCCGTTCTCCTTATCCTTGAGCATGCATGACTACAAGGCTGCTTCACTATATAGGTAGCAATATTAGTCGTACTTCTGATCATGCTCTTAATTTTTCTATTGTTTCAGCCTCTGAAATGGCTAGAACTCCTGGTAAGAATGTGACGTTCTCCACAACAGATGACCCAGAAGAAGCTATTCGTTTACCCCTGAACAACAAGAGTATGTTACTATATAGGAGATTATTTTATGAGTGGAACATGCATGGCTGTGCGTTTAATGAGCAAATAATGCTCTTTGTTTTCTTTAACAGAGCAACCTGCAGTAAATAAAACTCCTTCTAAGGTGAGCAATTTTTTTTACTTAATTTGTGTATGACATGGCTGAGTTGGTCCCTAAAGGGAAAGTGTCCCAAGATACAGTTTTTATATGGTATAAATGTATCAAATATACTTGGACTTTGCAATTAATTATAAGGCAGAAAAAAACACATCCTCTTTTATTTTTACTGTAATTGTTCTGTACAGTCATGGCCAGAAGTTTTGAGAATGACACAAGTGTTGGTTTTCACAAAGTTTTCTGCTTCATTGTTTTTTTTAGACATTTTTGTCAGATGTTGCTGTGGTATACTGAAGTATAATTACAAGCATTTCATAAGTGTCAAAGTGACAATTACATTAAGTTTATGCAAAGAGTCAATATTTTCAGTGTTGACCCTTCTTTTTGAAGACCTCTGTAATTCGCCCTGGCATGCTGTCAATCATCATCATTTATTTATATAGCGCCACTAATTCCGCAGCGCTGTACAGAGAGCTCACTCACATCAGTCCCTGCCCCATTGGGGCTTACAGTCTAAATTCCCTAACATATACACACACACAGACTAGGGTCAGTTTGTTAGCAGCCAATAAACCTACCAGTATGTTTTTGGAGTGTGGGAGGAAACCGGAGCACCCGGAGGAAACCCATGCAAACACGGGGAGAACATACAAACTCCTCACAGATAAGGCCATGGTCGGGAATTGAACTCATGACCCCAGTGCTGTAAGGCAGAAGTGCTAACCACTATCAACTACTGGGCCACATACTGACTGATGGCCACCCATTCTTGCCTAATAAATGCTTGGAGTTTGTCAGAATTTGTGGGTTTTTGTTTGTCCACCCGCCTCTTGAGGATTGACTACAAGTTATCAATAGGATTAAAGTCTGGGGAGGTTCCTGGACATGGACACACAATTTCGATGTTTTGATCCCCGAGCCACTTATCACTTTTGCCTTATGGCAAGGTGCTCCATAATGCTGGAAAAGGCATTGTTCGTTACCAAACTGTTCTTGGATGGTTGGGTAGAGTTGCTCTTGGAGGATGTTTTGGTACCATTCTTTATTCATGGCTGTATTCTTAGGCAAAATTGTGAGTGAGCCCACTCCCTTGGCTGAGAAGCAACCCCAAACATGAATGGTCTCGGGATGCTTTACTGTTGGCATGACACATGACTAATGGTAGCGCTTACCTTTCCTTCTCCAGGCAAGTGTTTTTCCAGATGCCCCAAACAATCTGAAAGGGGATTCATCAGACAAAATGACTTTACCCCAGTCCTCAGCAGTCCAATCCCTGAACATTTTTCAGAATATCAGTTTGTCCCTGATGTTTTTCCTGGATAGAAGTGGCCTTCTTGACACCAGGCCCGTCCTCCAAATGTCTTCACCTCACTGTGTGTGCAGATGCACTCACACCTGCCTGCTGTCATTCCTGAGAAAGCTGTGCACTAGTGGTGCCCTCGATCCCGTAGCTGAATCAACTTTAGGAGATGGTCCTGGCGCTTGCTGGGGGTTCTTGGGCACCCTGAAGCCTACTACACAACTATTGAACCTCTCTTCTTGAAGTTCTTGATGATCCGTTAAATAGTTGATTTAGGTGCAATCTTACTAGCAGCAATATCCCTTTTTGTGCAAAGCACTGATGACTGCACGTGTTTCCTTGCAGATAACCATGGTTAACAGAGGAAAAACAATGATTTCAAGCACCACTCTCCTTTTAAAGCTTCCAATGTCTTATTCTAACTTAATCGGTATGACCGAGTGATCTCCAGTCTTGTCCTCGTCAACAGTCTCACCTGTGTTAATGAGAGAATCACTGACCTGATGTCAGTTGGTCCTTTTATGACAGGGTTGAAATGCAGTGGAAATGTTGTTTGTGGGATAAAGGTCATTGTCATGGCAAAGAGGGACTTTGAAATGTATTGCAATTCATCTGATCACTCTTCATCACATTCTGGAGTATATGCAAATTGCCATCATAAAAATTGAGGCAGCAGACTTTGTGAACAATATTTGTGTCATTCTCAAAACCTTTGGCCATGACTATTCATTGTATTGTTCTGATGCACCTCTTCAGTACTTTGCATGCAAAAAATTTATAATCCATCTTTATTCTATTCCATTTTTGACAGATGAACAGAGGATAGACAGATACACATATTGTTCTTTCTAGGGAGACACAGAAAAAGTGTACTTGGCAGTTTAATACAGTGGATGACGTCTCTGCTTAGAAATCAATGATCTCTATGATGTCACCATCTGGTTAATTTCTATTAACCTGTCAAAAATAGGAGGAAAAAAAAATCCCCAAACATCCCGCCTGCTAATAGAAAGCGGCCTAGATCCGATAATACCCTTATGGTCCTTTCAGACTCTGAGGGGTTCTCAGAGGAGGAGGGGGAAATTAATTCTGATCCTGACCAGGTCCAACCTTTGGGACAGGAATAGAACTTTAAAAGCCAATTTATTGATTTGGTTTTAGCGGTGAGACAGGCGTTGGACCTCCCAGAACCGGAGGATCCTACTCCTAGAGACAGAAGTCTATTTAAGAAGGCCAAAAGGAAGGCTTCCCGTTTTTCCCCTTTGGTAGAACTCAGAGATATTGCAGAGGGAGCCTGGAAACAGCCTGATAGAAGGTTCTCTATTCCCAGAAGGTTCTCTTCCCTGTATCCATTGCAGGAGGAAGACGTGGCTCGCTGGGAGAGTATTCCTAAGGTGGATTTTCCAGTAGCCCGTTTGGCCAGACACACTTTTCTACCAGTCCCAGGTTCAGCAACTCTGCAGGATGCCAATGATCGCAGAGTGGAATCCCAGCTGAAATCCATATTTTTGACTGCGGGCTCTTCTTTTAGAGCCACATTTGCTTCAGCTTGGGTTGCTAGAGCCATGGAAGCATGGGCAGACCAACTGGCAGAGGCCTTACAGGACTCTGATTTACTTCCGCTGGCTTTGCACTTGAAAGAAGCATCGGGGTAACTTTATGAGGCGGCCCAGAACACAGCGTCTGTGTCCTCCTCTATTCAGGCTGCGTTTGTTTCAGCAAGAAGAACGTTATGGCTGAAATCCTGGGAAGAAGATGCAGAGTCAAAAAAGTCCGTTGAAGCCATTCCTTTTTCAGCAGCAGGTCTGTTCGGCCCGGAACTGGATACTATGATTTCCCAGGCAACAGGGGGCAAAAGCACTTCTTTGCCGGTATTTTCAAGTAGGTGCCGGACTTCTTGTGTCAGCTCCTTTCGTCAGCCCTTTAGGGGGACCGCCTTGCCTAGAGGACAGTCCTTTAGAGGTAGACAACCAAATGCTCGAGGCTCCTCTGTCAGGGGCAGATCCTCGTTTGCAGCTAGGAGCCAGGCCTCCAAGACCCAGGAGAAGCCTGCGTCCTGACGGCCACTCTACTCTGCCGTAGGTAGCGCCAGTGGGGGACGTCTGTCTCTGTTTCGGGAACAATGGGCAGCGTCTTCCCAAGACCCTTGGATTCGGGGCATTATATCAAGGGGGTACATGATAGACCTGCTGGGTCCTGTACCACATTGTTTCTTTGTAACCCCTCTACCCTGAGATCCAACAAGAAGACAGGCAATACAGGCTTGTGTCGCCTCTCTTCTTTCGCAAAGAGTCATCTGCAGGGTCCCAGACAACCAGAAGGGACAGGGGTTTTATGCAAATCTGTTTCTGGTCAAGAAGCCCGACAGGTCCTTTCGGCCCATTTTAAACCTAAAGGGCCTCAATGTGCACTTACGAGTGGACAGATTTCGGATGGAATCCCTGAGGTCCGTAATAAACGGCTTAGTGAAGAATCAGTTTATGGCCTCCATAGACATAAAGGACGCATACCTCCACGTTCCCATTTGGCGCGACCATCAGTCTCTCCTAAGATTCACAGTGGGGTCCTCCCACTATCAGTTTCGGGCCCTTCCCTTCGGCCTCTCCACAGCTCCGAGGGTCTTCACGAAGATCATGTTGGTCATGGCGGCGTGTCTTCACTTAAAGGGAGTTCAGGTCGTGCCTTATTTGGACGATCTGCTCATCAAATCCTCGTCAGAGATTTGCTTACGTCAGCACTTATCCCTCACCTTGGCAGTTCTCGAGAGCCATGGATGGCTGATAAAGAAATCCCAGATGGTTCCGTGTCAACGCATGGTCTTCCTGGGGCTTATCATGGATACCAGTCGGCAGAAGGTGTTCTTGCCTACGGAGAAGATCAGTTCAATCCGGGCTATAACAACTCAGGTTTTGTCCTCTCCCAATCTCTCTATTCATTTGTGCATGCGGCTGCTTGGGAAGATGGTGGCCTCCTTCGAAACGATCCTCTTTGGCCGGGCTCATTCTCAATGCTTCCAGTGGGATCTATTACGGAAATGGTCAAAATCCCACATACACTTGGATCTTCAGAAGATTTCGCTGTCTCCGGGGGCGAGAGAATCGCTCCAGTGGTGCCTGAATCAGGTTCACCTGTCGGTGGGCAGGTCTTTCGCTCCATGGTCATGGATCATAGCCACAACAGATGCCAGCCTGCGAGGTTGGGGGGCAGTAATCCTGCACCTCCGGCTCCAGGGACTTTGGCCGGTTCAGGAATCGGCCTTATCAATAAACGTGTTGGAGTTGAAGGCAATTCTTTTAGCCCTTTGGGGGGCCCAGTCCCTCCTCCAGGGCCACCCTGTCAGAGTTCAGTCCGACACTGCCACGGCTGTAGCATATGTCAACAGGCAGGGAGGAACCAGGAGTGCAGCTGCAATGGAAATTGCAGCTCAGATTTTAGTTTGGCCAGAACAATATGTTCCAGCTATATCGGCAGTATTCATTCCAGGAATAAAGAATTGGGAGGCCGACTACCTAAGTCGAAATCAAATGATGCCGGGGGAGTGGTCACTCCATCCGGAAGTATTTCAGTCTCTAGTTCAGAGGTGGGGTCTTCCGGATATAGATCTCATGGCCTCCAGACACAACAGAAAAGTTCACAGGTTTTGCGCAAGGGCAAGAGACCCCTTAGCGGTGGCAGTGGACGTAATGACTATGTCATGGGAGTTCAGGTTGGGATACCTGTTTCCTCCGATTCCCATGCTTCCTCGCGTGCTCAGGCAAGTAAGGCAGGGCGGTCTGCCAGTAATTCTAATAGCTCCCTCATGGCCGCGCCGAGTGTGGTACGCGGACATAATCTCTATGGCGGAAGGACAAGGATTTTGTCTTCCGTCACGAGACGACCTTCTTCTTCAAAGTCCCTTCCGTCACCAGAATTTAGCTCCGCTCAGTTTAACGGCATGGCTGTTGAAGCCAGCCTCTGGAGAGCTTAGGGGTTTTTCCCCCAGTGTAGTGAACACTATGATGCGAGCTAGAAAGCCAGTTTCAGCTCGCATCTGTCACCGGAGTTGGCGAGCCTATATCAGATGGTGCGAAAATAGCGCATGTCACACGTCTTCCTTTCGTTTCCCTCGCTTATTGGCTTTCCTTCAGGATGGGCTGGAAGCAGGGCTTCGTTTAGAGTCCCTAAAAGTTCAGGTATCGGCACTTTCAGTCTTTTTTCACCTAAAATTAGCAGATTTGCCAGATATCAGGACTTTCCTTCAGGGAGTCTTACATATTCAGCCTACCTATGTTCCGCCTACAGCACCATGGGATCTTAACCTCGTACTGGATATGCTTAAAGGGCCTCCTTTTGAGCCTTTACTTGTGGCAGATTTTAGGTGTTTGACCTGGAAGGTCGTCTTTCTTTTAGCAATTGCATCGGCACGTAGGGTGTCTGAATTGGGAGCTCTGTCTTGTCGGGAACCATATCTGGTTTTTCACGAGGACAGAGCGGTTTTGAGAACACTCCCATCTTTTGTTCCAAAAGTGGTTTCCTCCTTCCATTTAAACATCGAAATTGTAGTTCGGTTTTTTCATCTACTTCTCAGTCTGATCTGCAGTCTATGGAAAAGTTAGATGTGGTTAGGGCTCTCTGTATTTATGTCAAAAGAACATCTCAAATTAGACGAACAGATTCCCTGTTTGTTCTCTATGATTCTAACAAAAGAGGCTGGCCAGCCTCTAAACAGTCCATTGCAAGATGGATTACGGCAACTATTAAGCAGGCTTACATAAGAGCTAACCTTCCTGTGCCAGAGAGACTTACGGCCCATTCCACCAGATCGGTAGGGGCGTCATGGGCAGCAAGAAACGGGGCTTCTGCAGACCAGCTTTGCAGGGCAGCCATCTGGTCTTCTGTCCACACATTTACCAAATTCTATCAATTTAATGTATTCGCATCCGTGGATGCAAATTTCGCTCGTAGTGCTCTACGAGCGGGGCTTTCAGAGCGGTCCCACCCTTAGGGGGCTGCTTTAGAACGTCCCCATGGTAAGCAGTGTCCCCCAGACTGGATGAAAGAGAAAAGAGGATTTATATACTTTCGTTAAATCCGTTTCTCTGATTCCGTCTGGGGGACACTGCGATCCCTCCCTTCTGCCTTTCCTCTGTATGCTCTTGGTTGATTGGCCTATCTCCTTGGGGCTTTTTAAATTAACTGAGGAGGAAGAGGCGGGGGGATTGTAGAGTGGAGGGGTCTGTCAGCAGTGCTAAAGATTAAGTAGCTAGGTGCGAACTCCCGTGCTCCCCTCCACAACCCATGATAAGCAGTGTCCCCCAGACGGAATCAGAGAAACGGATTTAACGCAAGTATATAAATCCTCTTTTTTCTAATTAGCAATAATGTCAAGGGTATTTAACTTATGTAGCATATATAAAACATAATTATTTACTTTTAGTTCTCATAGACAAAAATATAGTTCCGTTCCTGAATGTATTACCACCGCACTCCACAGACTGAGGAAGAGTTTGTCTAAAAATAAAAAAAAAAAGTCCATTATGCTCTGAAAATATCTTTCCATACTTTAACTCCTCTCTGGTTACAGTTGATAATGAGTTCTCATAATGACTTGTTGCTTTTCTTATATTGGCAGAGTGGTTGCCAGTAACAGCCATACACAGAGCTTATTCTACCCATGCACTATGCCTGTGCTTGGTGTGTGGATTTTGATGTAATTACAGCATTCAAACTGGTCAGTGCAGATTGAGTTTTTTACTGAAAAAAGAATGTAGATGAGAGGAGCAGTCCACTATTAGTACTCGACACATGCATTGCAATTTGATTGAATTGTAGAGAAATCCTGCTATGTGCAAGTTGTGCAAACAATTCACGAAAACATTATACGATTATATTGTACAGAATTCAGATTGGATACATAGGAAAATTTGTATCTGAAAGCTTCAGATTGTTAAGTGCAGAACAAATATAGTGTGGTAAATGCAGTGGCCGAGTCTGATATTCTTTTGTGTTAGAACCACAGCGTTTGTCAGCCAGGATAATTTCACTGTCTGAAATACCAGTTCATCCTTCTTCTCTTTTTCTTTTCTTAAATAATGTACATCTTAAACAGTCACATGTAATCTTATGTGCTGATCCCATTTAAAACGTTAACAATACTGGGCCTGATTCATTAAGGATCTTAACTTGAGAAACTTCTTATTTCAGTCTCCTGGACAAAACCATGTTACAATGCAAGGGGTGCAAATTAGTATTCTGTTTTGCATATAAGTTAAATACTGACTGTTTTTTTCATGTAGCACACAAATATCAACTTTAAATTTCAGTGTACAAATAAGCTATCAAGTATTTGTGTGCTACATGAAAAAACAGTCAGTATTTAACTTGTGTGCAAAACAGTATACTAATTTGCACCCCTTGCATTGTAACATGGTTTTGTCCAGGAGACTGAAATAAGAAGTTTCTCAAGTTAAGATCCTTAATGAATCAGGCCCACTTACTTCAAAATGTAAAACAGTTTCTTCTTCCACTTTTCTCCATCATATGTAATGTTAGTAGAAGAGATTACATTGGGTTAACCAATTCCACATTATTTTTTCTTGTTAAGGGAAAAAAACCTGAATTCATTTCCACCACACCCCACAGACTGAGGAAGAGGCTATCAGGTAAAGTTTTGCTTTGTAAACCACTGTCATCTTGGCAATGTTTGAATTATTTATGATGAGTCTGGACTTATATTTTTCCCCCTCTTTGTATTTCTCTAATATAAATAAAAAGGACTGAATATATAAAAATGTTTTTGCTAAATGGGGAATCCCATCTTTAGCTGACAAGACTGTTGAGGTGGGTCAACAGAGGATTCCTGCAATGTAGCTGCCCCACTTCCTATTAAAAGACTGGAAGTGGGTCGAGGTTCCAACCTTGTCAACCTAACAGGAAATCCCACACTCGGCTGTCGAGCCTATGATGTGCCCCCCATCCCATTATTTCTCTGTCCTACCACTGGGGGACACTGCGTTACATTGGGGTATAGTAGGTGGGACTGGAGTTAGGCACTTATAAACTTGTTTGTTTCCATGACTCCTCCCCCACTATGCCCCTCCTCTGTAGCTGACTTCAGTTGTTGTAAGTGCCTTCTGGAGAAAGGTCACTTCTGTATAGGCTCCTGCCTATACTTAGTTTAGCAGTAGGTTTTCCTGTTTTTAGTTTTCTTTCCTTTTCAGGTGCAGCGCTGGACTCGATGCAAAGACCCAGAGGAGTGAATAGTCCCAGTGATTCCTTCACTCTTGAGTCCCAGCGCAGGTAAGCAGCTCTTCAGCACGCTTCCCTTGCACCTCTTCCGGCAGTCTTTCCCTAGAAGAAAACGAGCAAAGGGGCCATGTTTTATTTATAAGTATGCCTTTAAAGGCAGCTTTGTTTGGGGCATGTATTTATTATATTCGGCCATATAGAACGGCTGCGGCCACGTTTAAACAGGCGGGCGGGAGTGAAGGTGTCTCAGCCTCTCCTCTCCGACCGCAGACTTGCCGGCAGCCTCCTTCCCCCTCCTCCGCCCCTAGACAACTAGCATCGGGGGAGAAGGACAATCCTCGCTCTCTCTGGAGGCGATGCATTTGTCAGTGAGACCGCACGCACCCTGGGCACGGCAGCGCGGAGGTTCTCACTTTCATCGGCTGCAGCCATATTCAGTATATGGGCTGAGCGGCGGTGATCAGAGGCGGCCATGTTAAGGGAGGGGAGTACACCTCCCCATCTCTCTCTCCCTAATGGAGCAAATGGCGGCCATCTTGGATCCGGAGCACACACAGCTAGTGCATGCTGTTCCCGACTCTGTCTCTCTTCACCGGGTAATGTTGTATCGTTTTTAATTCTATTTTTTAAATGATTGTCAGCCTGTTTGCCACACAGTCAGGACTTTTGTTTCAGGGTCCTGTGACTGCTGTATATATCATAGGATTACCTATTATACAATATTGGTAGTTTCCTATCCTCCTGTGACATATTTTGCTTTTCAGGCAGATATATATTCATATGGGAACACATATATGTATAATATTCCACATGGTGACTGTGGATGGACTTTTTCCATAAGTCTGGTAAAGGGAGTTCTGTATATATAAAATCCCTTTTGCTATGTATAGTCTGTGTTCCCAAGTATTGTGGCTGGTTAACTTTTATACAGTTTTCCAATTATGCGGTATGTCTCAGGAATTACCTAAGGGGTAATAAATACGCTGTTTTATATGCTCTACATTATTTATGTGGTTCAAAATTAATATACAGTGTTATCCCGTGGTAGGCTGGTTGGCCTGTATTGCAATGTGTATATGTGTGCGTAAATGTATATATGTATGTGTACATCAGGAGCTGGGGCTCATCTGATATATACACTGTTTCTCTCTCCTACCACTGGGGGACACTGCCAGACATTGGGGGTATAGTAGTGGGATTGGGCGTTTAGTCACTAAAAACTCTTTGATTTTTACTCCCCTCCTCTCCTAGATACCTCAGTTTTTGGTTTTTTTAGTGCCTTAGGAGTTAGGCCAGTTTAGTATAGGCTCCTGCCTATATGTTATTTAGTGATAGTGTTTCACGTTTTTATTTTTTCTTAAGGGTGCTTCGCGGGGATCGATCCTAAGTCCCAGAGAGGGTGAATAGTCCTGGGCTTCCTTCACCCTGATCCCCGCGCAAGGTAAGAAGTGGCTGATGCCCGGGTCTTCCTGCACCAGTCTTGCCGGTAGTTCATCCCCTAGAAACGAGCTGTTAGTTGTGGATAGCGCCATTAGGGCTTTAGGTGCCCACGTAGGTAGACCTCTTCAGCGGGCCACAGAGATAGGTCGCGCGGGGGAGATCCAGGATCCATTTCTCCCCGCCGACGGACTAGCCGGCAAGCCCCTCCTCCATACCCCCACTTCCCCTGACAACGAGCAGCGGGGTCCGTTAGCGCTCCCTCTATTATAGAGAGCGGCGCTGCAGGAGGAGGGCAGAGACGCACACGCTACCTGGGCACTGTAACAAGCGTGTTGTGGAGAGATTACCGACAGCCATATTATAGATGAGCTGTTCGGTAACTTAGAGAGGAGCAGAAATTTTATTTGATGAAGGCGGAGCTGGAGGAGGACCTTCGTTTCCCGCACTTCTCAGGATCCTGCACAGCGGAGTCGCCATCTTTAGCTCACACCGAGCAGCTGCATGTCGCTTCTCTCCTCTCATTTACCTCTTCTGTGACTGGTATCGTTAAATCCTGTGTTTGTTTGTGTACAAAAACATTTTAAACATTCATGGTTGATTGTTCTACCTAGCGGGAGAGGTTAAAAGTTACTGTGGGGCAAATTTGTACCCGGGTATATAGATTTGGCTACAAATTGTGTATTGCTGTATTCTGACATTAACTGTTTAGACAATAATCATTTATCTGTCTAGTCATAATCAGTTTAGACTGTATTTAACCAGTAATGTCTAACAAGGAGTCCTCTGACGGGATCCTCTGGAGGGTCTGCATTGTATTTTACTTGTGCCATGTGTAAAGTAAAACTTTCAAAAGGACAGCATGACAAAGGTGCCCTTTGCGCTGCTTGTGAGACCGGATCTCAGGAGCGTCCCGCCCCAGCTTAAACACCGGTAGCCATGGTAGAGCCGCCTTGGGTTAAATCCTTTGCTGCAACTATGGAGAAGTTTACTACGGTGATGTTACAGGCTGCAGAGATACGTCAGAATGTAGTTACAGAGTCTCAGGTATCTCTCACTGCAGGGCAGCGCTCTTCACATGTAGCAGGGGCGAGTGACCAGACAGAATTTGCAGGCACATCCTCACAGAGTTCTCTGACTCATAGTGATGATCGCCCACTTGCAGTCTCCCATAGAGCCAAAAGGGCCTCACTGGATGTAAACCAGGGTCGTAGCCCAGGCTCAGATATCCCATCAGATGAGGATGGGAATATAGTCTCGGATACTCAGGAAGAAGACTCACTGAGTATTATGACCACCTCGGTGGGTAATATTGAAAGCCTGGTGTTGGGTATTAGGCATAGCCTTGGTTTTGCTGACCCTACACCCTCGGCTCCCTCAGGTTTCTCCATTTTCAAAAGGACTAAATCTCAGGTTATGTCTTTCCCACCGTCATCAGAGATGGTACAGATTGTGACGGATGCTTGGTTAAACCCAGGAAAACAGTTCGTTATGCCAGGTAGATTTAAGAGTTTTTACCCTCTTTCAACAGAGGATTGTATTAAACGGGAGCCGTCTCCCAAGGTGGACAGACCCATTATCAGGTTGTCCACTTCTTCTGCCATTCCTACCCAGGAGAGAGTATCTCTTATAGACTCCACTGACAGAAAGTGTGACAATGCGCTCCGGTCCGCATATGTGGCTTCTGGTAGCTTGTTTAGGCCCACTATGGCAATGGCTTGGGCAAATAAGGCTGTGCAGATATGGGCAGAGCAGTTGATCTCGGCCATCCAAAGTAATGCTCCGCTACCTGATCTCCGGGTTCTCGCTGAGCACATTCAGGAGACGGTGGATTATATGGGACAGGCATCCATGCATGCAGTAGCGGTCAATGCCAGAATTGGCGGCCTTATTATGGCGTCACGACGTTCCCTGTGGTTACGTTCGTGGACGACGGATGCTGAATCTAAGAGGTCCTTGGAAATCCTGCCTTTTGATTCACTATGTTTGGGCCGGAGCTTGAGAAAGTGATTGAGGTAGCCACAGGAGGGAAGAGTAATATTCTTCCTATGGGCTCTCGTAAACCGCGTCAAGCTCGGTTTCGGTCCTTTCGCTCCTTCTTGCAGGGCCGTGGCGGCCCACCAAGGGGTCAGCCGGCAGTTTCCAGAGGAGGCGACGGCAGAGGTAGGGGCGCTCCCAGACGGGGAACGTCGCGTCCCAGTGAAAAACCTGCAGCATGACTCCTTGGCCCCCACACGGGTACCCGTGGTGGGGGCACGGCTTCTTCTCTTCAAGCGCCAGTGGTAGTCAGTCACGTCGGATGCTTGGATTCGAGGAGTGGTGTCGAAAGGATATGTTATAGACTTTATTTCCACCAATAAGGTTCCTATCCTCACTGGTGCCCGCTTGTCCCCTCAGAAGTCAGGCCCTGCTGGAGGCAATGGCGAAGGTTCAGGGTGCGGGAGTGGTGGTTCCGGTGCCGGGGCCAGAAAGGGGTCAGGGGTTCTACTCCAATCTTTTCTTGGTTCCGAAGCCGGACGGAACATTTCGCCCTATACTGAATCTCAGGTCCTTTAACAAGCAAGTGGTAGTCCAGAGATTCAAAATGGAGTCTCTTCGGACAGTCATTGCAGGGATGGAAGAGGGATAGTTTCTAGCTTCCATCGATATAAAAGATGTGTATTTACACGTTCCCATATGGGAACAGCATCATCGGTTCCTGAGGTTTGCGGTGAGTTCCGATCATTTTCAATTCAGAGCCCTTCCGTTTGGTCTGGCCTCTGCTCCTCGAGTGTTCACAAAAATCATGGCAGTTATGGCAAGTGCCCTGAGAAGAAGGGGAGTCGCGATAATTCCATATCTAGACGACCTTTTAAAGGCGAGGTCTGCAGAGATTTTATCTCGCCAGGTTCAGACCATAATGGAGTTCTTGGAGGACCATGGGTGGATTCTGAATGTGCCAAAATCGTCTCTCATCTCAGCTCAGCACATGAGCTTTCTGGGATTGGTGTTCGACACAATGGTTCAGAGGGTGTTCCTTCCTCAGGAAAAGATCATCGCCCTCCAGCGGAGAACAAGAGTATTATTGGATCGTCCTTGAGTGTCCATACTCTCTTGCATGAAACTTCTAGGAACTAAGGTGTCGGTGTACGAGGCAGTTCCGTTTGCCCAATTTCATTCCCGGTCTCTTCAGTTGGAAATTCTCCGGAAATGGTCGGGGTCACAGGAACGGTTGGACAGACAGTTCATTCGACTGTCTCCTTTAACTCGACTGTCATTAACGTGGTGGCTCTCCACGAGCAAGCTAAGCAAAGGTCAGACCCTCAAATCGGGTCCCTGGACCTTAGTGACCACGGACGCAAGTCTTTCAGGTTGGGGAGGAGTCACGGGACCGTTAAGGTTTCAGGGACTCTGGTCTCCCCAGGAGTCAGCTCTTCCCATAAACATATTGGAGTTGAGAGCTGTGCTCAAGACTCTGTTAAAAGCTCAGTGGTTTCTGGAAGGAAAACACCTGCAGATACAGTCAGACAATGCCACGGCTGTGGCTTACTTGAATCATCAAGGAGGAACTCGCAGCAAGGCAGTCATGCAAGAGGCTGGCAAGATTTTAATCTGGGCGGAACATCACGTTCCCCAGATATCGGCGGTATATATCCCCCGGGAGTGGACAACTGGGAAGCCGATTTCCTAAGCAGGGAGAAAGTTCATCCAGGGGAGTGGTCCCTGTGCAAAGAGGTATTCGCTCTTCTAGTTCAGAAATGGGGTCTACCAGAAATAGACCTCATGGCTTCCAGACTGAATTGTCAGGTCCCTCGGTATTGTGCAAATTCCCGGGACCCTCGAGCATACGCAGCAGACGCCATGGCGATTCCGTGGCGCTTCAGGCTGGTGTATCTGTTCCCACCTTTTCCGATGCTGTCTCACGTTCTGAAAAAGCTAAAAAGAGAACGCGTTCAGGCAATATTGGTAGCCCCTCATTGGCCTCGCAGGGCGTGGTTCTCAGACATTCTGGGAATGTCAGCAGATCAGCCGTTTAGTCTGCCCATGCGCGCAGACCTACTAGTTCAGGGCCCTCTTCATTATCTCGATTTAGATCGGCTGGCTTTGACGGCGTGGCTGCTGAATCCTTAGTTCTTAAGGCTAAGGGTTTTTCGTCACGAGTTATTGCCACCATGATTAGGGTAAGAAAGTCATCTTCTGCGGCTATTTATCATAGGATCTGGAAGGTTTATATCCTTTGGTGTGAATCCAAGGGTTTCCATACTTCCAGGTTTAGCCTGTCTAGACTGTTGGTTTTTTTGCAGGAGGGCCTGGATAAGGGACTCAGACTGGGTTCCCTTAAAGTTCAGGTGTCTGCACTGTCAATTTATTTTCATCGAAAATTGGCACTTCTGAGTGAGGTTCAGACCTTTTTACAAGGAGTCCTTCATATTCAACCCCCATTTTCTCATCCGGTAGAACCTTGGGACTTGAATTTAGTGTTGAGGGCTCTTTGTCTTCCTCCATTCGAGCCCCTTCATACCGCAGAATTGCACCATCTGTCTTGGAAGACGGTTTTTCTTCTAGCTATATCTTCAGCTAGGAGGGTGTCGGAATTGGCAGCACTCTGTTGTAGTTCTCCATTTTTGGTGTTTCATGAAGATAGAGCGGTGTTACGTACTAAACCTTCCTTTGTTCCAAAGGTAGTCTCTAGGTTCCATCTCAACCAGGAGATTGTGGTTCCGGCATTTTGTCCGGATTTGTCGTCTTCAACTGACTCTGTTGATTACGATCTTCATCTACTGGATGTGGTTAGGGCTCTCCGGTGCTATGTGGACCGCACAGCCTCTACTCGTAAAACAAAGGATCTGTTTGTTTTATACAACGTCAAGAAGCGTGGTTGGCCGGCGTCTAAACAGACTATTGCTCGGTGGATTACTTCCACTATTAGTCTGGCTTATGTCCGAGCTTCTCGGCCAGTTCCTCAGACGCTTAGGGCTCACTCGACCAGGGCTGTTGGTGCATCTTGGGCGGCACGCCATGGGGCTTCGGCTGAACAACTGTGCAAAGCGGCCACTTGGACGTCTGTTCATACTTTTGTAAAGTTTTACAGATTGCAGGCTTTCGCATCTTCTGATGCGAGCTTTGGCAGGAAAGTATTACATGCAGCCGCTCCAGAGCATTCCCTCCCATGAGGCTGCTTTGGTATGTCCCCAATGTCTGGCAGTGTCCCCCAGTGGTAGGAGAGAGAAAAGAGGATTTTTACTTACCGTAAAATCTATTTCTCTTTCTCCACTGGGGGACACTGCGCTCCCTCCCTTGCTCTGTAGACGATCTGATTATGAATGTTTTTGATTTACATTCTTCTGCCCTGTGGGCAGCTCCTTATAGTACACTTGGTTAGTCAAAACTGAGGTATCTAGGAGAGGAGGGGCATAGCAGAGGAGGGGAGTAAAAATCAAAGAGTTTTTAGTGCCTAAACTCCCAATCCCACTACTATACCCCCAATGTCTGGCAGTGTACCCCAGTGGAGAAAGAGAAATAGATTTTACGGTAAGTAAAAATCCTCTTTTTGATTACATGGTGTTGTGGGTTCATTTTCCCTAATAGCACATATATATTACCTGTTTAAAAGATAGAACAGATTTATTCTGTGTCTTTTTTCATGCTGGTGTTTCAGGTTACAATAGGTGACTCTTCCAGGAGTAGAATACTCGCTGGCTGGCACACTCTAAAATTTATATATATATATATTTAGATAGATAGATAGAGATATTATATATATATATATATATATATATATATATATATATATATATATATATATATATATTTACTATATATAATTACTATATGTATATGTGTCTTCAAAATAATTGTTAGACAATCTGATTTCCTGTTACTTTGCCTACCATTTCCTTATGTTTTCTGACGGATCAACTGGGAAATAGGAGTGACATTATATATGTGCGAAATGTAATTTTTAAATGATCTTTTCCACAGCTTAGCCCGATTGCCTCGGCACAGACTGCGGGGCTAGGGTCTACAAACAGGGTGCTCCCATTTCGCTGTCAGCTGTTTTGCAGAAACAGGTCTGGTCTAAATCACTGTCTCTTCTGGTGGCCGAACACATTAAGGTGATTTTTAAGTTCGAAATGGTACGTGGGTATTCCTTTTTTCATGCTTCTTCACATGTTTACACTGTGCTGGTTATCCATACAAAGACGCTGTTGTTCACCATCTTTCACAGATGGACAGGATTTTATCTTTCACTGTTCTCACAGTCAGAATAGGGATATAGTTAATTCCTCACCAGAGGATGTCTATCTCCATCTTGTTTTACTAACAAGAGGAGTATTCCTTCTGATTACACTCACGAGGTGGATAATCCCAGCTTAAACTTTACACAGTTTTCGCATTTGCAAAACAACAGTCTATACTTGGTTTTCAATTTTCAACCTAAGCCTTAGTGACACCCTAGTTGGGAAAATGTTTTCCCTCATATCTTAGACTTAGTGTCTGTCTTTGGACAAAGACCAGGTAAACAGTAATAGACTGGCTATATTTTCACCTCCCCTAACTCTCCAGAGTCAATATAAGGGAAGTAATCCCTGTTGGTGACAATCCTGTGGCTCTTCAGTTCTCTTATTCTGCTGTCCCCGGCGGGAGCAGACAAAGAAGTCCTCCTACACAGAGCAGGGGCTGATAAAGGGTTTTATCTAGCGACTGAAGAAGTTCTCTAGCCTTTATTCACATTAAGGGTTAATGGGGTGGTTTGTATTCACCCAGCAGCGTCATAGCTGGTAGGCATACAGCTATTCAGCTATGATACCAATAGTTAGCCACGTGCTTACAGGACTACGTTCCAATATCGGAACTCTCAATTTGCATCATTTCAAACGAGTATTCAAAGGCTTCTGGCGGTAGGTGTGCTTTCTTTTTTTTTGTGTCAGCGACACCAGGCCATGATGTTTACGTGTTTAATCCGTTCATCCTCTCTGTTGATCTGAGGTCAGGGTGCCACATCCCGAGTCAGGCTTAGCCTTACAAGGGTGGTTATAGTTTATGTACAGTGGCAGTCTGGTAAACATCCATAGGTCTGGGGACATTCCTCGGAAGTGGAAGTTATTTATTACATCCAACGCTTGGCTTACAGCTAGATGTTTTCAGCCAGAATATTATACTTGCAGCCTCTCGGCAAGCAGCAGGGCTGCATTATTGGGTTCACAGGAGGTCACTTTGAGCCTACCCAGGTCTTTGCTTATTCTACCACACTAGAAGCCTTGGTTTATGCCTTATATTCTAGATTGAAGCTTTCAGTATCTTCCTACCGAAGAACACGCTCATCTCTCTTCTACACAGTTACAAAATGCTCCCTGCAAAATTTCATTTCAGTAACAGGAGTTTCTGTTTTGCAAAATAGGATACCAAGCTTCTACTTGTATCTTTGGCTCTCCTTGTTCTGAACATCTCCCATGTCTCAACAGGGAGATTCTCATCAAGGGAAGCTGCTTTCCTTGTTTTGGACGTGCATAGCATCCCTCTGCCCTGATTCACTAGTTTACCTTTCGGGTGGTGCTTAGTCACACTGATTTTTTAGTGGGCCAGTTGTCCTTCTTGTCAAGGGGGTCAGAAAACCTGTAGAGATTCGGTCTCATAATGCAGGGCTGTTGCATATTTGTAGCACTTATGCAATTCCCGTATCCTAATGCAGGATAAGGGTCGACCTGTGTATGGTCAGAGGGGTGTTCCTTGTGCCATACTATGGACCAAGCTAGACCAACTTATTATTATTGAGGGCCGAATGCCTTAGCAATCAATCATTTACCAGGTAAAGTGGGTCACATCAGGGTAATACGTTTGTGCCCTCCTGGTTAAGGTCATAGGGCTCTCTGAGAGGGATCCCAGGTTCTTTTCACATGTTAACCTGTTTTCTCTATCGGCTCTCAATCTAATGACCCTCAGGTGGATTTGTCCATAGCCAAGTCGGTTCTCCCTAGAACGTAGGGGGTGTACAGTTGATTTACAGGTCCAATTTCCTCGTGGGGGTTCAAGAGTTTATAGGAGGGTGCACATCCCAGCTAGTCTGGTGGTCCGCCGTGTGTCTCGCAAAGCAGTGTTCTACTGGTTTAGGGGACTAGTGTTGTCTTCCCTCTTTTCCCGGTTCCAGAGTGGCCTCATCTCGTAGTTTGGCTCTTTTTGTTTTCATCATCTGGTTTGACGCTGTGGCGTCGGATGGCCAACCTTTTCGGCTAGAGAATCCTTGCAGGGAGATGGTTGCTACCTTCAATTCAGCCGTAGAGCTTCTTCCTCAGCTGTTTTCTTTGGGCTAGAAACTATATTCGGTTGGTGTAAATTCCTAGAATCTCACACGTCCCACTCAGGAATCTTTAAAAGGTTTTCTTTACCTGCTGGATT
Organism: Mixophyes fleayi; assembly: GCF_038048845.1. NCBI lineage: Eukaryota > Metazoa > Chordata > Amphibia > Anura > Limnodynastidae > Mixophyes > Mixophyes fleayi. Next base: position 92,895,041 of record NC_134408.1, on the reverse strand, counting down.
CGTTTTGGGTCTCCGCCCTACTTCCTTCAGCGTGCAGCTTCCGTGGCTCTCTGTCTAGCTCAGCGGAAGGTTGTTTTGCTTAAGGGGTTTCTTTAGGCTCAGCCCCCCTTTGGTTGGTTGTAAATTTCCAGGGAGTCTAGTTCTCGTCATCAGGGGGCTTGCTTTGGCCTCCGATGACTCTCTGAATTATTTAAGCTGTTAGCTCATGGTATGAGTGCTTCCTTGTATATATGTCGGGCTTATGTTGTTAGCTCTCTATATGAGTGCTCCCTCAGATATCGTTGAGTTAGTTAAGCCGTTTAGCTCATGGAATGAGTGCTCCCTTGTATATCTCTGAATGGTTTAAGCACTGTATCAGTTCTCCCTTAGATATCGCTGAGTGGTTTAAGCTGTTGCTGTATATGGTGATCCTTTTGATATCACTGAGTGGATTGAGTTCAATGCAGGCTGCTCCCTTGGATGTCACATCTCGTAGGGGATCCGGGGCGAGAGTGTGTATGGCTCTTCCTCATTTTCTTTCCCAGAAAATTAGTGGCGCGTTGTACGAGACATTATTGGTTATGACGATTAGTGCCTGCATTCCACTGACAGAGGGATTGCGGTATATCATTCTTGTGCCTCTTCTTTTTGTGTAATGTTTCTCCGACGGGAGATAGTTTGTGCTGTTGTTCGCACAGTTCCTGTTTAGGAATTTAATGCCCCTTTAGCCTCTCTAGCGCTAAAGAGCATAGGGGGGGCAGGGTCTAGGTGGTCTCTTGCCACTGCATCGCGACCAACATTCTGTCTGTACCCCTCTGCAGGTTCCAGTGACTTTTACAGTGCACTTTCCAGGAGGGTTGCAGCTTTTTGGATGGCACAACAGCGTCATTCAATGGCGCAGTTGTACAGAGTGGCAGCGTCTGCAAAGGGGTGCAACAAAGAAAACAACATGCAGCAGAAACATTCACAAATGCAGGGTTTTGGCCACAAAATATTGCGCACAGCCGTTCCAGAGCATTTCCTCCCTTGGACACAGCTTTGGTAGCTCCCCAATGTAACGCAGTGTCCCCCAGTGGTAGGACAGAGAAAAGAGGATTTTTTTACTCACCGTAAAATCAGTTTCTCTTACTACACTGGGGGACACTGCACGCCCTCCCTTGCTCTGAAAGTAGTACTGTCTTTGGTGTTGCTTTCTGAATTGCTTTTTCCCTCTTCCTGGCTTTGTTATACAAAACTGAAGTCCGCTACAGAGGAGGGGCATAGTGGGGGAGGAGTCATGGGAACAAACAAGTTTTATAAGTGCCTAACTCCAGTCCCACCTGCTATACCCCAAGGTAACGCAGTGTCCCTGTAAGAGAAACTGATTTTACGGTGAGTAAAAATCCTCTTTTTTTTTTTTTCCCCAGGCTGTAACTAATTTCATCCTAATGATCACAGATTTAATATTCAATTCACTAAAAGGTTGTCCTTCCTTGGATGTTAGGATATTGTGAATGTCTCCAGTCTTGGAATATCCTTGCTCTCTTGCAGCACCAAATCTAAGGTCGGACAGTGAGAGTGATTACTCTGCCTCCAACTCCGATGAAGAGATGGAAGAGAGGCCAGCTATAGCCAAAACACCAAGTAAAGCGTCACAGACACCAAGCAAAGGGTCTCAAACCCCTGGTAAAACACCATCCAAAAAAGGAAAGGAAAAAGTAAGTTCATTTAAGTAGATTTTTATTTCCTTGTTACTAGGTCAGAGAGGGGAATACATGAATCTAAATCAGGGGTCAGGGAACTTTTTTACCTTTTACCCCCAAATATATTTAGATACGCCAACGTTACCCCCTTGATTTAAAAGGAAGGAAATCATATATTATTAATTATTGGAATTCGAAATTTTATTGAATCTATTCAAATTTTTTTTGAAAGCTTCAACTTCAAAACTTCATGTTTTGGAGAAATGATGTTGCTTCATGTTTGATACGAGAGCATCAATATTGGGAATTTCTCGGCTTTGTTTTTATGTTCGTTAGAGTGGAAAATCCTTGTTCGCAAAGGTAGGTTTTTGCAAAAGGCAGCAACCGTTTGCCTCCTCATGTGCAATTTTGAATGCCTTTGCAGCTGCCTCCTCATGTGCAATTTTGAATGCCTTTGCAGCTGTTGACATCCAAAAATATGACAGATCTGCTTTGTTTTCAAATGCAATATGTGCTTCATTATTGCCTCTGCCAACCCTTGAGGCTCTTCTGGTACAACAGCAATTTCACATTTAAAGGGGTCTACAATCTAACTGACAACATGTGAATCGGCAGCATTACCCCCATGAATTTAATTTTTACCCCATTTGGGGTAATTTACCCCTGTTCCCTGACCACTGATCTAAATGAACAATGTAATTATATATTTTATTTGGAAATCATGGAAATCACTAGTATTCTCACTTAACACAGCCACTTGATTCTGGACTTCTACTAGCTTGTGCTACCTGAAGATTTGTTCAGTTTAAATGCTTATTGTAAAAAGCAAGCACTCCTAGGGGTATATTTACTAAACGGCAGGTTTGAAAAAGTGGAGATGTTGCCTATAGCAACTAATCAGATTCTAGCTGTCATTAATTTAGTGCATTCTACAAAATGAAAGCTAGAATCTGATTGGTTGCTATAGGCAACATCCCCACTTCTTCAAACCCGCCATTTAGTAAATCTAGCCCCTAGTGTTTTATCAATCGCATTTCTGTCCTAGAGCAACTTGGTGGAAGAGTATTTTGAAGCTCACAGCAGCTCCAAGGTCATCACTTCAGACAGAACATTGCAGAAGTTACAGACTCCAAAGTTAGACCAGGTATGAAGCAAAATTCCTTCCAATAATGATTAAACATAAAAACAGATGGTTTAAAATGACAAAAATCTTCAATACAAAACGATTTGCTTTGGTGCAATAGTAGCGAGCACCAAGTAATGTTTCAACTTAAACAATGTAATCAAAGGTAGGCAGCAGCTGTGGGTGGGCTCAGGTCTTGGGGTACCTGCTGGATTGCATGAACATGACCCCTGGTAAGTCATGTTTGGGATTAGGTTTTACTTATGACACTTCACCTAAAACTAAATTCTCACAGAGTGGTTGCCCTGGTTCATTATACTTCTTCCTTTGTATGATTTGAAGTTGAAATATTAATTGGGGCTCACTATTATTGCAATGTGGAATGATCCTTTATGGCGTTTTGTTAATGAATGGAACCTACTTTTCAACCAACCAGATCTCATGAGATGATTGTTGTAATGAAATACATAATTCAGGTTCAGATATCTCTAGTAAATGGGTTCTTCTTTAGAACAGACAAGCTTTTAAAAAAGGACATTAACTTCCCCATACTCTTGGTATAATGTTTTGGGTATTTCTCTGTTATTAATACTGAAAGATCCAATTTGCATATGATGAATCCTAGAACATAATGTTTTGTTGTTGTGATTAGAAGAGGAAATAAGGGCAGTGCTGTTTTCAGAGGCATCATATTGAATTTTATTTCTATAATACAGGGAAGTCGTTATTAAATTCTGTAATAACATATTTATGAAAATTGGAGTCAGGGCCGGTGCTAGGGTCCTTGGCGCCCTAGGCACACTTTCAGAATCCCCCCCCCCCCCCCACGTCTTTCCTTACCTTAACTTGCCTCCATAAAGCGGTCGCCGCACAGTTTTAAAGTAATTTTAATTCTGTGGCGTCCACCAGAGCCCGGTGCCCTAGGCAACTGCTTAACCTTGCCTAATGGGAGCGCCGGGCCTGATTGGAATACATATAAAAGTACCTCATGGCATGCTATAAGACCTTTCCTTTAATTTTCTAAAGTAGTAGAAAATTACAGTATAAGAATGCTTGCTAGGGGTTACATATGCTGTTTTTTTCCCCCACAGTTACCCATGCACCAATTTTGTTTAATGTCCACCACTGTCTCAAGACATTTGTAACAACACAGTATTCCAACTGATTACATCCACAGGAAACATTGAGAAAACTCCTGGACCAGTATTCCTCAGCATTCGCTGATGATCTTCGCAGTCTGAATGAGAAACATGAAGCCCTGTTCGACAAGTGGATGCTACAGCTGCAGTAAGTACCTAAGAAATGATTGTAAACAAACATATATTATACTCGCTGAAGTACCCGGCGTTGCCTGGATTTAAATGTTTGTTATTCCATTATGAATGAGTTGGATGTAACTGTCATCATTTTAAAAATTATTACCATCTAAGATATCCTCCAAATCCATCCAGTGGAAGGCTCAGAACAGGCTCCCTGGTTCAAAGTTCTGCCCATCGTATACTAAGGGGTTTTCTGACCTGGACCCTAACCCCCCCTAAAAGCTGGTCAGGATCCAACTGGTCCACCTCACGTTGGTTTCATCCCAATCAGTGCAGGGGTTCCCGACTGCATAAGTGGACAGATAAACAGAGCAATGATTTTTATATATAAGATGTGCATTATTTTTTTCTTTTATTCTATCTAGGGGACATTGCTACCATGGGTTGTGAGAGTTTAGAAGGGGTTGGCACTTATCTAGTTAACTTGTTAATGTATCATGCTGACAAACCCCTCCCCTCTGCAACCCCCTGTAGCCTCTTCAATCTTAGTTAAGTGCCCAAGGGAGTTCGGTTTACTTTAATGCTAGGAAGAATTTTTTACTTTAATTTTTCAAGTTTAACTTCTTGCTTTTCTACTGCAGTGTGCTCTGTTCTACTAATGCAGAGCACACTTATTCAACACCAGGCAGCTTTCAGATAGTGAGAGCCGGATAGCTTCACTAAGAGCAACGGAAAGTTTAACATTAACCTCCAGCGCTCAGCGCTGACAAGCGTTTTAGGAAAGCTGCGGTCACGCTGCTACAGGACCGCTATACCGACACTGCCAGAGCCGGCAAAGAGCACCGGTAATCAGAACGCTGGGGGTCGCCATATTGGAACATACCAAGTCCTCTTCTCAGCAAAGGGGGGGGGGGGCATCTTGTCTATTAAGAAAAACGGCCACCTAAATTATGTTTGGGCCGACTGCTGCATAGAATAGATGCAGCAGATTGCATTTGGGAGAGGAGGATTTCTTGATGGGCAACAAAATACAGGCGCAGCACGGAGGAGGTAAAGATAACAGAGCCCTCCCCCACCCCGCAGTCTGGATCCGTTGAACTGTTCTAAGGCGCCAAAACACTGCCCAGGAAACACAACAGCCACTCCTACGGACACCGAGCTGCTGACAGACCTCTCCTGCTCCAGACATATTAGCCTGAATGGAAGGTTAAGTACCACATTTCTTCTATACTCTCTCTATAATATAAAGGTATATTGAAACAAAAAAAATATTACTGCAATAGCATTTTAATAAAATATAGAATTCTATTTGTATAAACACATAATCTTAACAGGGATACTACCTTTTGACTTCTGTCATGGGCAGTACGGTGGCTCAGTGGTTAGCACTTCTGCCTCACAGCACCGGGGTCATGAGTTTGATTCCCGACCATGGCCTTATCTGTGTGGAGTTTGTATTTTCCCCCCATGTTTGCGTGGGTTTCCTCCGGGTGCTCTGGTTTCCTCCCACACTCCAAAAACATACTAGTAGGCTATTTGGCTGCTATCAATATTGACCCTAGTCCGTCTCTCTCTTTCTGTCTGTGTGTATGTTAGGGAATTTAGACTGTAAGTTCCAATGGGGCAGGGACTGATGTGAGTGAGTTCTCTGTACAGAGCTGCGGAATTAGTAGCGCTATAAAAATAGCTGATGATGTCATAGACCAGTATCTGTTTATTCTTGATTGACTGCCTGTGTTGCATTTTATTTGCTGTGACCTTTTCCCCTATAAAATGTTTGATAAGGGACCCCGGACAAAATATTCTACTTGTTCCAAGTGTAAAGAAAAGTTACCCATTGGACTACAGGACCCAGTGGCACTTTGTACTGTCTGCAGTGGGGGTACCCTAGCCGTTCATGACCAGATTAGCGAACCACCACTAGCGGAAACACCAGCATGGGCAAATGCCCTGACGCAGGGGGTTGAGACATTAGTCCAACTGATCTCTAAGCCAGCAGAGATTCCAGCAGTTGCTGCGGTTCTCTCTTTTACCTCAGTAGTAATTGACTCCCTTGCAACAGGCAGGACATGTGGACCGCTGAGTCTATTGACTTAAGACAGGCTTGGGCTCCATCCATCCTCGCCAAACAAGGCCCTCCAACAGGAGATCCGACTTGGTCCGCATCCTCAATTAGAGGCCTAGATTGGTTAATCCGATTCTTGGATGCACCAAGACCCTTACCCAGGAATTGAAGACACCGATCCACTAACCCCCTAGTGTCCCTCTCTGATTCAGAGAGATCCTCAGAAGAGGAGGGTGAGCTGATAGAGGATTCTGATTCCGCACGGATCACGGACCTAGAGGAATCCTCCAGATATCAAGGTATTGACGACCTGGTGGTAGCAGTTCATCAATCATTAGGTATTCTGGATCTACAACAGAGTAGAACAGCAGATCAAAGTCTCTTTAAAAAAGCTAGGAGATGTGCAATCCGCTTTCCACCATCAATGGAACTGAAAGATATCGCGTAAGCATCCTGGAAACAACCAGATCGCAGGTTTGTTATTCCGTGGTGGTATCTTGCTGTATTGGAGGAAGACCTAAACCATTGCGAACAGGTATTAAAGGTTGATTCTCCAGTGGTACATTTAGCGCACCACACCACACTCCCTGTTTCAGGGACAGCTACCCTGCAGGAAAACATGGACCGCAAGATAGAGGGATTTTTAAAGTACATCTACACTGGCAGGTACCTCATTTAGACATATGTTCTCAATGGCATGGGTTGCCAGGGCCATAGAAGCATGGGCTGACCAGTTGACAACGGGTCTGCAAGGTTCTGACTTACTTCCTCTTGCCCTACACCTCATGGAGACTTCTTGATACTTATATGAGGCCGCCCAAAATTCAGCCTCCATTTCCTCCTCCATTGCCGCAACCGCAGTAGCGGCCAGGAGGATTCTATGGCTTAGGTCCTGGGATGTGGACACTGAAGCGAAGAAATCTTTAGAATCCCTCCCTTACTCGAGGAATGTTATTCGGTCCTGAATTGGAAAGCATAATTTGCCATGCCACAGGCGGCAAAAGCACCTTCCTCCCAGTAAATGTCCCAAAGTCCTTTCGAGTGGGCTCCTCTGGTCGGGGCCAGGCACATAAATACAGACCATCTGCCACCAGAGGGCACTCGTGTCTAGATAGATCTTCCTCCTTCACGCAACGTCCCTCTCCCAAGCTCCCGGACAAGCTGGCAGTTTGACGGTCACCCTCCCCTCCTCGTGGTGGCAGCGGGAGTGGGTTGACATCAAGGATCAGTGGGAAGTCTCCTCAAAAGACCGTTGGATTCAGGGAAACATGACGAGAGGATACATGATAGACCTTCAGGTCTGGGCGCTTGTCGGTTTTTTGTAACCAGCATGCCCCGTGACCCTCGAAAAAAAAGAGGCAATGCTTCTATGTGTTGCCCCTCTTCTCTCCGGCAGTCATCCGCCTGGTTCTGGTACATCAAAAACGAGAGGTTCTAGTCCCAATTTCTTTTGGTGCCAAAGCCAGATGGCTCGTTCTGACCTGTACTAAATCAAAAACGACTAAACCTACACCTCGGGGTGGACTGGTTTCGCATGGATTTTCTCAGGTTCATCATCAATGGACTGGAACCAAATCAATTTATGGCGTCAATGGAAATCAAAGACGCCTATCTTCATGTTCATAACTGGAAGGTTCATCATGCATTTCTCAGATTCAAAGTGGGACCGTCTAATTCAGAGCTCTCCCATTTGACCTCTAAACAGCACCAAGGGTGTTAACAAAAATAATGGCAGCCTGTTTTCATTCCAGAGGAGTGCAGATAGGGCCCTATCTGGATGATCTGCTCATAAAAGCCTCCTCAACTCACCTGCTAAACCAGCACCTGGAGTTCACTATCGGGATCATGGAGAGGCACGGATGGCTCCTAAATCGAGCCAAATCCCAATCGACTCCCTGACAGAAAATGACTTTTCTGGGACTAATCATGGATACCAACGAACAAAAGGTATTCCTTCCAGAGGACAAGGCTCAATCCTTGCGGGACATGACGACTCGAGTTCTGGTCTGCCGCTGACCATCGGTCCACTTATGCATGTGCCTATCCGGAAAGATGGTGTCAACCTTCAAGACCATCCCTTATGGTCGACTTCACTCTCGCTGTTTCCAATGGAACCTCTATTTACAAAGTGGTCAGGATCCCATTTGAAATTAGAGGGCCAACTGATATGTTTGGCACCAAAGGCAAAGGCTTCCCTCAGATGGTGGACGGTTCTGGACAATTTGGCTGTCGGAAGGTCCTTTGCCCCATGAACCTTGATCTTGGTAACCACAGACTCCAGCCTAAGGGCATGGGGGGCTGTGGTCCTTCACTTACGGCTCCAGGTATTCTGGAGGGGGTTACATACAGGCGGAATTACAGTTCTAAACAATGAAGGTTGTATTTTTACTAGCTATTGCATTGGCTCGTAGAGTTTCCGAATTGGGTGCTCTCTCATGTCGCAAACCATACCTTATCTTTCACAATGATATGGCGGTTCGCAGAACCGTTCCTACTTTCCTGCCAAAGGTGGTTTCCAGTTTTCATGTGAACCAAGAAATAGTGGTTCCGGTATTCACTGGGGGGGGCACAGTCTTCAGGGACAGACTCCATGGAGTTCCTGGATGTGGTCAGGGCTCTAAGAATTTATGTTCAGAGGACATCAAAAATTTGCCACACGGATTCCTTATTTTTTTTTTGGACACCTAGAAACAAGGATGGCTGGCGTCTAAGCAATCGACTGCTAGGTGACTTACTGCTACTATTAAGCATGCTTATGTCAAGGCTAACTGACCTGTGCCAGATCGTATTGTTGCCCATTCTCCCAGTTCAGTTGGGGCGTCCTGGGCTGCATGAAATGGTGCCTCAGCAGACCAGTTGTGCAGAGCAGCCACTTGGTCCTTGGTCCATGCTTTTATAAAATTTTATTAATTCAATGTATTTGCGTCGGCAGACGCTAGTTTTGCCTGTTGTGCTCTACGTGCCAGGCTGTCGGAGCGGTCCCTCCCTTAGGGGTTCTGTTTTAGAATGTCCCCGTGGAAGCAGTGTCCCCCAGATAGGATGAAAGAGAAAAGGAGGATTTTTATACTTACGATAAATCTGTTTCCCTAATTCCGTCTGGGGGACACTGCTTTCCCTCCCTTCTGCTCTTTTGTTGTTTGGTCTCTGGTTGACTCCCCTTCTTTGAGGATTTATAATTAGACTGAAGAGGCTACAGGGGGTTGCAGAGGGGACGGGGTTGTCGGCATGATACATTAACAACATTTACATCAACAGTTAACTAGTTAATGGCCAACCCCACCTCCACTCTCACAACCCATGGTAGCAGTGTGTCCCCAGATGGAATCGGAGAAACGGATTTATCGTGAGTATAAAAATTCTCTTATCTATGATTTTACACAGTGATAAGCTTGTTCCCAATAAGAGATTAATGGAAAGTAGATAGCAACCTCAACCTTTTTTGGGATGTGCCAATGTAATTGCCATAATTTTTTGCTTTACACCTGTAGCTCCTGTTACCTGTAACTTTTTGGTTTCACACAGCCTGTAAATGATAATATAGAACAGTACAATGAGTTAGTAAGCTATGTGGGAAAACAATATGAAATTCCATAGCATAGGGTAACAAGTCTGAACAGGCTGATTTTCAAATAGTAGAATACTAGGAGAATTTTAAAATACTGGATTTAATGGAAGTTTTTCTTGAGTTATCTGGGTGTGAAAAATGTTTTCACTTTTTTGTATGGGTTTTCTCCAGGTGCTCCTAAGCTTGACTTTACTGCAGCACAGTGGTTCAGCCTGTCAGCAGAGCGGGAGGAGGGAGTGGGGAGAGACATGTGCAGGGAAACCTCTCACTGAAATATTGCCTGTCAGTCTTGAAGGAGAGTTGCTAACAAGAAAGGTGCATTAAAGTTAATATGAGTAATTACCCTGCCCGAATAGTATATATAAAAAAGTCTTGTAGTATATAAAATTCTTCCATGACGAGCATATTTCCAAGCTTTATCTAACAAACTCTTTTGTTTTCCTGATTAGTTTAGGTTTCAATGTTATCCTCTTTGGTCTGGGCTCTAAACGAAACCTCATAGAGAAATTTAGGACCTCGCTGCTGCAGGATTCTCTCCACATCGTCATCAATGGATTTTTTCCAAGTATTACAATCAAAGCTGTAAGTGGTTTACGTTATTGTAAGATCACACAGGATCTGGATGTCATACATCAGTTACCATTTACTGGTCACATTTAAGTTTTCAAAGGGAATATAATGCTTAAAAATACATGAAAACATAAACGGCATGTGATGATTAGAATGCCATCTGTTTATACTAAATCTTTGGTTTAGCAATTTGATTGTAATAATGTAGGTGACTCGCATAGGTAGTTGGGTTGTGCCATTTGTGAAGGAAATTCCGTAGCTGTCGTCTTTGACTGCTGAATTTACTCTGCGGCTAAAAGCTCTCTATAGATAACAGGATGGACACACGCATAAATATACAGGGCTGCATTTTTTTCTAATAATGCACATTGTAAAGTTACAATATATTCGCAATTAGTTGACAATAAATGGTGTCTTACTAATCGTTTACGTTAAACATTAGTTTTGAAGCATGATACCCTTTTGCTTTGTTTAGACGTTACTCATAATGTGAAGTCTTAAACATAGAATTTAACAGCAGATAAGAACTGCTTGGCCCATCTAATCTGCCCATTTTTTTTTCTTAACCTATGGTAACCTCAAATCCAATTTGGTCTTCATAATCAGTGGAAGATTAGCAATTTTACTGCTGTATTTTCTCTTTCATCCAGTCTGGGGGACACTGCTTACCATGGGTTGTGGAGGGAGCTTGGGGGAGTTGGCATCTAACTAGTTAACTTTTAGTACTGCCGACAGACCCCTCCCCTCTACAATCCCCCTGCCCTCTCTTGTTCAGTTTTTTTTAGGTGCCCGCGGAGTTGGGCAGCGTTTTTTTGTACCTAGTGTAATTTTAAACTTTAATTTCATTTATTTATTTTTTATAAACTTTTTTTTTTTTTTTGCAGGTGGCAGCGCTGGTGTGTGTTCTGCTATAGAGAACACACACAGTAGAGCAGCGCAGGCACTCCCCTGTCAGATGAGAGCCAGCGGCTCTCACTGACAGGGACAGGAGGAATGGGTGCCTGAATTAGGAGTGACAAGCGGTCTCACCGGACCGCTGTCACTCCTGGAACCTCCCCAATAACCGGCGCTGCCACTGCAGGCATAGAGCGCCGGTTATCGGATATCTGATATAGCGGCGGCCATCTTGGATCGGGACATAGCGCTATTAAGGAGGAGAGGAGAAGGGGGCTATACCAGGATCACCCCTCATGCATAGGAGGGGGCATCTGGTATCATCCGCTGTGGAGACCTCCCCTGGAGGTCTCCACTACTCTGCCACATTAACCCCTTTTTTTTATGGAAGAGGAAGAGAGAACAGAGCGGATATCGGCTACACAGACAACATTACTGAAGGGGGGGAGCTAAGACAGAGAGCTCCCCCCTCCTTCCAGAGAGATGGTTTATCCCAATCTTCTGGCGCCAAGGAGAAGCCCGGGAAGAGAGAACAGAGCTGAGGGAGCAGGCACCAGAATACTGCTGTTGGACTTCTCCCCTGTTTGGCCTATGGGCTAAGTATCTGATTTACTTAAACACATACTCTGTATTGCTGTGTACAAGTGGGCTAGTAGGGGTTATACTATAGTTCTCCTACTTGCTTAAGTATTATTTGTGTTTAAGATAATTACAAGTACAACTTTTATATCTAGATTAGTTGATTACTTGTTACACTATTCTCTCCACACATTTATATCTCTCTCTATATTTGGCTAAATTTTACAATTTAAGTCTGTGTGTTTGGTGTGCCTTCCTTTATTAAGAAATGACAGATAAGGGAAAGGGCCCTATTGCAAAATATTTTACATGTTCTAAATGTAATATAAAATTACCTTGTGGGCAGAAGGACCCGTTGGCGCTCTGCTCTGTCTGCGAAGCAGGGGTCCCCCCTGCGCAAACCCAGCATATTTCAGCCCCACTGACGGAGGAACCGTCCTGGGTGGCCTCCCTGACACAGTCGGTTTCCTCTTTAGCACAGATGGGTTTTCAATCCAATCAATTGCTTTCTACTGTGGCAACTTCGGTGGCTAATAATACTAGTACACAATTGGGCCTCCCTGTTGCCACAGGTTCTATTGGAACGTCTATACCAGGACCTTCCTCTTTACATACAGACCAGGCCCCTGTTCCCACAGAACCGGCATGGTCTGCAGCATTTATAAAGGGTTTGAATAAACTAAACCAGTTACTTGAATCCCCAAACATTCCGCCTGCTAAAAGAAGGAGGCCTAGATCCGATAATCCCCTTATGGTCCTTTCAGACTCTGAGGAGTTTTCAGAGGAAGAGAGGGAAATTAATTCTGACCCTGACCAGGTTCAGCTTTTGGGACAGGGAGAGGGCTCTAAGAGCCAGTTTATTAATGATTTGGTTTTAGCAGTGAGACAGGCGTTGGACCTCCCAGAACCGGAGGATCCTACTCCTAGAGACAGAAGTCTCTTTAAGAAGGCCAAAAGAAAGGCTCTTCGTTTTCCCCCTTCCGTAGAACTTAAGGATATTGCAGAAGGAGCCTGGAAACAGCCTGATAAGAGGTTCTCGGTTCCCAAAAGGTTCTCTTCCTTGTATCCATTGCAGGAGGAAGATGTGGTTCGCTGGGAGAGTATTCCAAAAGTGGATATTCCAATAGCCCGATTGGCCAAGCACACTTTACTCCCAGCTCCAGGTTCTGCATCTCTGCAGGACGTCAATAACCGCAGAGTGGAATCCCAGCTGAAATCTATATTTGCGGCTGCGGGTTCTTCCTTTAGGCCCACATTTGCTTCAGCTTGGGTTGCTAGAGCCATGGAGGCATGGGAAGACCAGCTGGCAGAGGCCTTACAGGACTCTGATTTACTTCCCTTGGCTTTGCATTTGAAGGAAGCATCGGGGTACCTTTATGAGGCGGCCCAGAACACAGCGGCTGTATCCTTTTCTATTCAGGCTGCATCTATGTCAGCAAGAAGAACCTTATGGCTGAAATCCTGGGAAGGAGATGCGGAATCAAAAAAGTCAGTGGAAACCATTCCTTTTTCTGCAGCAGGTTTGTTCGGCCCGGAATTGGATACCCTTATCTCACAGGCAACGGGGGGGGGCAAAAGCACTTCCTTGCCGGTATTCCCTAGCAGGAGCCGAAACCCTCGGGTCATCTCCTTTCGTCAGCCCTTTCGGGGGACCTCCTTGCCTAGAGGTCAGTCCTTTAGAGGCAGGCAGCCCAATTCTCGAGGCTCCTCTGCCAGGGGAAGATCCTCGGTTGCAGCTAGGCGCCAGGCCTCCAAGACCCAGGAGAAGCCTGCGTCCCGACGACCACTTTGTTCTCCTGGAGGGGGCGCCAGTGGGGGGACGTCTGTCTTTGTTTCAAGAACAGTGGGCAGCGTCCTCCCAAGATCCTTGGATTCGGGGCATTATATCAGAGGGGTACAGGATAGACCTGATGGGTCCGGTTCCACATCGCTTCTTAATGACTCGGCTCCCCCGTGATCCATCAAGAAGGCAGGCAATACAGGATTGTGTCGCCTCTCTTCTTTCTCAAAGAGTTATCTGCAGGGTCCCAGATTACCAGAAGGGACAGGGGTTTTATTCAAACCTGTTTCTGGTCAAGAAGCCGGACGGCTCCTTTCGTCCCACCCTAAACTTAAAGGGCCTCAATGTGCACTTACGGGTGGACAAATTTCGGGTGGAATCCCTAAGGTCAGTTATAAACGGCTTAGAGAAGGATCAGTTTATGGCGTCCATAGACATAAAAGACGCATACCTCCACATTCCCATTTGCATCCACCATCAGTCCCTCCTAGGATTCTCGGTGGGATCCTTCCACTATCAGTTTCGGGCCCTCCCCTTCGGCCTCTCAACAGCGCCGAGGGTTTTCACGAAGATCATGTCCGTAATGGCAGCCTGTCTTCACCTTCAGGGAGTTCAGGTCGTGCCTTATTTGGACGACCTGCTCATCAAATCCTCCACAGAAAATTGCTTACGTCATCACTTATCCCTCACCTTGGCGGTTCTCGAGGACCATGGATGGCTAATAAATTTAAAGAAATCCCAGATGGTTCCGTGTCAACGCATGGTTTTCCTAGGGCTTATTATGGACACCAGCCAGCAAAGGGTGTTCCTTCCTGTCGAGAAGATCAGTTCGATTCAGAGCATAACAACTCAAGTCTTGTCTTCTCCCAGCCCCTCAATGCACTTGTGCATGCGGCTGCTGGGAAAGATGGTGGCCTCCTTCGAGACTATCCCCTTCGGTCGAGCCCATTCTCAATGTATTCAGTGGGATCTATTTACAAAATGGTCAGGATCCCACCTACGCTTGGATCTTCAGAGGATCTCTCTATCTCCGAGGACGAGAGAATCGCTTCAGTGGTGGCTGATTCAGGACCACATGACAGTGGGGCAGGTCCTTCGCTCCATGGTCATGGATCATAGCCACGACGGACGCCAGCCTGAAAGGTTGGGGGGGCGGTAATCCTGCACCTCCTGCTCCAGGGGCTTTGGTCGGTTCAGGAATCAGCCCTGTCAATAAACATGCTGGAGTTGAAGGCTATTCTTTTGGCTCTCCGGGGGGCCCAGTCCTTCCTCCGGGGCCACACTGTCGGAATTCAGTCCGACAATGCCACGGCCGTTGCATATGTCAACAGGCAAGGATGAACCAGGAGTGTAGCCGCAATCAATATTTCAGCTCAAGTTTTGGTTTGGGCAGAACAATATGTTCCAGCTATATCAGCAGTATACATTCCAGGAATAAGAAATTGGGAGGCGGACTACCTAAGTCGAAACCAGATGATGCCGGGGGAGTGGTCACTCCATCCGGAAGTTTTCCAGTCTCTGGTTCAGAGATGGGCTCTTCCGGACATAGATCTCATGGCCTCCAGACACAACAGAAAGGTTCACAGGTTTTGTGCAAGGGCAAGAGACCCCTTAGCGGTGGCAGTGGACGTAATGACGATGTCATGGGAGTTCAGGTTGGGATACCTGTTTCCTCCGATTCCCATGCTTCCTCGCGTACTCAGACGAGTAAGGTAGGGCGGTCTGCCAGTAATTCTAATAGCTCCCTCATGGCCGCGCTGAGTCTGGTATGCGGACATAATCTCTATGGCGGAAGGACAGGGTCGAGACGACCTTCTTCTGCAAGGTCCCTTCCGTCACCAGAATTTACCTCAGCTCAGTTTAATGCCATGGCTGTTGAAGCCAGCCTCTGGAGGGCTAGAGGTATTTCCTCCAGAGTAGTGAACACTATGATGCGAGCCAGAAAGCCAGTTTCAGCTCGCATCTATCACCGGATTTGGAGAGCCTACATCAGATGGTGCGAAAATAGGACATGTCACTCGTCCTCCTTTCGTCTCCCTCGCTTGTTGGCTTTCCTTCAGGATGGCCTGGAAGCAGGGCTTCGGTTAGGTTCCCTAAAAGTCCAGGTATCGGCACTTTCAGTATTTTTTCACCTGAAATTAGCGGATTTACCAGATATTAGGACTTTCCTCCAGGGAGTCTTGCATATTCAGCCTCCCTATGTTCCGCCTACAGCACGATGGGATCTCAACCTGGTACTGGATATGCTTAAAGGGCCTCCTTTTGAGCCATTACTTTTAGCAGATTTGAAGTGGTTGACCTGGAAGGTCATTTTTTCTTTTGGCTATTGCATCTGCACGTAGGGTTTCGGAATTAGGAGCTCTGTCTTGTCGGGAACCATATCTGGTTTTCCACGAGGACAGAGCGGTGTTAAGAACTCTCCCCTTTTTCGTTCCAAAAGTAGTTTCGGCTTTCCATCTTAACCAGGAAATTGTAGTTCCGGTCTTCTCATCTACTTCCCATTCGATTCATCAGTCTATGGAAAAGTTAGATGTGGTTAGGGCTCTCCGCATTTATGTTAAAAGAACTTCTCAGATTAGACGTACGGATTCTCTGTTTGTCCTTTATGATGCTGATAAGAGAGGCTGGCCAGCCTCAAAACAGTCCATTGCGAGATGGATTACGTCAACCATCAAGCAAGCTTACATAAAGGCTAACCGTCCTGTGCCGGAGAGACTTACGGCCCATTCCACCAGATCGGTTGGGGCGTCGTGGGCAGCGAGAAATGGGGCTTCTGCAGACCAGCTTTGTAGGGCAGCCACCTGGTCCCCTGTCCACACCTTTACAAAATTTTACCAGTTTAATGTATTTGCATCCGCGGATGCAAATTTCGCTCGTAGTGCTTTACGAGCGGGGTTTTCAGAGTAGTCTCACCCTTAGGGGGCTGCTTTAGAACGTCCCCATGGTAAGCAGTGTCCCCCAGACTGAATGAAAGAGAAAAGAGAATTTATATACTTACATTAAATCCGTTTCTCTGATTCCGTCTGGGGGACACTGCAATCCCTCCCTTCTGCTTTTCTTCTGTGTGCTCTTGTTTGACTGGCCTTTTCTCCTTGGGCTTTTTAATTAATACCCCATTCATACTGCACCAAAATCCCGGGATTTTGCCGGGGCGAGCTCAAACGACCCGGGTCTTGGTGCAGTATAATACCCCATTCGTACTGCACCAAAATCCCGGGTTTTTGCCGGGGCGAGCTCAAATGACCTCAACCCGGGATTTATCGAGGGGTGATTCCCGGGTCGGACCCGGGTTGCCTGCACTATGAATGGTGCAACCCGGGTTTTTCAACCCGGGTTGCACAGAAAACAAGCTGATTGGCTGTCTGCCTGTCTCTGGAGGATGATGTCATCGATGGGAGCCCGTGGAAGAAAAAAAAAACGGTCACCTTTCAATGACATCACTATTTTTCAGCCAATGAAAACTGCTCTGGTGATGACTCCCACAAATTGCCAGGGCACAGAGTTGTGCAGTATGAATGGGGTCAACCCGGGAAATTCCCGGGTCCGAGGTGCAGTATGAATGGTGGTTCTGAGCTGGGACGCTCCGAGCCCCGGCAAAAAACCCAGCTTGAAAAACCCGGGATATTGCCGGGGCGGCAGTATGAAAGCGGTATAACTGAACAAGAGGGGGCAGGGGGATTGTAGAGGGGAGGGGTGTGTCGGCAGTACTAAAAGTTAACTAGTTAGGTGCCGACTCCCCCAAGCTCCCTCCACAACCCATGGTAAGCAGTGTCCCCCAGACAGAATCAGAGAAACGGATTTAACGTAAGTACATAAATCCTCTTTTCTCTCACTGGATACCAACAGTCTGTTTTAGATCTGCTCAAAAAACAGTTATTTTCAATTTTCTTTTTTTCTACTCAATTTAGATTTGTAAATTGGCAATTAAACATATTTTACATATACATTATTTACAGTACAACATGCAGCACTTACTGTCCTTGAGATGCAAGTAAACAATAATTATGTATTTTTAACAGATATTCTTTTGTGTTTTCACCTAGATTTTGAATTCTGTCACAGAAGAGGCTCTCGGTCACTCTGGAGCATTTCGTAGTCCCTTGGATCAAGTGGACTTCATAGTACAAAAGTTCAAAGATGGTAATTGAAATGCAGAATAAATTTATGAGCTTAATCGGTATCATTCAGAGCCTAGTTTTTTAATGTTAAATATGCCTCCCCTAACTAGTAGAAATGTGAATGTCCTATGTTCATGATATATGGTACTAACTCCTGCCAGAAGCACACAGTTTTCCAGACAATGCCAGCTTAGAGATTTGGAAATACAAGCTGCTCTCCACAAGCTTATTTTAAATTAACTGAATGTCCAGTAGACTTCTCTGTGACTCTGACAACCCTGGACATAGCAGTTTGTATTCACAAATTATTTGCCAGAAATTAAATTGGGCAGTTTCCTGTTGACTTGTTGGAATCAGAGACAGTGGATGTTTTTTGCTAGACCTCAGTAGCTTTCATAATCACATATTTATATGTGTCTTATCAAAAGATGGAGTGTTGTTTTAGACATTTATACACAGGTATTTTGTGCGAATGAATAATATGGGTTTATTTGTACTAAGGTGGTCACAATTTTCATAATTTTTGTCTCCTTTTAAAAGAAACTTTCAATATGTTTAATATATCTGCTGAATCTTAACACTTGTGTTTAGCAAACCATTCTGTTGTACAGGTATGGGAGCTGTTATCTGGAAATCTGTTAACCACAAAGTTCTGAAAAAAGTAATGGCTGTGAGTCACTGCGAGAAGCCATATTAATAATTTTAAGCCCTTATTTAAAGTTGGACACGAGTCCCTTTGCTGTGCCTAAAGATACGCATTTCCGTACCGCACATCCATAACAAAATGCATCTGTACTTAGAGTTGAGCATATCTTAATTGAGTCATTTTTAATGTAATGTATGATATTTTAGTATTGTGCTGAACATTTTAGAAAAATTCCTCATCTGGGAAAACAATGTCCCAAGAATTTTAGTGAAAAAGTTCATACCTGTATGTTTTATAATAAACAAAGTTTCTTTGTCAGAGCAATTTTTTTTTCCCACTGGCTAAACAGATGATTTGTGCTTATTCTAAATTTAAAATGTGATAGTGTAGTCAACCTACTGTATTTTGAGCATTGATAAGTTATATAACAGATAGCTGTCTCTCTGATCAGTGGCATTTTCATAATGAGTGTATTTATTTTGCCTTTCTTTCAAAGCTTTTTACAGTGAGTTGGTGTTTAATGAGCTGTGAATTTGTAGGCAATTGTATGTCCTTATCAAGCTGATTTAGTTACACTTGTGTCATAGCCACAGCTATTATTATGATAACGAAGGTCATGCTTAGTCAGGCATGAATGTTTTTATTACACATGCAACGGGAATCATTTCTCACTATGGTAGCCTGAATGTTAAATGCAGGGTCTATTGATTTGATTAATTCACACCTACAAGCAGGACAATGGATGATACTCTCTTGGGTTTTTAATTTCTTGCTCTTGTGTTTTGTTGTTGTGCTATTTTTGTTTTTTAGATCCCTCTCTAGAGTTGTATCTTCTGATTCATAATCTGGACAGTCATATGTTAAGAGGTGACAAAAGTCAACAGATCCTTGGGCAGCTGGCGTCTATCTCCAACATCCACCTTATTGCTTCTATTGACCACATTAATGCTCCTCTAAGTAAGTGTGAAGTTTTTCTTGTCTATGATATTTCTCCTTATACCGTTTCTTTGGAAACTACAGTAGGTTGCTTTGTTGTTTAACAGATCATGTCAGTTAAGTAAGCTTGTTAACCTGTGCTCCCCACAAAAGCACCTAGTGCCTGGTTGTGTACACTATCGCATACACTGCGTCCTATACCATACACTCTGTGCCTGGCTGTGCCCTCCATCACACACCTTGTGCTAACCTGTGCCCATAACAGAATTGTAACCTGGCTCCTCCCCCTCTTCATGGCATGTTTTAATTCCCGGAAAATACAGCTCATAGGTGCAGCTTCTAAAATGCTGTTGTGTCCCGATGACCAGAGCTGCACTAGAAAGATACCCCACTTTCTGGATTTCAGCAGAGTGTTTATAATGCTGTGAGCTGCAGCACCTGCCAACCAGATTCATTGATTCCCGTTATATGAACCAGAGAGTCGGTAGTTACTCTCAGTTGGCTGCCAGTGTAGGGAGATAGCAGGAGGAACAGAAGTGGTTAATGCTTCAATCACAGCATTTCCTAGTCATCCTGTTGATCGTGTTTTTTCAAGTCCTGCCCTCTATCTTGGCTTTGTTTGTTCTTTCAATGTACTTTGTTAAACAAATTGGGTTACCCAGTTTCACAGGGTTAACATACATAACAAAATCATCTCCGTTTATGCTCCCATTTCCAATATATTGGACCTCTTCGGTCTGAAAGACTCTTGAGGTTCCCGGGAAATATGGGTAATTATGACGAGTTTTGACGATTTTTGCTGGTGTCTTGGATGGATTATCAAGACGATAATCTTGAGCATTGGGATGATCTGGTGCTGTTCTAGAATGCCTCTAAGGCAGTTATGCAGGCCACATTATTAACTTTATATCTAGGAAAAAGAATCCAATTCCACATATCTGTCTCTTCACAAATCATTGGGGAAACACTGCCTGTAAATAATCTGTGAGAGAGTAGTCCTGTGGGTCATTCATATAACTGCAAATAAACTATTGGTTAGTTTCCCTCTCTCCCAGGATAAGCACCAACTAGAGTTCTCTAACTATCAGTTGGGGTAATAGGGCAGGGAGATTATTGTCCACAAAACCCTGGCACAAGCGTATTACTGCTATTAGAAATGTTACCACACGTGCCTTGGCAACAAAGGCACAGGACATCCTAGCTGAGTTTGAGAGGTATTGCTCAGAGTTCTATGCAGGCAAATCCATTGACAAGACATTACAAACCCGACTACAAGATAAAGCTAAAATACCCAAGTTATCCCAGTCTCAACGTGAGGCATTGCAGGGTAATATAACGTTGGAGGAGATCACTAAAATGATCAAAGGCTTAAAATCTGGTAAGTCCCTCTGGTCCTGATAGCTTCTCAAATGAATATTACAAAATGCTGCAGCCACAACTCTCAGCTGTCCTGGTGGAATTGTGTACAACTATTCACAAACAGGGTGCCATATTTCCTGGGTTTAACGATGCCCATACAACTTTACTCCTCAAGCCTGGCAGGGACTCCCAAATAATGGATTCTTATCACCCAATTACTTTATTAAATACAGATTGTAAGATACAGGCAGAAATAATGGCAGATGGGTTGCAGTCTATACTACCTGAGTCTCTTGCGTCTTCTTATGAGTTGGGTTTTGTCAGGGGAAGGCATTCCGTCGGGGGCATTCGCACTGCTATAACCACAGTGATAGCATCTAAATCACAGCCCAGTATACAGAACACTTTATTGAACTTAGACATTCACAAGGCCTTCGATATGAAGTTACGGTCTCATCTGTTTGAGATACTTCAATACAGGGCCTTTTGATAATGACTAGGGATAATATGGGGATTGTATTCCAACCCTACTATGATGTTACTGGTAAATGGTTGTAGAGGTGACAAAGTAACCATAATAAAATTATATAGTGTGCGCTCAATTGTCCCTATTAGGATTAGATGTTTGTTAGGAGGATATAGTGAGTGCTCAGTTGTTCTATTGGAATAGGGTGAATATTGAAATGATCTGAAGAGTATAAGTGGGTATGAATTCAATTGGTGGATGAATTGATAATCATCAAAAAGGGGTAAGATTACATGCATTTAATAAATTAAAACATTAAAATGTACATAAAAAAGTGACAGCTGCAGAGGGATAAAACACAATGCAATAAGTTACAAATGTGTCACTGACCAAATAAATGAGCAAATAACAAAACATGTAAATGAAAGTCCAAGTAATGCTGCAGTGAGGTTGCCCGGGAAAACCTCAATGATAGGAGCGAGAATGGTTGGTAAGTCCAATATGATAATAGTCTGTGACCAACCTTGATATCCTGAATGTCCAAAGCGGGATAGGAGAGTCCAGCAATGTCCTAATTGATGTTTCATTTGATCAGTGACACAGCGTGTGATAATCCGTTTGATTCAGTTTTCCTTGACTGTCTTACCAAGCTATATCTACAATTTATACACTTGGTTTTGACATTGTCTGGAACGATGTAAACCACAACATTATTGCTATGACTTTTGTTTGTACGAAAAAAAAGTTTAAAAAAAACAACAAATTGGGTTAAGTGGTCTTTTGAATGTTAAGATACTTGTGTAGTTGGTCACATAGTTGTCGTTAATTATATCTTGCTGTGTAATTAAATCCTATGGCAGGGCGTGTTTCTCATAGGAGTAATTTGTTTTGTAAGTTATAAAATATAATATTCTTGAAATCTTTGTTCATTTCCATGGTGGATGATATTTGCAGTGTTCTATTTATTGTGACTATTGTTATATTGAGCCTAATGTAGAGTGTGAATACATTTGCGTCCAAAATGCAGATGATAAATGTGTTCACACGAAAATACGCAATTATACTTGTATTAGAGTCCACATATACACGCAATTGTGTGTGAATGGTTAAAGCATGATGATGAAGACTGGTAATTAATGTGTTGTACAAAAAAATACAAATAATAATAAGAGATTAAATATAAATAAAGCAGTGACCCCCTTCCCATAAGTGTTCCCAGTACAAGCACTTACAGCCTAGGCTGGTAGTGTGGAGGGGGGGGGGGGGAGTTAAGGGAGTGTGTAACGTAAGTCTGGGGACAGGTGAAGCTACCACACTCCTACACCACTATCCTTCAATAGAATATTCATCTGTCACAGTTTGTTGCTGGCCACTTTGACCCAGCTCACTGTCATGCAATCTGTTACTTGGGTAAGCTGTCTTACTGCCACCCGTGTACACCTCTAAAACTGCCCTCCATACCAAACTGTTACACCAATGCCCAGTTCACTTGTACTAGCATCGCTTTAAAGGATATGTGTCCTTGAAAATGGACTGTTTACTTACTGACCAAATACAGCTGGAATAGTGGATGTTGTTGACCTGTGAGTTGATGCTAGTTGAGGGAAGGGAGTTGTTTTATTCACACAAGTCATGTCTTGTATATTATTCAGCTTAGAAGTACTCTAGTTTTGGTATAATTGTCCAATGGGGTTTAATATCTTTTTTTCATTTCTAAGCATTACTTTCTATTCAAAAGAGTGGTGCTTTCCCTAAGATGTAATAAATGGTAGACTAAAGATATTCACTTCTACTTTTCTGATTTGTTTGATTGAGGTCCATTTTGTGATTATTCCTAATAAAGGTGTCTACACATATCTAACAGGATAGCTTCAGTAATATAAAAGTGACTATCTGCAAATTTATGGAGCTGAGAGGTATCTCACGTTGCAAATCAAACCAAAGGACTTCATCATCCTTTCATTTTAGTCTTTGTCCCTTTCATTGCCTAGCTCAGGGCTGGACAACCTGCAGCTCTCCAGGTGTTGTGAAGCTACAAGCCCCAACATGCTTTGCCAGTAGTTGGCCAGCTGGGACTTTTAGTTTCACAACACCTGGGGAGCCAGAGGTTGGCCAGGCCTGGCCTAGCTGCTCAGTCACCATTGTAAAATTTCCGTAAAATCTTTTGAACAACGATTATTACAATCTGTCCTTCAGAAACCAAAATGATTAATTGACATTGTTTTTTTTCCTTTCAGTGTGGGATCAGTCAAAACAAAGTTTGTATAACTGGCTGTGGTATGAAACCACCACTTACAGCTCTTATGTAGAAGAGACATCCTATGAGAATTCTCTGCTTGTGAAACGCTCTGGAGCGCTGGCTCTCAGCTCCCTCACTCATGTACTTCGCAGTCTGACCCCTAATGCCAGGTAAACAGCTCCTTTTCTTATAGTAAAGTAGTCATAAAATAGATCTGCCACCCTATGCATTATATGAATACTTAATGACCAGAGTTAGAATAAAAACAAAAAGGCACTCCAGTCCACTAGTAATATATATAGATATGTCAATTATACATTGATAATCATATAGTAATTGGCAAAAGCCTTTATTTGAGATTACATGTAGGTAAAATATTAAAAACTAGGTAGAAAGTAAAAAAAAGTAAGAATAGAAAATGGTGAAATTGAAATAATCTGAACCCTTCAGTGGATGTCGCCTTTATATCCACATATTAGAAAATTCACGCGTTGGCTTATCACTTCTATCTTATTGTATACAATGATAAAAATGTAGGGGTTATCAGAAGTTTGAATGAGATGTGATAATCTCACTAAAGATGAAAGAAAGGCCCTCAAACAAATGGAACAATGGAAGGATTATTAAGCCCTCTGACAAGGGAGGCAATATAGTCATTTAGTCTACAACTATGTATATTAAAGAAATCTTCAGGCAACTGAATGATAGTAGGTGTTATAAACATCTATTTTCCACTGCAACAGAGAAATTTACAATCAGATAATTCATAATGCCCTGGTTAAGGGTATAATATGTAAAGCTGAATTCAATTTTCTGAGTGTCGACAAACCAAAAGTACCTACTCTGTATCTATTACCAAAGATACATATAAACAAAATTATACCTCCAGGTAGGCCGATTCTCTCAGGAAATGGTAGCCTTACCGAACAGGCAAGCATTTTCCTAGACACACATCTGAGAAAACATGTTATATCATTACCCTCGTACATCAAAGACACCTTTAGATGTTCTAAAAATGCTAGATGGAGTAGCCTTAGATGAAGAGACCTTTTATGATAACTGTAGATGTCGAATCTCTATACACTAGTATAGGACATCAAATAGGCTTAGATGCAGTGAGGTATTTTCTTCAAACCGAGGCTAATGGGGAATTTAATTTTTACTTCCTAATAGAATTCCTAAATTTTGTTTTGAAGAAAAACTACTTTGTTTTCTCCGATAAGTTCTATCTGCAGATTCGGGGGACGGCCATGGGAGCGGCCTGTGCCCCGACTTTTGCGAATCTGTATTTGGGACAATGGGAACGAGATACTGTATTTATCAATGACTTACAGAGGTATACCGACCATATAATCACTTGGATCAGGTATATCGATGATGTTATGATTTTGGAAAGGGAATGAAAATTAATTTAAGGACTTTCTGGGTATCACTATTAGAATAGGAATTAATGGTAAGCTTGAGACAGACTTATTTTGCAAATCTACTGCTACTAACAGCATTCTTCATCGCCAAAGTTTTCACTTTTCACCTGTAATGAATAACATCCCTAAGGGTGAATCAGCCGGAATTGCTCTAACCCTAGGGATTTTCAAATGAGGGCTGAAGAGCAAACCAATAGATTAATTGCAAGAGGCTATAGTCGGAGATCTGTCAAGAAAGCTCCGAGATCAGTTAACCAGCAAGATCGCACTAACTTAATTTTTTCTTCAAAGAAAAAGAATGACATTCACAATATCAGATTCATTGGTGATTTTTGTAATGAATGAAGAGAAATCCAAACCATAATTCAGAGGAACTGGTTCAATTCTTCTATCTGATGTAGACTTAAGAAAGGTCTTGAAGGATAAGGTTCATTTTAGTAGGATATGTAGTACCAACTTAAAGGATAGATTGGTAAAGAGCCACTTCACATCTAAAAAACATAGAGAAGATCCTTTCGATGTGGAAGTTGTAAAATCTGCAAGCATATGGAAAAAAACATTGAATTTGTGGATCGATATGGTGATCCACACCGTATTGATCAATACATAAATTGTAAAACCAAAGGTGTCATTTATGTTCTTAGGTGCCCCTGTAACATGATTGATGTGGGCAAGACAGTCAGGATGCTGAAACTACGCATCCTTGAACACATTGGTTCAATTCGGAATGCTCAAAGGAATAACGTTGGTGGCATGACATTTCCTGTCAAAACATAAAGGCAATCCTACTGATATTGAAATGTTTTGGAATTTATAGATGGGGATTCAAGGAGGAGATTTAGAAAGACTATTATTACAACGTGAAAGTAGATGGATCTTTCTCCTGGATTCTCTTACTCCATCTGCACTCAAGGAATACAACAGTTATATGAGCTTTTTATGATCTATTTTTGGGGATTTTTATATATAGTCATCTTTGGCAGTATAACTGTGATGAATTGTATTGTGTAGCTCTCACTGTCCAATGATAAATATTTTTTTTTAGATCTATTTAACACTGTACACCTCAGGAATATATGCAGTGTAAATCCTATATCACATACAGCATATATCAATGTATGATATTGGTTGGATATGTATAAATCCTTTTTTGTTTGTGAACAAGACATTCAACTTGAATGTACTAGACTATATACATATAGTCATCTTTGGTAGTATAACTGAAGAATTGTATGGGATCCTGCTCTCATTCTCCTATGAGAAATAACATTTCTGAGAACCATTTTGACACTTACACACTCTATGTAAATGCACACATGCTTATATCACATACTAACATGATAATGGATGGCTATGCATAAACCTTTTTGTTTGTAAACAAGACATTAACAATTTAAAACACAATAGACAATATTAGAAGTATGTAAGATAGTTATGTATTCAGAATAATTTCTTTAGTTATAGAGCTTTGAGTCATAGATATTGTAATTGATATATTTGACCATATGAAGTTGATATTAGTTTTTGTTGAAATATAGTTATCCTTTTTTGTAACAGTACTGTTACACTTATTTAATTAATAATAATTTTTCTGTTTTTTAATATCATTTGGCACTTTATTTATCCTATTTCACTATAGCACATAGCTACCTTGTTCACCATAATGGTTCGTAGTTCACTTTTTCATCATCCATTTGATTTTTTTTAGGGGATGATTTAATCATTTTTTATCACTTTTTAAATAACACTCAAAAAATTACTAAAAAATAAAAAAAAACATCAAAAGAAAATACAAATGAAAACATAAGCAATATCAATAAAACAAGATAAATAACATTAGTACAATACGACAAATAAAACCTCCATATAACTAACATTACATAATAAATATTTAATAAATGATGCAAATCAATTAATAGATAAATAAATAGAAAATAATAACTTTTTTTTACTATGTATGAGTTTAATATTTTATTTCTTCTTTATACATATATCCAGATGCCTAGATACACATGATTTAATCCAATATGTTGTTTCAGGTATTGTGTCATTGTAGGAGTGCAGTAATGCAGTAATCGTTACAAAAAACTTAGTGGTTGATGCCAGTGTCAATCTAAGTAAAGACAATGCTGGCTGGCCCAGGGAAATATAAAGGGAATCCTTTGACCGTCCATTGAGTTATCCCTTGAAAAAGTGGAGGGCGAAACGTACGTTGGGACGTTTTTGGATGTCAGCAGTGACGTTCTTCAACCCGGTAGTGGTGGGTGCTGGCGGCGATGTAGCTGCGTCCATCGCGTTTGTGTACTCTCAAAATCACTCCTATAAATTAAATTGCCCTAATAAAGAGATTAGGAGACTAGAGAAGATATATGAATAACGGGACTTTTAGATTTAATGTAATACACATGTATGAATATCTATCTCACTTTTCAATGATTATTAGTTCACAATATAGGAGACGCTCTTAGGTTATTACACATGGAATGATAGTATTCTGGAGGATCTGAAATATCTATACTATCTATGTGTGCGTCGTATATAGTAATTACTATATGTATCTCACTCTTTGAAGGAATAATAAACCACAAATCTCTTTGATCAGAAGAAGATCTTAAATACTCTGGTACTACAATAGGAGAGAAACTAACTAATACAGCATACATCAATCTAATTACACTATATGTAGACACAATGTGTGGATAATAGGATCCTCCAAGAAGATTAATAAACTTCTGCTAATCCCTACATTTTTATCATTGTATACAATAACATAGGAGTGATAAGCTAACGCGTGAATTTTCTAATATGTTGATATAAAGGTGACATCCAAATCCTCATCCCCTTCATGCCTCCAGGCGCTGATCTCTCGGGTGTGGTATATTGCGTCGATGGAGTACATCACAAGCCTTTTAAAAGGATAAGGTTTTAAACTTTCACAAGACATGGGATTCATGGTACACATTTTATCACACTACATTACCTGGTACTAGTTGAGCCACTTCCTCACTTCTTGACATTTAAGTATTTTTCTCTTTTCTTCTTTCTCCAAAAGTATTGTTCCTTTTACCCCATTGTGAATGTCGCCAATCACACTGACGATGTTGTCGACCTGTCAACACAATGCAGGTGTCTGAAGGGTTCAGATTATTTTAATTTCACCATTTTCTATTCTTAGTTTTTCACTTTCTACCTAGTTTTTAATATTTCGCCTACATGTAATATCAAGTAAAGGCTTTTGCCAATTACTATATGATTATCAATGTATAATTGACATATCTATATATGAAAGATTATTACTAGTGGACTGGAGTGCCTTTTTGTTCTTATTCTAACTCTGGTCTTTAAGTATTAATATGTTAATCTGTTAGAACTAGCACTCCCTCACCTGTATTTGACCATTTATATTGAGCTCTCTTTTAATTCAGAAATGAGGTTGGTCCTATTCCTAGTGCGATTCCAAATTTCTTATTATATGTATTATAACATATTTCTAGTTGTCTTAGCCCCTATATCTAAAATCCAAGTTGATCCAGTATGAAAAGGATCTTGCATTGTTTACAAGTAAGTTTCCCATGCTACTTTAGTTAATAGATGCATGTAATATGCCTATGTACCTTAGTTGTTCGCTCTTATCAGCTAGTTAAGACTCTGTAAGCCTTTCTGCAGTGTCTTACAGACAGGAAATTACAGGTCATATTTAGAAAATCCCACAGCATCACTGCTAGGTCAGTCCTAAATGTTTGATGTTTAAAGTTTTAGCTCTCTTAGGCTTGAAAGTAATTTGATATTTTGTTTAAAAATAAATTACGTTTCTCCTCACCAAAAATAAGATTTTTACTCACCGTAAAATCCATTTCTCTGACTCCATTGGGGGGGCACTGCGAGACATTGGGGTATAATAGGTGGTCTGGAAGTTTAGGTACTTATAAACTTGTTGGTCTGTCACACTCCTCCCCTACTAAACCCCTCCTCTCCAGCTCAGACCTCAGTCTTATATACTCAAGTTAGGAAGAAAGGAGAAGCAATACAGAAAATAGCACCAAAACCAGCACTACTTTCAGAGCAAGGGAGGGTGCGTAGTGCCCCTAATGGAGTCAGAGAAATGGATTTTACGGTGAGTAAAAATCTTATTTTCTCTTCCGTACCATTGGGGGGCACTGCGAGACATTGGGGATATACCAAAGCTTCCTCAAGGGTGGGAATGCTCTGGAACGGCTATACGCCACAACTTATGGGCACAGCTCGTATCAGCGGAGTCCAAACCATGCCACCAAGAAACTCTGTAGAAGATGTAGGCATTGCCATCCTGTACAAGAGTTCTACCGAAGCACTTTGACATGTCGTCCAAGAAAACACCAGAACTGGATAAAATAGCGTCCGAAAGGACGAAGAGAACCCTTAGTCTCCCGACTAGAGACTCTGCAGTCAGTCCGGCCCCGAGGAGCACAAACCGCATCCAGCCGACGAAGAGCGTAACACGCAGAGGAGGAAGAATAACTTAATGCTTGACCCCAAGCTTCTGAGGTGCGTATAATGCTGATACTATTCCCTGAACCAATATTGGCTGGAGTGACGCACCTCTCTCCCCTACAGGTAAAGAAGAATGTGGGAGTGCATTGCACACTACCTCCTCTGGACCCCTGGGACCAGGTGATAGGCAAGTGACCTATCCTGGGATAAACATATCTTCCTCTAGTCGCAAGACAAACGTGGGCACAACAAGTGCTCTGATCCCCCGGACTAGATTTCATGGTTTAACCTTAACCGGCAGAGACCCGTCCAAGGAAGACTTGAAGATCCTGTAAACCGGTGCTGAAATAGAAGTAGAGTACTGGGGGCAGCACCCTGCGGGAAACTAGACGGATATCAGAGCTAGGTTGTGTAAGAAAGAGACCTAGAAAGTCAGCACGGAGACGTGTGAAACTGCAGGACTCACACCAAACTCTTTCCTGTTTCCAGACCTAGGAAACCAGATGAGGAAATTGTCCTCCCGCTCTATCCAAGGTACTAAGCAGCTCCCTGCAAAGACCTCTGGCCCTAAGGTTAGAGTCTTCCAACGCCACCAGCTAGCTGATATGAAGAGTGACAGAAGGAGGTCCTTGACCGTTCCGATCTGACCACCGAGGTAGGCGGAAGGGAGGTGCCAATGTTCGAGAACCATACCCTGCAAAGTAAATGAAGGGTCGCAGTATAGCAGGAAGGCGCACTATGTTTGAGACTCCTTAGCCTCCATGGGGACCTGGGAATTGGGAGCAACAGGTACACCAGATCGAAGCTTTAGGGGGTATGCTGGCATCGGAGAATTCCGCTTAAGGGTCTCTAGATTATGAACAGTAACAGGGTGACCTGATAACTAAGTATGGACGCCCCGGTGGCAAAATCTGAAGTGCCCCCAATACTCCACCTGGAGGGCAACGGACGTTACTGTGGAGACCGTTCGTCTTGGTTAATTGCCTGCATGCTGAGATTCTCGGCTTCCCCTCTTTTTATGTCTGGATAATGGACAAATGAGTGGGAACTTAACCCGTTGCTCAGGTTATAACCTGGTTGTCTGTTCCACTGCTCTCGAGCCACGAGTTCCCCTGTGATACTTTAGCATTAAAACAGGCATGGCCTATCTGACAGATTGTTTAGGGGGCTTACTGATTAGGACCCGATGGACCTGGCGTCACATCCTGTGAATCCTGAGCCTCTGATTGAATAACAGTCTTCTTGGGAGGACCCACAAGACCCTGGAACTCTAAGAATTCTATTAATCCGCCTCCAGTAACAGACTAGAGCCTGTTCGGATCGGAGTTCAGGAGCTGGAGGACGATTGACCTTACTCCTGACTGTGTGGCTAACCACTGAGAGTTTGACACGTAAGTTTGGACAGCGTGATGAACTGTGAGTCCAATAACCGGTGAACCAGGTTCTATCCGGGGAATCTCCCTCTAGGAATGTCGAGAGATGAGTATGCAACCATCTTTACCCTGAAAGTTGGTACCCTGTATACCAGGAGCCTAATGCTACTGAGAAGAGAGGACCTCTTTCCACGTCAGGAGTATCCTATTCCTGCGCTGAAGTGGGGGGCCCTTTCCTTCGGTAGGGAGACCCTGTGTGACCCAGTATATAAGCTGAGGTGTAATGCACGTATCTGCTGTGGCAAATTGGGTGTTTAACAATGTAGTCTTTGCACCCGCACGTGTGCTTCCCGGAACCGGATGGAGGTTTATCTGTGTGAGAGAGAGAGATGGCGGAGCCCTCGGAAAGTGTCTGTTCAGGCAGGGTACCATCATGACTTGCCGGGTGCAGCGTAGCCCTGGCCTGACTGCCCTAACCTCGGCATCTTACGAGGTGCAATGTGCGTAATGAAAAGGGCAGGGGCCTGAGCCGAAACTGGAATTACTGGTCCGCCAAAGCGAAAGAGACACCGGTGCCTTCTTCCTAACTGGTACATGTAAAAAGGCCTACATCATGTATACTGATGTCCGGAACGCCTTTTGTACACTGCTTGCAGTGGCTATCTCCGAAACAAGAGAATGCAGACTGCCTGTTGCAGGACTGCCAGTTTCCAGGAAGAAAAATTATCCCCTTGTGGATCGGGAAGAGGTTGGAATAACTACACCAACCTCTGGGAATACCACCAGGTATATAGGCTTCTTCCCTAACTGCACCTGAGCAGGTACTGTATGCTCCTACGGGAGCCAGGAAGGGACTACATGCTGGGACACGCCGACCCCGGGAAAGAAGATGAATGAGGGGTTTAAGGCCGCCCTTGACGTGCCTAGTGGAGCTGACGGGAAGAAATGTACTCTTACTGTCAGAGGCCCCCTTTAGACTGCACTGTAATACTGGCAAAGTGAGCAGCTCCGTTCTTGGAACGTACTCCAGTATACCTTTGGCTAACTGCTCTGGCCATGGCTGAATGGCGTATTTCCAAACTTAGCTATGACCCTGTAGGGTGTAAAACATACCAGTAGCCGTCAGTTAAGTTGAGTGGAGGCTATGTTACACCTTTAGTAAGAGACAAACCTACCATGGGCGTCTGCCCTGCGTAGGGATAGCAGAATAGGTGAATATACGAATCACAAGGGTTGTTAATGCCATGTGTTTCTTTCCATCTAATTTCCAGGGAGGAAAATTATATGAAGAAATTGTGGCCTGTGTAATAATTGTTTATTTGGCTCTCAGCCAAAAGATCATACACGGAGCCCAGCCTCTGAAGGAGGTGTGGATGGGCCCTCCAACTCAAATTTCGCCAGGGTTAAAGTGTGTTTGATGCTTAAGCTGATAATATACATCTTGAGAATGGATGCTACATTTTCAGAGTTATGTTTTTGTCTGTGAAAGCGGATCTAACTAGCCCTCGTCTGTTGAGGACTGGTCCGTATCCTGATCCTGACTGAAAAGCTCTGAAAATCAAAATTATGCTTACCCCTGTGAGGTGGTGAGCAGATGTGTCCATGTTTGTGTGGAATTAAATCAGGACACATGGGCCTTCTGACTGGGAAGACGTGCCTGCGACAGATATGATCTGTGTATATTGAGTGTGGGTGGAGGTGTGCGAAAAGGGAGGGTTTACATACCTTTTCAGACCCTAACGTCACTCTAGTGCATTCGATCACTGATACTGTTAGTGATTTTTGCTTAGACTGCCTTCTCCAGAGTTGCCGACACCGAAGTGGGAGCACCTCGTTCACAGGCCTTAGTATCACAAGCTGCACCGAGAGTATCTGGGCTAAGCTGCTGAAAATGTAACTATATATATATATATATATATATATATATATATATATATATATATATATATATATATATATATATATATATATATATATATATATATATATATATATATATATATATATATATATATTATATATATATTTTGCAGTACAGATGAACCAGAGTGTTGCCTGCTGCTGGAGGTGTCCCCTTTTGGCCATAATACCCTGGTAAGGCCTGTGCAACAGAATAAAATTGTTATCTTTCCTCTGGGACATATTTAGACATTGCAATATGGCCCCATTCGCTGGTGCCTTTATATGAAATAAATCTTGTTATTCTTGTGACACCTTATATAATGGAATGCAAACATACCAGAGAGTCTCTGACCCCTTGGGGTCCCCTCCTTTTTAGGCATAATGGCACGGCAGAGAAAAATGCATAATATAAATATCCATGTTATATATATATATATATATATATATATATATATATATATATATATATATATATATATACATACATAATCACAGTATAGTAGGAATTTACCAAGACTATATACTAGGTAATCCTCACAATAGCCACTAATCTCCAGTGTTCTGAGATAAATTATCTGTAGACCTGTGAAATTGGCAATTCCCATTTACACTTGGTACAGGTATAGTATAACACAGCAGAACCAGAGGGTCCTTTGCTTGTTTTTGTTCCCTTTTTCAGC
Organism: Mixophyes fleayi; assembly: GCF_038048845.1. Classification (NCBI taxonomy): domain Eukaryota; kingdom Metazoa; phylum Chordata; class Amphibia; order Anura; family Limnodynastidae; genus Mixophyes; species Mixophyes fleayi. The sequence goes on along the minus strand of NC_134408.1, from coordinate 92,861,932 downwards.
CATAGCCTAAAATTAGCAGATAAATAAAATAAGGCTCTCTCTCTTATAGTAGTCTGCTGGCTGAAGCAATAGGAAATTACCGAGTCTTACTCTGTATACAAGGTATTCATTCCTATAACACCACTCTCCCCAACACAGTGTTTAACAGCGCTGTTTGTGAAAAAGATAAACACATTAGGCCACACTCAATCGTTTAACCATCACTTTCAATAGGATTAGTAGCAAAGATACAAACAATACCAGCTGAGGAGAGGCCGAGTCGGGCAGCGTCTCTCCTAATCCAGTATGGCCGCCGAGTGCGCCATGAAATTCGTAAGGAGTAGAGGGGAAGTTCCTCCCTCAATTCCTCCTGTTCCCGCCGCTTCCACCGCCTATTGCCTGTAGCAATATGGCCAGCGCTGTGTGCCTGCACCACGCCAATTGTAATGGTGCCCAAGGGCGCGTGTGCGGCTTCTACAGGTGGCCTGCCTCCTATTGAGTGCGGAAGCTGCTGTGTCCACCCGCTGCTCGTTTAAAGGGGGGAGACGCTGGGTGGACCTGCCAGCAAGAGGGGAGAATACGAGGAGGAGCATTACAGCCTCCTCCCGTCTGTTCTAGAGGCCTGCTGCGGTTGCAGTCGGCGGCCCCGCTATATAAGGTCAGCGGTGCTTTTAAAGCTGCCACTGTTGTCCCCCTTACAAACAATAGCTATGGCAGACCCTTAATAAAAAATCTGTCCCCTCTTTGCACTTTTCTAGGGGATTGCCGGCAGAGGTGCTAGTTAAGTGAGCCCAGGGCTTCTCTTACCTGCGCTGGGACCCAGAGTGAGCAGAGCTGTGTGCTACTCACTCTCCTGGGTCTTTGGTTCGAGTCCTGCACTGCACCTGAAAGGGAGTTAAAATAAAAACACGAAAAGCCTAAAGACTAATACAAGTATAGGCAGGAGCCTATACCGAAGTGACCTATCTCCTAGGCACTTGCAAAAGACTAAGGTCTGAGCTGGAGAGGAGGGGTTTAGTAGGGGAGGAGTGTGACAGACCAACAAGTTTATAAGTGCCTAAACTCCCAGACCACCTACTATACCCCAATGTCTCGCAGTGCCCCCCAATGGCAGGGAAGAGAAATAAGTTTTCATTTCATTTGCTGGTATATTCTAAACTTATTGTATATTATCCTGATGTCTAGGGGGATTTTCAGTCTGCTTGCAGAGTACCAGTTAGCCAACAAAGACAACCCTTCATATACAGGTATCTCTCTTTTGATTATGGGGTATGTGCTATTTTAAGCAGTTCATACACTGTTTTATCTTGTTTAAATAAATTAAGGTGAAAGTTTGGTAGGCTACGGTCAGCAACTGCTCCTCTTGGCTTTGTCAGGATAAAGAAACTAATGAAACATGACTGTTAACATTTGCATGATAGATGTGTCTTATGAGGCTCTTTGGTATAACATTTTGTCTGAGACCCGGGTTGAAAAATCCAGGTCGCGCCATTCATAGTGCAGGCTTCCCGGGCAGACCCGGGAATTTCCCCACCAAAAGACTCGGGTCTGATGACCCAGGAATTTGACCTGGGACCATTCATATTGCACCTCGACCCGGGTCGTCTGGGCTGCCCCGGCAAAAACCCAGGTTTTTGTTGCAGTACGAATGGGGTATTACTTTTTGTGTTTTATTTTTTTGTAGTGATTAGTCCCGGTGGTGGTCAGTGACCGTGTAAATGTCGGCACTTAACCTGTCAACATGACAAAGTCAGCAGGCTTAATGCCGACACAAGTGGACCAATGCCGCCAATACCCCAGACACGTCAGCATTGGTTTTTTAATGTCCACATTGAGATTGCCGACATTGTGAATGTTGCCAATCACACTGACGACGTTGTCCACCTATTAACACAGTGTAGGTGTCTGCATTTAACCTTACAACATTTTTGTGTCGGCAGACATTTACACTGTCGGAAATATGTACCCTACCCATTATATCTGCAGATTCTTTCATAGTAGATACAATATTTCCCCCAATTATCAAAGTTTTTAGAGGATGCAGTAGGGGGACATAGATGACTGCTTAGATTACTCCCTGCATCCTAAGGGATAAACATAACCCATTGTCTATCTCCCTGCATAGCATGAGCGTAAAAAGTTTAACAGTAAATTCAGAACTGCCCTTAATTGAGCTTTCAATCAAACTTCAGATTTGTTGTGGCTCCAGTGTACAGCTTGTCTTTTTCAATGTATTGGATTCAATGTGTCTATAAGAAGCAGCATGTATTCTGTATGATGTCTTTCCCACTATCAAACAGATCCAATGAAAATTAAGATCATGCCCTACTCCTATAAATCATTTTTTTTTTTTTTTAGGTCTCTCATTTCAAGATTTTTATCAACAATGCCGAGAAGCCTTTCTTGTCAACAGTGACTTAACACTAAGAGCTCAGCTTACTGAATTTAGAGACCACAAACTGATCCGTACAAAAAAAGTAAGTTTCATGGTCTTGTGATAGCACAATGAAGTCATTTCTTCATCCATTTGTACAGTATATGTCACATTTTCCCGGTGAATTAAATGAGAGATGTACAATATATGCACATGAATTCTGAACAGAGCTGTTTTCCTATGCATATTCATATTTTTATGAGTAAATGTTGCAATCTTGCATAGAATAGAACCGATTGGGCAGGGGTGGTGGGGAACTATAGAAATAGAACGAAAATGCTTCATCAGCATTGCCAAGCAGTAACTTAAACTATGCATTCCTCAAACATTGAAGTACCCTTTTATACAGATCACGACCCTACGTGCATTGTCCCATTCTGCACACTCAATTGGTCACAGTAACATGTGCATGTTCTCTGCACGTGTGGTGAGCATCTAGGAAACAAAAATAATTAATAACTCATATCTCATTTAAACATGATACTGTATATAATATAGAGTGAAAAAAGTTTGTTTGTCTGCAAAGATTTCAAAATGCATGTTTTTGTATTATAATGTACTTCTCAAGTGAATCTATTAGCCATATATCAGTGATCAGTGGGCTATAAAAACAGAATGGTTACACTATAGCTGTAAGATGGATGATTGTGGCTTTGCTTCATTTACCTAATTTCCGTTTTTTACATTTCAATTGATGAGACTCTGGATGTATGTTTCTTACTCACTGTCCTTTTCTGTAAATTGCTTGATCCCTACTGTGTGTCGTAATGTAGTCGCTACGTCCTGTGGGAGAGGGCTATATTTTTAAGTTTAAATGTCCAAGTGCTGGCACTGTGATTGGTCTGTTGCTGACTGCCTTGGATCACGCTGCAAATGCTGGGAGCAAATAACAATAGCCGACAAGTAAAGTCGGTATTTTTGAAACACTGACTTTTATCACCAAATTCTGCCCCCTTGGCACATACTGTGTGAGACACACACAATTGCAGTTTGCCATGTTAAAGCTGCAGAAGAAGAGTACTCTGACAAGGAGCTTGTTACAGCCTGGAGGCGTAAATTCAAAAAGATTGTATAATTCAAAGAAAATCATTTTAAAAGATTTAGTTGTGGGTTCACCATTTCAGTCCTTTTGTTAATGGGGAGTTAGGGAATTGGTAGTGTGTTACAATAATTACTTAAAACTACCATTTGGATATAGTGTTAAGAAAAGTTTATGTTAATCTAAGCATTCAGATCTGTGTAATCGGGAGTAACATGGCTATCTAATGTGAGGTTAAAAAAACATTTTGTTCATAACTAGAATTCTAGCAGACATATTTTATAGTGATGAGGAGGCCCTTGCTGTTCTGTGTTCTGACAAAAATGGTAACCGTAAACCTGGATCTCAATTATTACTGAGTAGTACTGGTAACAGCGACCGCTGGTAAGATCACCTGTGCCCAGTGCCGTGAGTAACCCTATCTGAGCACCTCTAAATGATGAAAAAAAGTGTCAGAGTTCACTGCTGCTGCAGGAATCGAAGCAGACACAGGACATTTTGCCTTTGATATTGTAATTGCTCATCTTCGTTTCCTTGAATATTGTAATTTTTTCATTTCAACACAACTAAAGCAGACAAATTTTAAATACTGAGCAATTTGTATTGTAAAATCCTCTCAATTAATGTAAGGTCCCAAATGTGGAAACTTACAAAATTAGAAAATATGGGGGGCTCTAATGGGCATTTTAAGAAAGCCAACTGGAACATAATTTTTGTGACCCAGAGAACACAGTAATGCCCAGAGCACAGTATTAGGCAATACTCCAGTTCCTGCACTATAATGAAAGGGTCAGATTATTTAAAACCATGCCATGCATAACTCTCTTAAGATGCAATTTTGAAATTCATTAATTTTAGTGGTTGTCGTGAACATAGAGAACTTACAGTTATTTATAAGGGATAAATCATAACTGCAGTGTAAATGTTATATCAAATTAATCCATAGATAAGTTTAGCTAAAGCGTAAAATGTGAAAACAGAAAGTCTGTTGTATGTGTATTTGATGGCTCTGTGAGAAGATAACCATATTACCTGTAGCAGCTTCAAAGGACTCTTGCTGTGAGCTATATCCTAACACAAGTTAGTTTTTGGACTCCTGAATAGACTTTGTGGGGCCGGTCACAGCTGGACATCCTTGCAGCATTTTGAAGGCCTATACAGGTATATAGAAATATGAGCTTCCAAGGAAAATATTTTCATAGTTCATATTTTGGGAAATCCGGGTGCCATTACTGATTTCTGCTCCTCCATACTGAGGAGCAGACATCACACCAGGGTTGTGAATGACGGGTACGGGTGGTATCTGAGAACAGCTAAAATCACATATCTTTAGCTACGGATACGGTATGTCACATTGTCTATCTTTTGATAGAAGAAATTTTGACAAAGTCATAAGGGATTTATTAATAATAGAATTAGGTCTGTGTGACGCGCCACAGAAAAGTTAGGTCACATAGTAGAATTGAGTAGTAAATCAGACAACATGCAAATGGTGATTGAAAAAGTGTCACAGGCCACAACCCCCCCTGGGTAGGAAGAGGTGTGGAAGTATAACATACGGCGCTAAACTTTTGCTTATAAGGATATGTAATATAATAAAGTCCAAAGCTGTCTATAAATCCATACAATTACTTAGTCCAGGAATTGATCAAATAATTCACTCAAATATATCTTTATTGGATGCTACAAATCTTCTCCACATATACTGGAAATAAATACCAGTACTTAAAGGAATAAAATCACAAATGATGGTATAATTCGCCACATAATCATCATAACTGTCTGTTTGTATCACATAAATGCTTCTCCTGTAGATTTTCTCTCATATATTTCACAAGATGGAGAGATTTTAACAAAACAGGGAAGATATGAAAGATATATAGTGTTTTATCCTTTAATACAAACAGCTAACAGCAATAATACAGAGTACAAATAATTAAAAAGCAGAGGTGTGGAAGTGTCTTTAAAAAGCTGAAACCAGTTACAGCAAATGGTCAGACCTTTTGGGAAATCAATTCACATTGATAAGTTGTCCATCTTCCAAGCCAATTTCCCTTGGCCTGAAAAGGCATTTCACGTAAGTGCTACTATATTTTAAACTGTTTTGCTTGTTATGTCAATCTATTGATTGTTTATAAATTATTTTTTTTATATCTGTATGCCCTGTAGTTTTGTATATTAAAGCTATAATTTAATATGTGGCATCCTTGATACTCTAACAAATCCATTAGCCTGTTGAGAAGAATGTAGCTCGACCAAATTAACTTTTGAATGCCAGTGTGTGATTTGTTGATACATTTGATTAACAAGCTGTGCATGCTTTTTTTTACATTTGTGTAACAGTCTGGAGGTGTGAATAGTTAACCCTTTGCTTGCTGGTGTGGGTCTTGCTAGTCTGAGTAGCTTTTTTTTTTAACTGAAGTAAAGTTTATTGAATTTTCTAAGATAATTGCAAAGGATACAAAAAAAAGAAACAGGAAAAGGGTAGGACATAAAAGGGGAAAGGGGTACATAGTGGGGACGAAACACAACAATATGTCATAAAACACCAGCAATCTAGACATTTATCACTTTGTAGTATTTAAATATAACCACAGGGGTTGTAGGACTGGGCATGCCCAAAAAATATGGAATATATCCCCTCTCTCAGAACAATTACGCCAACATGTCGGGGGTACTGAGGGCCAAATTTTGTGCAGTTTCTCAGGGGTCACGTACAATCTATTCAAAAGCTTCACCAACATTTCAGTATGATTAAGGCATTTAGACATTGTGAAAGAGTTTCGAAAAATACATTCCCATTCCTCCTCCGTGAATACTACCTGGAGATCTACCTCCCATTGGAGTTGAATTTTTGATTTGGTGATAACGACTTGCGAAGTTAAAATATTATACCAGGTAGTTATGCTAGCTTTGTTGTTACTCTTTGTCAGGTTTACTTGATATATAGCCGGGGGGGAACCTATGACTATACCTCTGAATGAGGGCTCTGACAGCCAGTGTCTAAGCTGAAGAAATTTATAAAAGTCGCTCTTCGGCAAATTATATTGTTCACTCAACTGAGAAAAGGAGGAAAGTGTACCTGAATTAAACAATTGGCCTGAAGTCAGAATCCCCCTAGATACCCATCCCGACAGGTTTAAGTCGGGAATCTGTTTTGATGCTGCTTGTATTGAGACATTTTCCGTGGGTCGAGGAAAACCCTCAGGGCCTTCACACAATCGGTCCCAGACTATCAAGGCGTCCCTGGTGAGAGCGGGCAGGTTATGGGCTTGCTGCATTAACATTATTAATTAATTATTATTATTATATATTTTTTATTATTATATTTTTTTAGTTAGGTTTTTTTTTGTTTTTTTTGTAAAGGTATGTGTTAAAGCAAGAAAAATTTGCACTTTTTCAAATTTGTGCCAACTTTCCCCTTTTTGTGTTTAATGGTATTGCAACTAAAATGTTTCAATGGTTTGATATTTAACATTATCCCTATAGACATATCACTAACATGGTCTATGCTTTGGCTGCAAAATCACCCAGCATTAAAGAAAGATTCAAGTTGATGCTTGCTACATCTCTATAGAAAAGTTATTTGAAATGTTAACAAATTAGAGCAAACTTTTTATTTCTCGCTACTTACATACTTGTAAATGTTCTCCATTTAAAAAAAAAATGGTACAGAATTGATATGGTAAGTAATTAGATTGCCATGGAATTTCTGTGTATTTTTTTGTAAGAGCTATAGTAAAGCATAGAGGAAGCAGATTTCCTGTGTTTGCCCTCCTCAATTCAGACCTTTTTATAAGGGTGCTACTGCGAAATAGCACCCTCAAAAGGGTGTTTCTCTTACATCTGCACTACACACCAAATGTAGATTTGAAGTTCCTGCACGTAAGCAGTTTGCATATGGTTTGTGTATTTTTGTCTTTGTTGGTGAGTAAACAAAAAAACATTTTATTTAAAAGGGTGTAATCGTTTGTCTTCACCCCCCCCCCCCCCATATAGCACATTTATAACAAATCCCTATCCCAGAGTACAACAGCCCCCCCTCCCCCCTCCATTAAACCTCCCAGGTTACCTGAAACGAAGTTCCAGCTTATTTATCATATCATGGTGCTAGAAGAACACATTCATCCATACCTCTTCAATAAAAGAGATTGTTTGCCATATGGAGGGACGGGGGCTTGTTTTCTTAAAGAGGGCTTTGCGACTGTGGACAACTTTTTACAATATCAGGCAATGAGCTAATTTATTCAGTAACAACAACTTTTATTTAGCTATTGGGATGTTTTTATGAGTAATGGTCACTTGGATAGGGTATTTTCATGGTAGCTTGAATAGTTTTTACATTGCAACTAGCTAGTAATTATAACGGTATTAAACTGTCATTTTCATTGTTGCAGGGTGCAGACGGAGTGGAATATTTGATCATTCCACTCGACATAGGAACCTTGACGGATTTTTCAGAAATGGAAGACAAAGAAGGATGAAGATTGGCCCATTAGAAGAGGCATGGACTGTGCGTATGAACCAGGTCAATGGTCTGCAGATACTCTGGCTCAGATATACACAACATGTGCCATCAGAACTTACATTCCAAATACATTGCCTTTTGTATAGGATTGTGCTACAGTATTAAGTGTTGCTATTTTAACATCTTGAGAGATGTACATTTTAGAAATGTCACATTCTTCTAAAGAATAATAAATGTGTTTTATAATTGACTGCTGTGTGTCAACCAGTTGGCATACATTATAAGCATGTTGTAATGCAATGGGTCAAGGTGTTGTCTCTACATAACTACAGAATATATTTGTAATAAATAATAATGCAGTAAACTGTATATTGGTTGAAGTTGTCATAAAATAAAATTGATTTTCTTTTCTATTTTCTTGTTCCCTGAAAGTAGATTGAAATATTGGGCCTGCTTCATCTTGGAACGTAATTTGCGTGTTTTTTTTAAATCGTACATAAACTGCATGCACGTATGCCAGTATTCAAGTACAAGCAGCTCTCCAGAAACGTTTCAATTTGAATATAGGTATAAGTACGCTCTGGACATATGGTACTTGCCGTATGCAGACTGCCAAACACAAATATATTAAATACATTAACTCATAATTAGAGATGAGTGGGCTCGGATATCTGAAATCCGAGCCCACCCGAACGTTGCCGATCCGAGACAGATCCGGGTATTCCCGTCAATTGCAAAACTGAAATCGAGGCTCTGAGTCATAATCCTGCTGTCGGATCTCGCGATACTCGTATTCTATAAATTCCCCGCTAGCCGCCGCCATCTTCACTCGGGCATTGATCAGGGTAGAGGGAGGTTGTGTTAGGTGGTCCTCTGTCCTGCTATATCTCGTGCTGTGCTGTGCTGTGCTGTGTCCTTCTAAGGGCATTGATATTTCCCCATTATTCCCAAGTTATAAAAATTTTAAAAAAATTAAAAAAAAATAATTATAAAAAAAAGAAATTAAAAAAAAATATCCAAAAACAATCCTGCAGTATAAGTCCATTGGTACTGCAATATTACAAAGTTCACTGATTCTGCAGTATAGGTCCATTGGTACTGCAATATTACAAAGTTCACTGATTCTGCAGTATAGGTCCATTGGTACTGCTATATTACAAAGTTCACTGATTCAGCAGTATAAGTCCAGTTGGACTAAAAACAATATTGTGAGGTGTTCAGAATAGACTGGGAATTAGTGGAAATGATTGTTATTGAATGTTATTGAGGTTAATAATAGCGTAGGAGTGAAAATAAACCCAAAAACTTGATTTTAACACTTTTTATGTTTTTTTTCAAAATAAATCCGAATCCAAAACCTTAAATCCGAACCAAAACCTTTCGTCAGGTGTTTTGCGAAACAAATCCGAACCCAAAACCTCAAGCAAATCCGAATACAAAACACGAGAGACACCAAAAGTGGCCGGTGCACATCCCTACTCATAATACTATAATCACTAATAAAATATATTTAAAAAATATTTGTTTTTCATTATCAATGAAATAAATCAGGATGTTCTTAATATGTATTGTATATTTAATGCATTTTTACAGTTTCTCTTACTTGCAAGCACATACTCTGGCATGCATACGCGTCAGTCATCACTATCAGTTGGCATTTACACATGGTGGTGCAAGTGATACTTCTAAAAAAAAAACACATACCTTAGAGATGCCCAGTGCTGGAATCTGACGAATGTGCATGCATTTGACCTCGGCACGGCTTTACTGTACATTGCCTACATGCGTCTGCAGTCAGAAGCGTCATTTGTGTTTGGACTTGAATTGCTTGCAGTTGTGTTCACTAGTGTAAAGTCCATTTCTGAGCATGCACAGAGCAATTTCACACAAGATACAGCACGTAACGGGACTTGTGTTCAAAGATGAATCGGGCCCATTGTGTCTAAATATTGAATATGCCATTTACACTTATTTTGTGCTGTTAAAATTACTTTTTATTGTTCAAAAGATTCCACTGTTTTAGGGGTAGATCATGTGTTTTTATTCACTAGCTTATTGGAATGAGCATAACGTGTGACATCTGGGACACACAAAACTGCGAACTCAACGCAGACTAAAAAATTGGTGGTGACTGCTTCTACTTCAACTTTACATCCTGACGCAGTGGTATTAATTGCTGCAAATGCTTCCTTAATTCGGATCCCTTAGAGATTATAATAATTGGAAATTGGAGACTTTCTCTATATTCCTTTTATGATATGGGACACTTTTTGTTGTTGAATCTTATTAAACCTCATTGGTATCAGAACCGGTTTAATTGCTCCAGGGAACCAATAAGGAAGCACGGACTAACTATCTATATTGTAGACTTTGGCTCTTCACAATTTCCTGAAGGAGCAAGACATGTAGAAGTGTATGGGAGAAATTGTATGTACTGATTTACCAGAAGGGCCATTAAAACTTCACTCCCACTGGCTTTGGCTATATTTATTGCTTTCATATGAAGATTTTACTTGTGAATGTAATATTTACATATATGTTTTGTACTGGCAAAAAAGAACCACTTCCATATTTTTTAGATTTTCTTGATAAACATCATTATAATTGGTGAGATTATAACAACTCACTATTATTAAAAAGGACCACCTAAAATAACCCCCGTCCTCTTTTCTTGTTTTCTTTTTTTTTTTAAATTAGGTTTCAGCATAATCGTGTTCACATGGATTTGTAATTTCACAATGGATGTAAAGGAAATTCGAAACACCCCAAGAAGTAGTTTGGAGCCCAGCTCCTCTTCTCCTTTGTCTTTTCCTGTCTCTAACATAGGATAGTTAGGACAAGTAGAAGGTTATTTTCTTTGCGCAAACAAAAGCAAAACCTTTGGTAAAAGTGGTGCAATGGAATAGTAGTTTTGAAATTGATTTGAAAATGGCACGTCCGTTGATGCAGGTGCTTTATGCGTACACCACCACATTAGGGGTTAAAAGACGCCAATATAAAGAGCCTCAGAACCGCTAGTGTTAGTGTTCCATAGAAAGCACCAGTAGCCACCACAAAAGCAGCACAGGAGTACTGCACATTGCCAACAGGTTGGAGTGGGGTCCAACCCCACTCTCAGCCTAGGAACACCTGTCCCCTTCATACACATAAAGAAAATGGAAGTTGCTCAAATCAATTTATAGGCTATATAAGGTGCATGAAAGGGTGGGGTTATCCTAAAAGGAACAAACACAGACAAATACCCCCAGCACACTGCTATAGCCAGCAACAGATCTGCTATTTCTACTGTAGATAAAAATGCAAAAGTCTTAGTTGCACACATTTGCAAATGTATGTTGAAGCCACCCACCACTCCACGGTGCTTCATACACATGTCCAGGAAAATATTTCTAGACATCATTTGCTGAAAAGCATTGTAGTTATGCAGAGAGGAATATAATTAATTTGCTTTGGACACCATTACCTTTATTAATCAAGACATTTTTTACAGTCCTTTTAATCGTAACCAGCTGATGAGAAAGCTACAAACATTAGATTTAGAGCCAACTCTATATTTAATAAGAACAGAGGGATTTAGGCATTTTCTTATAGACTTAGATACAATAAATGAAAATAAAATAAATTTTTCTTTCTTTACATAAGATTAAGTGCAGGTACAGCAGCTGCTACTTACTGAGGCTGTGTTGGAAACCCATTTCCTCACAGGACTCCGGCTGCTGTTTTGCCAGAGCACAGACCGCTCTGGTACTACAGATTAATAAAAGAAGTGACAGGAGGGTGATCGGCGCTACTGGTCAGCAGAGAGCACCGCCATCCCCTTGCGGACCACCTGTCACGGCAATAGGGTTTCTGGGATCCATCTCGAGACCCCTGGGGCTAGTCGCGGCAGGAGTGTAGTGGAAACTGGGAGGCCGGATGAATGCCTTGCTCATAGAGCTTGCTCTAATCCCATATACTGGATGTTAGGAGGAGGAATGCTGGACTGGACTCCGTACTGAAATAAATGCCTGGAATCTGGAGTTGATGGACTGAAACCTGGACGAAGGAACAGGGGGAACCTGAACTCACGACCAGAGACTCAGTACCTCCAAGAACTCAGAGACTCAGGCAAATTTAGTACCACAACTGGGACTGGGAAGACTCAGAACTCAGGCGGAGGATATACTGGAGTGGCAACCTCCTGAACAGACTAAACCTGGAACAGCAACAGGATGAAGCTGAATTCACACAAGAGGGTTAATGGTTTACAGTTCATATAAAGCATACACAATGAAGCTGAACTCAGAGGGTTAATTGTAGAAATCCATAGAATAGCAAACAGGGTGAAGCTGAATTCACACAAAGGAGGATGGTTGAGATCTGTATACAGCAGACAGGATTAAAGCAGCAACCACCAGCAACTGTGGGAGTCTAGAACTAGGAAAGTGTTGCACTGGCAATTTGCTGAGTGTAGGAGGAAACTCTTATAGTTTGCAGAGGAAGTCAATTGGTGGATGAGATCAGGGGGTAAATTTATGAAGCTCCGGGTTCTTCAACACCCGCGAGTTCGGCGTCTTCAGCGCTTAAATTTAAAGCGGCGCTGCCTTGTAAAGGGAAACTTCCCTTTACAAGGCAGCACCGCTTTAAATTTAAGCTCTGAAGACTCCGAACTCGCGGGTGTTGAAGAACCCGGAGCTTCACACATTTACCCCCAGGTGTTCAGACTCGGCAGGATGTTTAGCAAATGTCTCACCCGAGATGGCAGCCTCCAGTACTGCAGACAGAAGTCACGATGTCCCTGGATAGAATGCTGCATTCGACCAGGAGGGAGATGTACGGTGATATGGTACCGCCGAGTGGTGTAAACAGGACTAAGACCCCGATTTGTGACAGAGATAAGTTATGCACGTGCGATTGCAAGTAATAGGAAGGATAATAGAATATAGCCTACAAAGTTTAAACCATACCTGAATTACTGAAATCTGAAAAGAGGGCTTAAGTTATTAAGAAATATCCCAAAAGATATTGAAATTTATGCAATTTGAGGAATAATTATTCCAAGCAGAGTTATTGGGTTGTAGTCCTACAACATACATAAGATAGGATGGATACTCTAGTGTCTAATTAACCACAGGAGTGCTATCTATTGTGTAATCACACATTTTAAAACACTACATTTTTTTTTAATCTTTACTGATTCTTTTCTGTATTTTAATATTTCATTGTTTATGGAATTTGTTATGTGGAAGTTGAATTAGTAATAGATTCAATTAATGAAATAACATTTTGGATTTTAACTTAAAAAAATAGTAGTGTGAATTCGTGAGTGCCACTATTATAAAAGACTTCCTTTATCTTTTATTTTCTTCAAGTACCCCCTGTATTATTTAAAGCTAACATTATAAGGGATGCTACCATTTATGTCAAATAGTTAAAAAATGAACAGGTTTTTTCACTAAAAAAATTCTCTTAATAATATATAAGGTTCTGTGCAGAAGATCACCAATTCCTCTAGAAATAATTCAGTCTTAGCTTGTGCTAACAAATACATCCAGAATTCACCTCTGACACCAATAAAATTACAGGAGTAGCACGGGCGCACATAATTCAGGCACTTTTGGATTGACATTAGGCATGGAAGAAATTAGGACGTACCCTGTCATTTGAAACTGCACTCTGAAGTAATTTTGTGGTGTATCCTTCACTGTACTTTATGATATTGCATTGTACTGTATAGGGATTTTGTGTAAGTATTTTCCCTTCTAGGATTCAGGAATCAGGCTCCCATTAAAGTTAGGCTTTTGGCATCCATATTCACTGTCTGCATATTGAGATTTGTGTATGTGACTGTGGGGTTTAAGTTAGGGTAGTACACAACACCTAGTGCTTGGAGTTTATAAATGCGTCATCTGGTCACATAGTTTAGTTGTTCGGATCAGGACGCTGTTTTGTGTTATTGTAGCTAGCATTAGTGAGGGCAGCACATAGTAACCCGGTAGACAGCATTGTGGGTGGGCTTTCTTGTGTCTTCTCTGTTTCTAGGCACTGTGACCGTGCAAGGGTAATAGGTACTATCTCCTGGGGTATATGGCCACGAACAGCAGTTATAAGTTACTTGAAAGAAGGGTTTTCAGTTTAACTGGCCTCAACCAGCTTTATTAGCATAATAAAAGTAAACAAAACAAATAAAAACCTTGCCTGTCCAGCACTTATGTAAACATTTGTGTAGACACTCTCTCCTGTGCAGGACCTTATGTCCCACACACAAATCATATACACATCTTATTGCTCACCACAGCAGAGTCTCTCAGGAGGCAACTAACCTCCTCCCCAGGTCTGAGAGCCAGTTTGAGGCAGAGCTGCAGCCTTTTAGAGCCTTCACTCACCCGCAGTTCCTAATTAGTCTTCTGTGAGCCTGCAGACCAGACGACCCAGACTGGGCCTTTTGCATGGAGCCCATCCCTACAAAACACAAGGGACCCTTACCAGATTTTCCTAAGCGAACATACTCTTTTGGAATCTCCTTCCAAAAGAACCTCAATCCGATGACTACATTTCCAACACAGGTGTCTGTGACAAAATAATTCCAATGTCTGTAATGTAAACAGTTTGGAAATAGCAACTTACGCAGAAAGTGACACACACCAATTTCCAAACTGTCTACATTACAGATATCGAAATTAATTTGTCACAGACACTTCTGTGGTACATTTCAGCATCGCAATGGTGTATCCCACCTATTAGCAACACATGTCTTAGTAACACACCACACCTGAAACATTTTATCTTGCATTTACTAAGTGCTTTATGAGGCGGCGTCTATACTGGCTTAGCTGGCCAGTCTCCAGGTCCTGAGACTACTATCAAATGATTTAAAGTCCTTCACCCACACAGCACCCTTTTCCCATGGAACAGTCTTACCACTGAAGGTCGCTGTTGCATTTCTATGGTGCGCTACAGTAAGCTCAATAGATCCTCAATCGCTGAATACCTCTCCACCATTTCTACAAGTCTGTTTGCTGTTGTAGTATCCCTGTGGCTCACCCATTTCTGCCATATTGAAGGCAGAGATAGTATATTGGCCCATGATGACGTTTTCCACGGGTCTAGTTAAGAGTCTCTGGTTGTATCCACTTCTTGGTGAAATGGATCTAAATTTTTTTGGTTTTGAAAATACCAACAACAAAATAATTTTTGTCCCAACTATTTTAATGATTGGTTGTTTTTTTTGGGTTTTTAGCGAAACTTATTAGATGCTATATTTATTTAATATTATTTATTCTTGCAGTTTTTAGAATACCACGATTGTTATTACATATATTATGTTATATATTATGTTTTGTAAGATAGATATGTATCACTTTCTCTTAATAATAAGGATGATTGTTATTACATGTATTATGTTACATATTACGTTTTTTTAAGATAGATATGTATTACTTTCTCTCATTAATAAGGAAAACTATTTTGGATCAGATTTTTTTCAGCACAATCATTATTTATTAGACGAAATTGTAATATAACTATATGTACTAGCAGCCAGCAATGCAAATTTAAGGTCTAAATCTGACCTCTAATCTCTATTCTATGTGTTTTCTCATCTGAATAAGATTAATGTAACATTTGAAAAGTGTAATCTTGTAGTATTCTGGGGTCAAAATAAAAATTATATTATTGCCAGGGATGGGTTTATTTAAATGTAATAGATTGTATTTTTGTATTTATGTGTTTTGTGGGATCAGTGTTCATGAATATTCATTCTAAGATATAATCGGTCACCTTTCAGAGGAAATACACTAATACCACTTTCATACTGCCGCTCCTGCAATATCCTGGGTTTTTGAAGCCGGGTTTTTGCAGGGTCTCGGAGCGTCCCAGCTCAGAAACACCATTCATACTGCACCTCGGACCCGGGAATTTCCCGGGTTGACCCTATTCATACTGCACAAGTCTGTGCCCTGGCAATTTGTGGGAGTCATCACCAGAGCAGTTTTCATTGGCTGAAAAACGGTGATGTCATTGAAAGGTGACTGGTTTGTTGACGCATAAAGATGATGCTAAAGTGGGTGGTGATTGTTTACCACATTACTTTTCATCATGGCCGACGACTCACTTTTGTGTAGCCCAGAGTTCATGTTTACCAGTATTTTTTTGATGTTTTATGCAGCAAATGAGAGTTTGCTGCAGCTGCTGACACTGTACACTCTTGCACAGTCCCAGTTCA
This sequence comes from Mixophyes fleayi, assembly GCF_038048845.1. NCBI lineage: Eukaryota > Metazoa > Chordata > Amphibia > Anura > Limnodynastidae > Mixophyes > Mixophyes fleayi. The sequence goes on along the minus strand of NC_134408.1, from coordinate 92,845,809 downwards.
GGAGGAGAAAGGCGAAGTTTATGGCACAACAAAAGAAAACTCGGTGTCTGTATATGTGCAGGAGGAGAGCGTTTCTCAGGGCCAGCATTGCCTCAATTTTGAGATTCAGTGCTGCCAGTAACCGAACCATGCATGCCAGAGAGCGTAGCCACGGAGAAGCTTTCTGGTCTACTGTGGAAGCGTTTGAGGAACAGCAGTGGATGCAACACTTCAGAATGTCACGTGGGACATTTAACTATGTGCTGGACCTTATTACCCCAGCACTTACCAGGAAGGCCACTAACTTTGGGAAACCTATTCCACCATGTAGGCGCCTTTCTATTGTGTTGTGGTGGTATGCTACCCCTGGAGAATACCGGACAATCTCCTGCTTGTTTGGAGTGGGAATATCCACGGTGTGCACTCTAGTGCATGAAGTCACCACGGCATTGCTGGAAGCCCTGTATCATCGCTTCATCTCCTTACCGCAAGGTCAGCGCCTGGATGATACAATTGCAGGATTCCTGAAGCGTGGGTTTCCTCAGTGTGCTGGAGCCATAGACTGGACACACATCCCCATCATTGCCCCCACAGACAACCATGCAGATTACTACAACCGCAAAGGCTGGCATTCCATCATTCTGCAGGCTGTGGTTGACCACAACTATTGGTAAGCATTTTTTATGGGTTTTTTGTATGTGACTGTGCCATGTGTAATGCGTATTGTAAAACATATTTATATATGGGTTTTTTTTATGTTAGTTTCACAGATGTTTTCATTGGGTGGCCTGGCCGTTCCCATGACATCAGAGTTCTAGAAAATTCGGACCTTTACCAAATTGCTGAGGAAAGACAAGATGACTGGCTGTTCCCTAGAGAGGTAAATATCGGTGTAATGTTGTATAATGTATTTGTAATTGAAGCTTATATACTATTGTTTGCTATCAATATTGTATGTATTTACTGCCCCTTTTTATATACAGATGTATCACTTGGAAAATGCATTTTCACCATATAGTACCAAGTATACTGCGTTATTTGACCAATATTTTAAACATGGTGACGTGAAACTGTATGTTTTTATTTATAGAAATCTACGTTTGTTGATGGTGTGGAGATACCGGTACACATCATTGGGGATGCTGCTTACCCTTTGAGGCGCTGGCTGATGAAGGGGTTCACTCAGCAACATCACCTGTCTCAGGAACAGATCCGTTTTACACATACCCTCAGCTCGGCTCGGATGGTGGTGGAAAATGCTTTTGGGCGCTTGAAAGGACGTTGGCGCTGTCTATTGAAGCGCATTGACATTGACACCAAGCTTGTGCCCCACGTGGTTGCTGCTTGCTGTATTTTACATAACATTTGTGAAATTCCAAAAGACCAATTTCTACCTGAGTGGAATGTGCAGGAATCGGAAATGCCAGTGCTGTCAGTGGACTCCAGTACTTTTGAAGGAGAGCGCACCAATACCTCTGCTGAACTTATTAGGACCACCCTCACTGCCAATTTGTCCTCACTTGTTTGAATGTACCACACAAATGTAAAATTAAAAAATATATGTTTATTTCACATATTGTATTTTACTTTGTACATATTTCCTCATATGTCTCTTCACAAAAAAATATAAAATGACACAATATAAAAGTGCTTACTTGCATGTAGAAAAAAATAAAATATATACATAAGTAGTAAACCCAAGACACAAATGTGCCCAAACAGTAAGTGCAAATTTGCTTTTCAGGTTATATATATATATATGAGAAGCTAACGGTGTGATTCCAGATCACACGTAACAGACATGATAACAATTAACAGTGAAACATTTGACCATAAAACATGATTATTACAATTGCCTATATTGTGGCATTTCTGGTGGTGGAGTGGTTTGGAGTGGATAACCTGGTGGGTATTCTATGTTGGGGTTACCCATAGGTTGAGCGTGTTGTGTATTGTGTACCGGGTTTGGAGGGTTATTGTTGCCTAACATGGGTTGCCCCAGCTGGTACATAGGATAATGTCCGTCATAATAGTAAGGACTTGGAGGAGGTGCCTGCACCCGTGAGAGGAGTCTGTCCATGAATCCCATAATACACTCACGATTTTCGCGTAACACGCGTTCCTGCATGTTCATGATTTGCATGAGGAAAGAGTCCTGCAGTTCCCGCTCATTGTCCATGAAACGCTGCAGTTGTGTATTCTCGTGTTCCCTCATGGTGCTGTCCATCTCCCGCAGTTGATCCATCATGACAGGTGTCATTGTTTTAGTTGCTTGGTCCATTTTGTTGGGCCTTTTGCGTTTTTTTGGAACGTTGTAAACTGTACGTAGAAAAAACACAGTAAAACATACATTAGAATATATAATGTGGCAGAACAAAAAAGCAGTGTTCTAAGCTGATATGTGCTTGAGGCCTCCTCCCTCTTGCTCAGTAGTTTTGCACTGCAACATATGCCTGTTAATGTTTTAATACTTTGGAGTGTATTATATTTGTCTTTTGGGCTTTTTGTTGATATAGTTCTCTTTTTAAAGTTATGTAGAAACATTGGTGTTTGGTTTGCATTTATGTTGATATACTTCTATTTTTTTGACAGTTATGTTCAAACATTTTTTTTTTTTTTTTTTTTTTAGTTATGTAGATATATTTATTGGTATTTGGCTTGCATTTCGGTTGATATAGTTCTCTGTTTTTGGGACTTTTGTTTATACAGTTCTTTTTTTTTTTTTTTTCAATTATGTAGATATATATGTATGTAATTATGGTTGGTTATTATGTGAGATTATTAAAGATACTTACTGTTGGAGCGTAAATTGGGACCTGGCGTAGACTTTGACACCGGCACTGGTTCTGGCTGCGTTTCTTGCGAAGTCTCTAACAACTTGCGCAGCAGGGAATGGCTGTGAATCGTTCAATTCCTCCCAAGACATGTTGGTGTCATCTGTTGTGACAGAGCACTCCAGTTCTGGGGTGTCTTCAATAGAATCTTCTATTATTATGGTTGCGGTCTCGCTTGTCTGTGTGCTCTCTGGTGGTGTTGGTATAGCCGCATCCACATTGCTAGAAGATGACAGTGCAATTGGATTTGTCAGAGGAGAATGTCCAAAGACCATATTGCACTGGTCATAAAAGGGCCAGTCCATTCATTCAGCGCCACTTTTGCGCCTGTTTTGGTCATGGACTTTAGTGTACTGCTTCTTCAGGGACTTCAATTTGTTCAGGACTTGTTGCTGTGTCCTCTTTATGCCACGTTGAGTGAGTATTTTGGCGATGTTGTAGTACACTGGCATCCTTCACAGTCCCAGTCACTTGCCTTCTAATTTCTTCCTCCCCTCTGACATTCAGCAGCTCACGCACCTCTTCCTCCATCCAGTGTGTCATTATTGCTGTATAAACACTGTTTTTGCAAACTAATAAAAGCAATTTTCTCTGTACAAAAACGCTTCTGCTTCAGCTTTAGCTTGAGACCACCATCCACCATCTCTCCTAGAAAGCTTCTACAATGTTCCACGGGCTTCCAACAATGACATCATCCTCCAGAGACAGGCAGACAGCCAATCAGCATGTTTTCTGTGCAACCCGGGTTGAAAAACCCGGGTTGCACCATTCATAGTGCAGGCGACCCGGGTCCGATCCGGGAATTACCCCTCGATAAATCCCGAGTTGAAGACCCGGGTTTTTAGACCCGGGATTTTGGACTTGTACCATTCATACTGCACCAAGACCCGGGTCGTTTCAGCTCAACCCAGGAAAAACCTGGGATTTTGGTGCAGTATGAAAGGGGTATAAGAGAATTTGTACTATTTCAACCAGTATATTCTGTTATGTTGTAAACAATCTATCTATGTTCTCCACATCTCTGTTTTCTATTGCATTATACTATTGCATGCTTGAAATATTAAGTGTTACTTTAAAAAGTCTATATGTAAAGATAGCTGCCTAAACTGCTTTTTAGCATTTTATCTGGTCTACAAGGGGTAAATTTCTTCAACAATATCTGTTATCAGGGAGCAATCTGCATCATTTATTTTTATCCTCAATCTATTAATTGGATGTATTGTGAGCTTTAGTCAACATTGTGAATTATACAATTTAAGAGTTTAAACAGGCTGTATTTGCACCCCTTGCATTGTAACACAGCTTTTCCTGAAGAACATTTACTCCTTTTTTGCCTTACTTTCCTTGACTCAGACCCAAAGTGTATAATCAGGGAATGATTAGGAGGATTTAACTGTATATAATACTACTAGCCACAATACTTGAATACAGTCTTTTTAAATATTTTTATACGGACTAATCTGGCTTTAAGCTGCATATGGGCCACTGATACATGTAATTTATACACCAAATTATTGTTGACAATATTGGCTCTCAAATTGGAATTTTGATTGATGAGGAAAATCATTTAATATGGCAGAATAAAGCAGTTACATATACTGTATATATTTCCTTTTAACCCCAAGTTCACCCAATGGGTTATTTTCATATTATACTGTACATCTAGAAAATATTAGTGAGAGATGTATTTCAATGTGAGAAACACCTCTGCTATTTTTCTATTTACATGCAGTGGCTGGGTTACAATGCTGCTGGTGGTCAGCTTAGCAAATAATGGCTGCAGTATCATAAGCCTATTGTTTATGACATAATCATGGTATCACATTGTATCCTACTACTTTCTGTGGCCTCCGGGCTACTACCAGTCAGTGTCTAACCACTAACTACTATTGGTCTAGAATTGTGATTTGATTAAATTGATCATCCTGCAGTGGATTTTTGTGGTCCCTGGAAATACCCCATCAGCCAGTGCATCTTCTATAACTATGGATGCTCCTATTGGTGAGTAAAACTTTTTTATAATACACACTCAGAAACTAACAATAATATAATTATTAATTCTTAAAATAAACCTGCAACTAGCTCAGTTAGAAGAAGAGGAACTGTCTCAAAGAGGACAGGTTCTCTTTTGCTAATGGCCACCAACCTACACACCTTGGTTGTCCCTGAAGACGGTTTTATAAATCAGTTGATCAGCATATTAGTCTATAAATATATAAATAAACTGTATTTACCCCCCTTGGAAATGGAACCATGATGGATTTATTGGAATACCACTAATCAACACAAAGTACTTGATAATTGGCCCAAAAAAATGTAATACAACCGTTTGTCCAAATTAATTATGAACAAAAACTGAAAAAAGTGACTGCATTAGTATTTACCCCCTTGCTATACCCATATAATTGCCTCTGAAGTAACTAACTTTCTTCACAAATCACTTTAATAGTTTTTTGGAGTCCACCAGTGTGCAGTTAAGCTATGTCGAATGCTACAACATAAATACACCTGTTAATGTGATATAGTGTGAAAACTAGATGTGAGGGAACCCAAACTCAAGTAAAAGGAAGCCCCGGAGATGCAGTGAATGTTTTGTGAATATTGAGTAAGCGATATTAGATAGACGTGACTGAGTGAGTAATATACAGGAATACCCTTTTGTCTCTGAAAATGACCCCATCAACCAGTGCATTATGTAAAAGTACTTTGTATTGATGCTTATAATCCAAGATTGGATTGACTGATAATCCATGGATCAGTTATTAGTCTGAGGGCTTTCTTTTTGTAATCTGCTAAATTTTGAATTACACCCCCCTCACCACCTTTATCTGCTGATTTTAGGACATATGGGACAGTTCTCTCAAAGTTTGTTTTTCCATTTTGGTAAGATTCTTATGATGTTATATGGGTTTGTTACACAATTGCTTTAAATTAAGCTTATAGCTTGTATGAGGAAACAAATCAGATTTTGATTTGAATTGGTTCTTCCTCGATAGTTCAATGCTAAATGTGAAGTAATATAAATAAGTAGACTCCCATTGGGAGGATCAGGTATAGTGTAGTTCTCTTCTAGTAATTCTTGGTACATGCTTAAACTAGGTTGATACTTTTTATCCAGTACAACTGGGAAAGAGGACTTTTGTGTTTTGTTTGTTTATTAAAGAAATACTTTTTTTTCTAAATAAATCTCGTATTTACCTATTAAGCTGTATGAATAAGTCAAACATGTTAGGTTCTGAGAATGGAGCATTTTTTAGGCCTTTGTTCAATAATAAAATTTGAGCTGGGGTTAACTGTTTTTTTTAGATAAGTTGAAAATACCTTTAGCATTTAATTGAATTCATCTTTCTAGATCTTTTTCCTCCCCTTTTTCCCTGGATGTTTTTTTTGGGTGTTTTGGTAACCCTGGGGTGTTGATAATCACTTCTCACATTTCTTTTAGGTCTGACACCCCAAATAAGCAGTAAATTCTCCTCATGTGTATTTCTCCTTTTGTGAGAAGTTCCATCTATGAATTTCTCCCTTTGAGGGTATTTTGAACTTCCACCTGGAATGTATCACTCTTATTTCTACTACTGAGGCTGTTTCTGTTTTGAGGCAAGAACCTTTACTTTGAGTAGAACTATTGGCATTTTTAATAGTCACAATGAGAGAGGGATCTTTCTTATATACAAAAAATATTTGTTCTTTTACAAAATTGTACTCTTTTGGTTTTTGGTAATATGCTAAATCTCATTGAATTTTCTAGTCTTAGTCGTAATCAGTTGTTTGTTGTACTCTTCTATTTTATTATTGTGACATTGTTTTCTTTAAACAAAGTGGACTCTATGTAAGGTTCTAATTCTGACTTAAGAACCTCAGTCTCAGATCTGATGAATTTAACTTTACTCTCACTATACTTTATTAATCATTTCTTCAAAGAAATTCACTTATCTAATACTTGATTCCATTCTTTCAGAAGTTGGGGATCGTCATCAAATCATAGTGCTCTTTATAACCTAAGACCTCTGGAGACCATCTCAGATTCTACATACTTTTGTAACTTTACTCTATCCCACCAGTATCGTATTTCAGATTTTCACTTTTTTTAAAAATACATTTTATTTAAATACAGGGGGGCAGATGCCCCCCTGCACCCTAGTCCAGTCAGCCCCTGTTTGTGGTAGTTCACTTATGGAGCTATTTTGCTTCTTTTGTTTCTGAAGTTGATGCAAGTTATTGATTGCTCATACACCTGACATTATAGCACTGCTTTTTTTTTCTCTGTGTTTTGGAGGTGAGTAAAGGAGGGCAGGAGCTTCCTTAGACAGCTGCTTTAAGCCCACGGTTATATAGGTCTGTCTCTACTATTAGGCAACTTTAGGCACCTGTCTGGGGTGCTGGGACTTAGGAGGGCGACAAGAAGGAGGCCATCTGGTTTTACACTGAACAACTGCTTCTATTCTATGCTGGCAGCAGCCTCGGTCCTTAATTGAACTAACTTCAAAAGCTGTCGGCCACCTCACAACTTTGTTATTTGCTCAGCAGCCGTCCTGACATTCATGTAGTAAATGACAGGCAGCAGTACCCCTACCAGCCACCTCTGTCCCTGTAGAGAGGTAGATGAATACCATGGTGACCTGCAGAACGAATCTGGAGCACACTCTCTACCCTGCTGAATTCTGTATGGTTTAATGGTGGGGTGACATTTCACTGCTATTTTTTTTACAATTGATGTGACAAAGTCTGCAACAACATTATGTCCAAGTCACTAAATGCTGACATATGCACAAAAGATTTGGGAGAATAATGTGATGTGGACTACTAGTATTGCAGGGGGTTAATCATTCAATAGTGGGTGGGATCTATTAATTTGTGGGGGATATTTGATATAATATTAGCAATCGGACTATAAATTTATGGTGCAGGGATGATTTGGGGGCTATTAATTTAATATTGGGCTGAGTTTGTAGAGGAGGGGTATTTATTAATGTTAATACTGTATTTCTAGTGTTGCGGATTTGGAGATGGAAATATGTCTATTTATTAAATGTGAATGCTATTAACTTAAAAGTCTATTTTTGTTAAATGTAATTATGATTCATTTCATGACAGGTTGAAGATAGGCAAGGCTTGATTATCCAATATGCTGACTAGGCTGCTCAAAGCTTCTGGTGGTGGAGGGGGAAGGGTTCGCAAAATGTTAAAAGGAGGATGTATGAACGGAAAGTCATTTTATTGTTCTCCGCAGAACAGAGAAAACATGAAGGGAAAATGTAGTAAGGTTTTAATCTTGACGTATTCCCATGGTAAAGGTTGAAGACAATGGGTTTTCCTTGGGTGGGCGCTTGAGGATAAGCGAGTTGGAGAGACAAAGACGGTGACAGGTGCAAGTGTAAAAGCCTTTTCCACTTCACATTTACACCCTCATTAGCACTCGTTCATGCCACGGTTCTGCTATACAGTTAAATTTTGAATGAAAACATGAGTGACATAGATGTCCATGGCCCTTTTAAAAAGCCATGTGGGACTGAATTTCGAAAACACAGGAATATAAGTGGGGGGAGGGGTGGCAGGTATTAAATTACAGACTAGCTCAATTTTAACTAATGTGTATTAGAATGGCGTGGAAGGCAAGGGGCGATAGTTGCATATAAGCCTACGGCAGTCTGGACCCTTAAGGTATGAAGATCTATTTATTAAACGGGGGTGCTTTTATTTAATGTCGGGGCTGGATGGGATAGAGGAGGCCTTGAGGGTTTACTCACTGTTCTACTAGTAATGGGCGAGCTGTGTACATCTCACAGTTGTGCATGCAGCATTACCCATGTATTTGATGGGGATGGGAAGCAGTTGGAGAGCTGCCTAACACTCTTTAAAAAGTCAAGTTTGTTTGCGAGGGGCTGAGAAGAAGGTATTGAGGGTAGAAGAGGTGGTAAGCTGAAGTTTTGCCTAGGGCGCAATGAAACCTTGCATGGGTCCTTGTGATATATTTTATCAAGTGCTGGATAAGGATACTAATTACTGCCAATGACGCTATCTGCTTTGTCAGTGCTCTAGTAAGCTAGCGGGCTGGCAGGAGTGAGACAGAGCGCTGCTGAGTCAGTAATTATAACACTGAATGCATTTTTAACCATCTCTATCCCATGCAAACCAGAGGAGGCAATATTTTATCTCCCTTAGGCATTGAATAGCATCTAGGTCACAAAACAGAACTTATCTCTGAGCTGAAGAGCTGACAGATCCTCCTTAAGATCTGAGCCTGATCACTCATTTCTCTCCTGTATTTTTGTCACAAATTCTCCTGAATATGTTTAAAATAACATTTGGCAAGTTACATTTTGGTATTGGCATGGTAATCAAGTGATAAACTTAAAAAGAACTACTAGTCACAGTGCATAAATATGTTTAGGGGGCCAACTACCCAATAAGTGGATCGTATACAGTCTGCGCACAACGAAGATAAAGAGACAGATGTAGTAAATATAACATACCACAGATAACCTTTTATATAAAAAGATACATTTATGTTGTTATGCAAATTCAGAAAAATAAGGCAATACGAAAATCCATATATTTATAAGTAGCCAATAACATTGTTGTCTGAATATATTAAAATCACATGACTCATTAGTAAAGACCTTCAAATATGTTTCAAAGAGGTCTTTAAATAAGTTTGTCAAATCTGCTCTAAAGTTGAAACATTTGCTATAAATAACTTGGACGTTAGCAAAGCGAACAGGTTCAACTGTGTTCAAGACAGTTTGAACATGTTCAAGATTGTCCAAACTTAAATGGCTACATTACACAGTATTTTTTACAGCAAATTTAAACTTCAATCTTGGACACAATGTTAGCGAATCGAATAATATAAATAAAGCCATTGAAGCTTAAACAGGCAACATTTAATGGTTCATTTTAACATTGTTTAGTTTATTTGTGTGCTGCAAACTCAAACAGCAAATTTGTCTGCTGCAGTTGCAAGCAAATTGAACAGAGAATCCATGAGGTTGCAGGTGGGTCTCTCTGGTCTATCAAACAATTTTTATTTTAATTAATTTATAGCCAAAGGGTTTTTTCTTGTATAAGTTAGGAGTAATCTAAATGCAGTGACTTGGTGTACACAGTAGATGGGTACAGTATCTCAGTTATGCTGAACATGGAGGAGGATAAGAACACTTATGTAAGTATATTAATTGTGACTACAGTCAATGACTGTTCACCCATTTTGGACACATGGAAGGAAAGATCTTTATTTCATACCTGTTCAATGTCTTCACTATTCTGGGGAACGTCCACTCCCAGAATTACATAGATGTCCATAAACTTATTATGGATTATACAAAATCCTTAGTGATAGAAACAGAAGTAATTTGCAGGAGGCTATGTACAAACAAATAAATTACATTTTTCTGAAGGTGAAAACCCCCATGTTTTAAAGAACCACATATTTGTGGGAGCATCTGATTTCAATGTGCTTTGTATTCATGTTTTTCTGAAGTGTAAAAGTGGTATAGTTACGTGTGCAATTACAGTTGTGTCATTTCTCACAATAAGCAATATATTATCCTTTTTCTATGCTTAACTTAACAAAAATTTACAAATCCATTCTATATCAGGTTAAGGTCTATACTGGCTGCATGCTTCCATGAAATGTATTTACATGTATAATCATATTATTTTTATAATTTAACAGATGAAAACATGGAAGAAAAATCGTCGCTTGTCCTTACAAAAACTAATGTTGATTCTGATTGCATAAGTAAACCATTTTATGGTAAGAAAAGTAGTTACAGTCCTGAAATTACACCTACCCAATATGATGTTAACTTGATCAATTGGAGATTGATTTAAAAGACTCATTGGGACTGATTCATTGAGGAAAGTTAAGCAAAAAAATGAGTAACTTTGAAACTTGGCAAAACCATGTTGCAATACAAAGGGTGCAAATGAGTTTATTAATTTGCACATAAGGAAAATATTGACTGTTTTTTCATGTATTACGCAAATACTTGATAGCTTTATTTTTACACTGACATTAAAAGTTGATCTAGGACATGCCCTACCCCAACTATAAATCTGTCCTCACATTTTAAATTTACCGCTTCCAATGCAACATGGTTTGCCAAGGTTCAAACTTACTAATTTTCTTGCTTTACTTTCCTTAACGAATCTGGCCCATTGTATTTAAATGAATATCAATTAAGCAAACCATAGTTACTTAATCAAAAACTCAGTGTTAAATTCAGGAACAGACAAATAGATCCAAGATTAAATGGGTCCGACTGACATCCCACATATGTTCTAGGATCCTCTGAAGAAGTCTAGTGATTACATTGATTATCTTCCTGCAACTGGAGTCACCATGTTGGTATGCAGTTTTACTGAGTGGCTTATTTGGACACATGGTGCCAGTAGGAAAAGTGGTAATCAATAAAACCCAAAAACATGTGGTGGAGCTGGGTGACACAATACGCCTATCCCATCACACTCACCTTTGTGGACCTTTTGGGGGGTTAATTGTGATAAACAGCCCCAATCAGTTACTTTTTGCAGTTATAACTCCTATCCTATGTCTAATTATTTGCTAGACACTCTCCAGAGTATAGGTAACACCTTTCCTGCAGATTCTTCATCTTTAGGGGGCTCGGCATTTCCAGCCCACTGTCTACACCTGATCCCCACATCTTTGTCATCAGCGTGTGTTAAGAAATAAGAATAATCGGGGGTTCCAGCCAGACTGTGTGTGTGTGTATGTATATATATATATATATATATATATATACAAGTTAACCCGTGCATGATACTCATGCATTCTAGTCAAATCAAGCTACTTAAGGTGTTAAAAAGGTTTTTGTCATGCATTTGGGCCATAGCCCAGGCCTCAACCACCAACCACTCCCCACTGTCACCCCCAACAACCACCAACCACTCCTAAATGTCACTTCTCCTTCAAGAAATATATATATTTTTTTTAAATCTTTATAAACACTTTTAACAATTAACAAATTAAATTAACAAATTAAAAACATCTTAGTATATCAAATTTCAGACCTTTCTGAATTTTTTTTTCCACACACACTAAGAATTTAGTAGGTCAGTGTATAACTCCGCCTAGCAGGTGGCGCTGCAGCTTGGTTTTATATTTTCCACACACAGACACTCTAACACACGCCACTAGACATTTATATTATAGATATATATATATATATATATATATATATATATATATATATATATATATACACACAAAGTTTCTCTTGCTCATAAAGTTGGGGGACACTGCTCACCATGGGTATAGAGGGTGCTGTGTGGAGTTAGGCACCCTTCCACCCTGTGCCCCCTCTCACCGGAGATACCAGGTTTTATTGGAGTGCCACTGGAGTAGGCACGTATTTCTTTCACATAGATTTTATTTTATTTAATTATTTTTTTTCTGACAGCAGTGTTCACAGCGTTAACACTGAAGTAGGGAGGGAGAGCGCATACAGCGCTTAAAGCCGCACTTTCCCCTCCCAACTTAGGCTGAACACTAAAATAGGCTCCTGGGTAGAAGTGATCACTTGGTCAGTCAGAAACTGACTGGGGACACAGCGATGTATCAGGACAGAAGGCGGACTGCGCCGGGAGCAGCGGCAGCAGCTCCAGTGTCCCATTGCTAGCTGGATTGAGACGGAGCTGCCGGCGGTCTCTGCCCACACCTGCGTACCACAGCACTGTCGAGGACAGACTGCAGAGGTGCCAGGGACCAAGTTGTGGGGCAGTTCACTACCAGTTTTTCTGTCATTGATACAGGTGCCATTTTGTGAACAGGAGGAGGTGCTTCCCACTTCCCAGGCTTTTCTTACAGCAGCAGTCATTTCACATGGCTCACAGCTTCTGCGGTGCCTGTCACAGTTGTCCTGAGTGAAAAACTTTTCAATCCTTTGGCTGAGTGAATTTCTATCTCATACTTTTTGCCTGTGATTGATTGTATGTTATATTTTCCTATATAGGTATCGTTCCCCCTCTTGTTATATAGCGGGCACTACCTCAAACACATACACACAATTGCATATAGTACTTATATATATATATATATATATATATATATATATATAACACCTCTCTAATTTTCATTGGGTGTTTTTGGACATCACACTTATTTTGGGCAACAAGAGTGGAAGTATCAAGTTGTTTACATTACCAGCTATATAACTAAATACATGGCCATCTTTAAGTGTTAGGCAATAAGATATAGTGGCAACCGCATAGATGCATATATTATATAGAAAAGTTTACAATCTACAATGCCCATAATCAGGCAGTGGCCGAATTCCAAACTCCAGCATTAATGCTACTGTTCATTTTATCTACAGACCGAAGAAGCTCACAGAGCCAACATGCAGGGGTCGATTTTGTGAACAAGGTATGTGCATAGCTCTAAGGTTATTAGACTGTACTGTACATCACTGAGCAATAAGAGAATTTGTACCTTCAGACATATAAACTGCATTGTGTTGATGTCTCCCTTTAATGCACCCAAACCTCCTTCATATAATCAGATTTATATTACCATGTTATGAGCATAAATAACCACACGAAAACAAGTTTACATTTTGCAAAAGGTCACAGTTTTATTTAAACATAAGGATATATATATGGTGACGGCAAGAGCAACACAGTCATCTGACAACTGATTACAAAACCAGTGGACGGCCAGATTTCCATTACATCATGTGAGGGACACGTGCCTGAGGCCCAAGTCCAGTGGGAAAGGGGAAAGGAAACTAATAGTGCATGTCAGGATACCGCAGAGGGCTTGATGTGGGTGGGGATTGGGTACTACAGGGAGGGTGGGTGGCAAAGGGGAGCACTAGAGAGGGGGATTATGAAAGGAAAAAGGGGGTTGTGATAGGGATGATAGCAAAGGAATGGCGCTGGGCAGAGAGAAAAGGATAGGAAAAAAGGGGAGGGGGGTGGGCATAATTGTTGGAAAGGAACGTTGAAGGAGAGAGAAGGCAAAATCAACAGGGAGAGAAGGAAGACTGAAGGAACAAAAGAGGGGAGAGAAAATGTAGATATAAGACAATTGAAACAGTTATGAAGAAGAAGTGCATTAACATTCACTGAGCCTTCTCTCCATAGGTCACAGGCATTCGTTGCAGGAAACATGAGACCCAGCATTCATTGTGGGGAAAATATATTGCCAGATTTATGGAACTCCCTGTGGATTTTGTTGCCTGGTTATGCAGGAGCCTTCAGCCCGAATGGGTAAGTGCATAATGTTCACACAAACATGATTTAAGTGTGTTTGGCCTCTCTTGTCATAATATTTTCTGATTTCCCCTTTTTTGGGAGTCGGGTTGGCAAATAATTGTTCACCTCAGCCAACAAAACATTGTTACATCACTAAATCAACACACTAACTGTCAGGATAAAGCATAGATCTGATATGCTGAAATAGAATATTGGATGTCAGGACCCAAATAAATCTTTGCATGAATACCTAAATTCACCTGATGTTCAATTCAGATAAAGGTGTGACCGAATGAGCCCAGGAACAGGTAATTGAGTTAGGTAAACCCTTTGTGCAGAGACCAGCTTTAGATATGCAGATCAGACATCCATTGTATTTGATCATGTATTTCCCTAGCTAATTTACTTCCCTTCAATAGGTAGTATAAACACAAACTAACCCCTAGGTGTAAATTAGAGAGCTTGCAGTTATTTACAAGGGATAATTCATAACTGCAGGGTAAATAGGTTGTATCAAATGAATCCATTGATAAGCTAGTGTAACAGTAAAAGACGCAGAGTCTGATGTAATGGTGTTTGGAGGTTTTTACATCCCAGTGTGAGGAGATAAGCCTGCCACTGTTAGCAGCTTCCAGGACATAGCACTGTTTGCTTGTGACACTTGTAGGTACCGCTCAGCATGTGGTCTGGCTCAATGAGGCCAGGGGATAACATAGCCTATAGGTAATACTGTATAGACAGAAAGAATTCCGTTTTAAAATATGCCACTTAAAATCAATAAAAGCAGAGATCAACCACCTATTCCTCAATAGCATGAGGAAGGGCAGCTCATATGTTAAATTAAGAATTCTGCCCCACAGAAAAATGAAGAAAAGGAGTGGAAGCTCTGCGAATGCCCTGTACTTAGGCATGTTTGATATGAAAAGATGTACAAAGTCATAGGGGATTGGTTAATGATAAAATTGGATCGCTGTAACGCTGTCCAGGACAAATATATCACATTGTAGAATTGGTTAATAAATCAGTCAACAGGTAAATTTGGTTTGAAAAGGTGTCCCAGGACACAACCCCGATTAGCATTAACCCTGCCCCTGTGAATGCCGCACCCATTTGAGGTTGCTTAAAAATCTGTGTTCTGAGGGAACAAATTGTCAGACTTTTGGGGATCAACCTAATTGAAGGACTGTCCATTATTTCTGCCTGCCCCAGGCATACAGATTATTATATGTAAGTAATGCTCTGTAGGTTATCTCTTTTATTTTAAACTGTTTTGCTTGTTATGTCAAATTTATTATTTGTTTATTCCTTATTTTTCTTTTTATCTGAATGCCCTGTACCTTTTGTATATTAAATCTAAAATTTAATAAGTTGTGTCCTTGATACTCTAAATAATCCATAGCCTTTGTAGAGGAGATTGCTCGTCCAGGTAAACCCTTGGAATGCCAGTGTGTGATTTGTTGATACATTTGATTAACAAGCTGTGTGTGCTTGTATGTACATTTGTGTAACAGTCTGGAGGTGTGAAGAGTTAACCCTGTGTGTGCTGGTGGGAGTCTTGCTAGTTTGTGGAACTAGGAGCCTGTGTGCCAGTGTGGGATAGTATATTGGGGTCCTATTGCCCGTACCCAATAGGTGGTGGCTGTACCTGAAGCGTCTGGGGGTGTGAGAGCGCTGTGTTTGGGGGCGATTCCGTAGGTCTAAGAACCTGTGTGATAGGTGAGAGAGACTGCGGGCTGAAATCGTGTGTGACCTCATACAGCAAACACCCCAACGTCACGGCAGCTGGGAGCGCGTTCGTGACAAATTGGTGGCATAGCGGTGGGATGATTTAATTTCTTAGAGTATTAAGTGCATGGTTTAAGCAATTAACCCTTGCACTTATAAACTGATTGTAACCTTGCGAGGAATACAATAGTTTTACAAGGACGAAACTCAGGGCTATAATTTTTGAAGACATACGTGCAAAGCAGTTCCCTTCCCTTCTCTCTTGTTTTTCTTTTCTATCTTTTATTTTGCAAAGTGACTGCAAGGATGGCAGCTGCTTACAAGAAAAATGCCAAAGAAGTTTTAATTGCCCTGTGTGAGCAGCGAGGTCTCGACTGGACAGATAAAACTAAAAAGGAGCTGGTTCACGCATTATTGGAGGATGATGCAAAGAAGCAATGTGATATGGAACCTGAGCTGGGGAGCAAGACAGACCCAGAGGATCAAGGTGTGGATAATGTCACTGAACCAGAGGATCCAAGTAGGTACATTTTCATAAATCCAAAGAATCCACTTGTCATGATGAGTATGGCAGAGCTAATTGAAGAAGCTCAGCTGCGAGGTTTCTCCTGCCACAACAAGACACGCAGGGAGATCATCGAACACCTCGACTGGGAAGAGGAAAGCCCGATACATCCTTTCAGCGAGTATCGCATGATGGTCCTTATTCCGGGCTACACGATGAGTCTTATGGAACGGCTGGACTACCTGGAGGAGAGTTTTGAATACGCTCAGGAAGAGGTATCTTTCAGGGGTGGACTTCATACCCCATTCTGGCTAGATCAGTGTCGCCGGGTGGCTGACGAAAGGCAGCACCTGCAGCAGCTTCTTTCACAAGCTGGAGCAGTAATCGCCCAGCCTGTAGGGGTGGCCCACGAGGAAAAGTTACCCCTGCCAGCTACAGATAACATGGAATATGCTACCGAGATTTTGCATCCAGAGGCCCCTTTTAATCTGCTGGGGGAAGGTGATGATGCTAGCAGCATACTACCAGATGCTGCACAGAATTTGCTATTGGAGGAGGCTGATTTTAAAGAGGACATAATTGTTGAGAAGACTATTTCTGGGGGAAAAATGGAAGTGCCTGAAGATATTCCCACAAATGTTTTAGTAGTTACTGATCTTGGATGGTTAAATTCTCAGTATGTTCCCGCAAATGTTGTTCCTACTATCTCTAATTCTGTTACACCGTGTGACTCAGCCCAGGTAGTATGGGATAATGCTGAACCTGCCAATGATGTGACTTTGTGTAAAGAACCTGAACTGTTCTGTAATCATTTTGCATCTGGTGCTGTGCGAGTGAAATGTGATGATGAGAAGCTGATACGTGCCAGTGTTAACTCTGGCAATTATGATGATTTACGGGAAGAACCCGAGGTGCCAGGATGTGATAAGGAAAGAGAATGTCTTATTGGACCTACTGCCTATAATGAGGATAATGTCAATAACAGTATTGTGTTAGAATCCAAACCTGTTTTTACACTGACATCTTGTCATGGGATAGGGACAGCGGACATTGTTATTGCAGATGTTGGCATTAATACTGGTGTAGATAATATGCTTATTAGAAATGGGACAGATGACAATGTGATTAATTCTGTTGTGCTAGAGAAAGACAATGTTTCTACCCAGGTAATGTGCTCGGAAGATGCTGTACCAGGTAACTGGGAGGGAGGGCAGAGTGAAGATGTATATTCTGTGCCTGAACCAGCTGCATACAGAGCGATTGAGCATGTGGGGGAGACACATAGTCCTGACCAACGGGAAGTAGCGAGTGACAGCAATTCTTACTTTGTTGCTGGGACCTGTAGTTCGAATGTTCACCACTCAGATCTACATCTGAGTTCTGACCATTCGTCTGAGTTTTCCATAGAGACAGGGGGGTCAGTTGCTAGCCCACACTCACTTAGCCAGCCGTCTAACGGCTTAGAGGAGATAGATGAGGGGCCCATACTCCCGGCTACTCTACATCCCCAGATAGATGAGTCCAAGGGGGAGGGGAGTGTACTGTTATGTAGGCCCCAAGATAAGAAGTGCATAGGGTGTCCCACTGACAGGGAAGGTTGTAACTGGGGAGCAGGGCAGAGTGGAAGTAGGTATTCTGCTGTGCCAGCCTTAAGGGGTTCCCACTTAGAAGTACAGTATCAGGAATTCCTGGCCATTTTTCCCTCAGGCTTTCACTTAGAAGACATGAGGATTAGAGACAAAGTGCACACTGTAACAGGGTTGGTACATGAGAACGTGATGCAGGCCCAGACCAGCCAGAAGCAGTGGTATGATTCCCCTGCCAGGATGATAGAGAGAAATTTTCATGATAATCGGTTGAAGGCTCATAATGACAGTGAGAGCCAGCTAGCAGCTATTACAGTGGACCCAGGGGGAAATTAGATGAGATGATCTTGGGCACTGACCTGTCAGTCAATGCCCATGCCATCTCTTGAAGGGGGGAGATGTCAGGATAAAGCATAGATCTGATATGCTGAAATAGAATATTGGATGTCAGGACCCAAATAAATCTTTGCATGAATACCTAAATTCACCTGATGTTCAATTCAGATAAAGGTGTGACCGAATGAGCCCAGGAACAGGTAATTGAGTTAGGTAAACCCTTTGTGCAGAGACCAGCTTTAGATATGCAGATCAGACATCCATTGTATTTGATCATGTATTTCCCTAGCTAATTTACTTCCCTTCAATAGGTAGTATAAACACAAACTAACCCCTAGGTGTAAATTAGAGAGCTTGCAGTTATTTACAAGGGATAATTCATAACTGCAGGGTAAATAGGTTGTATCAAATGAATCCATTGATAAGCTAGTGTAACAGTAAAAGACGCAGAGTCTGATGTAATGGTGTTTGGAGGTTTTTACATCCCAGTGTGAGGAGATAAGCCTGCCACTGTTAGCAGCTTCCAGGACATAGCACTGTTTGCTTGTGACACTTGTAGGTACCGCTCAGCATGTGGTCTGGCTCAATGAGGCCAGGGGATAACATAGCCTATAGGTAATACTGTATAGACAGAAAGAATTCCGTTTTAAAATATGCCACTTAAAATCAATAAAAGCAGAGATCAACCACCTATTCCTCAATAGCATGAGGAAGGGCAGCTCATATGTTAAATTAAGAATTCTGCCCCACAGAAAAATGAAGAAAAGGAGTGGAAGCTCTGCGAATGCCCTGTACTTAGGCATGTTTGATATGAAAAGATGTACAAAGTCATAGGGGATTGGTTAATGATAAAATTGGATCGCTGTAACGCTGTCCAGGACAAATATATCACATTGTAGAATTGGTTAATAAATCAGTCAACAGGTAAATTTGGTTTGAAAAGGTGTCCCAGGACACAACCCCGATTAGCATTAACCCTGCCCCTGTGAATGCCGCACCCATTTGAGGTTGCTTAAAAATCTGTGTTCTGAGGGAACAAATTGTCAGACTTTTGGGGATCAACCTAATTGAAGGACTGTCCATTATTTCTGCCTGCCCCAGGCATACAGATTATTATATGTAAGTAATGCTCTGTAGGTTATCTCTTTTATTTTAAACTGTTTTGCTTGTTATGTCAAATTTATTATTTGTTTATTCCTTATTTTTCTTTTTATCTGAATGCCCTGTACCTTTTGTATATTAAATCTAAAATTTAATAAGTTGTGTCCTTGATACTCTAAATAATCCATAGCCTTTGTAGAGGAGATTGCTCGTCCAGGTAAACCCTTGGAATGCCAGTGTGTGATTTGTTGATACATTTGATTAACAAGCTGTGTGTGCTTGTATGTACATTTGTGTAACAGTCTGGAGGTGTGAAGAGTTAACCCTGTGTGTGCTGGTGGGAGTCTTGCTAGTTTGTGGAACTAGGAGCCTGTGTGCCAGTGTGGGATAGTATATTGGGGTCCTATTGCCCGTACCCAATAGGTGGTGGCTGTACCTGAAGCGTCTGGGGGTGTGAGAGCGCTGTGTTTGGGGGCGATTCCGTAGGTCTAAGAACCTGTGTGATAGGTGAGAGAGACTGCGGGCTGAAATCGTGTGTGACCTCATACAGCAAACACCCCAACGTCACGGCAGCTGGGAGCGCGTTCGTGACAAATTGGTGGCATAGCGGTGGGATGATTTAATTTCTTAGAGTATTAAGTGCATGGTTTAAGCAATTAACCCTTGCACTTATAAACTGATTGTAACCTTGCGAGGAATACAATAGTTTTACAAGGACGAAACTCAGGGCTATAATTTTTGAAGACATACGTGCAAAGCAGTTCCCTTCCCTTCTCTCTTGTTTTTCTTTTCTATCTTTTATTTTGCAAAGTGACTGCAAGGATGGCAGCTGCTTACAAGAAAAATGCCAAAGAAGTTTTAATTGCCCTGTGTGAGCAGCGAGGTCTCGACTGGACAGATAAAACTAAAAAGGAGCTGGTTCACGCATTATTGGAGGATGATGCAAAGAAGCAATGTGATATGGAACCTGAGCTGGGGAGCAAGACAGACCCAGAGGATCAAGGTGTGGATAATGTCACTGAACCAGAGGATCCAAGTAGGTACATTTTCATAAATCCAAAGAATCCACTTGTCATGATGAGTATGGCAGAGCTAATTGAAGAAGCTCAGCTGCGAGGTTTCTCCTGCCACAACAAGACACGCAGGGAGATCATCGAACACCTCGACTGGGAAGAGGAAAGCCCGATACATCCTTTCAGCGAGTATCGCATGATGGTCCTTATTCCGGGCTACACGATGAGTCTTATGGAACGGCTGGACTACCTGGAGGAGAGTTTTGAATACGCTCAGGAAGAGGTATCTTTCAGGGGTGGACTTCATACCCCATTCTGGCTAGATCAGTGTCGCCGGGTGGCTGACGAAAGGCAGCACCTGCAGCAGCTTCTTTCACAAGCTGGAGCAGTAATCGCCCAGCCTGTAGGGGTGGCCCACGAGGAAAAGTTACCCCTGCCAGCTACAGATAACATGGAATATGCTACCGAGATTTTGCATCCAGAGGCCCCTTTTAATCTGCTGGGGGAAGGTGATGATGCTAGCAGCATACTACCAGATGCTGCACAGAATTTGCTATTGGAGGAGGCTGATTTTAAAGAGGACATAATTGTTGAGAAGACTATTTCTGGGGGAAAAATGGAAGTGCCTGAAGATATTCCCACAAATGTTTTAGTAGTTACTGATCTTGGATGGTTAAATTCTCAGTATGTTCCCGCAAATGTTGTTCCTACTATCTCTAATTCTGTTACACCGTGTGACTCAGCCCAGGTAGTATGGGATAATGCTGAACCTGCCAATGATGTGACTTTGTGTAAAGAACCTGAACTGTTCTGTAATCATTTTGCATCTGGTGCTGTGCGAGTGAAATGTGATGATGAGAAGCTGATACGTGCCAGTGTTAACTCTGGCAATTATGATGATTTACGGGAAGAACCCGAGGTGCCAGGATGTGATAAGGAAAGAGAATGTCTTATTGGACCTACTGCCTATAATGAGGATAATGTCAATAACAGTATTGTGTTAGAATCCAAACCTGTTTTTACACTGACATCTTGTCATGGGATAGGGACAGCGGACATTGTTATTGCAGATGTTGGCATTAATACTGGTGTAGATAATATGCTTATTAGAAATGGGACAGATGACAATGTGATTAATTCTGTTGTGCTAGAGAAAGACAATGTTTCTACCCAGGTAATGTGCTCGGAAGATGCTGTACCAGGTAACTGGGAGGGAGGGCAGAGTGAAGATGTATATTCTGTGCCTGAACCAGCTGCATACAGAGCGATTGAGCATGTGGGGGAGACACATAGTCCTGACCAACGGGAAGTAGCGAGTGACAGCAATTCTTACTTTGTTGCTGGGACCTGTAGTTCGAATGTTCACCACTCAGATCTACATCTGAGTTCTGACCATTCGTCTGAGTTTTCCATAGAGACAGGGGGGTCAGTTGCTAGCCCACACTCACTTAGCCAGCCGTCTAACGGCTTAGAGGAGATAGATGAGGGGCCCATACTCCCGGCTACTCTACATCCCCAGATAGATGAGTCCAAGGGGGAGGGGAGTGTACTGTTATGTAGGCCCCAAGATAAGAAGTGCATAGGGTGTCCCACTGACAGGGAAGGTTGTAACTGGGGAGCAGGGCAGAGTGGAAGTAGGTATTCTGCTGTGCCAGCCTTAAGGGGTTCCCACTTAGAAGTACAGTATCAGGAATTCCTGGCCATTTTTCCCTCAGGCTTTCACTTAGAAGACATGAGGATTAGAGACAAAGTGCACACTGTAACAGGGTTGGTACATGAGAACGTGATGCAGGCCCAGACCAGCCAGAAGCAGTGGTATGATTCCCCTGCCAGGATGATAGAGAGAAATTTTCATGATAATCGGTTGAAGGCTCATAATGACAGTGAGAGCCAGCTAGCAGCTATTACAGTGGACCCAGGGGGAAATTAGATGAGATGATCTTGGGCACTGACCTGTCAGTCAATGCCCATGCCATCTCTTGAAGGGGGGAGATGTCAGGATAAAGCATAGATCTGATATGCTGAAATAGAATATTGGATGTCAGGACCCAAATAAATCTTTGCATGAATACCTAAATTCACCTGATGTTCAATTCAGATAAAGGTGTGACCGAATGAGCCCAGGAACAGGTAATTGAGTTAGGTAAACCCTTTGTGCAGAGACCAGCTTTAGATATGCAGATCAGACATCCATTGTATTTGATCATGTATTTCCCTAGCTAATTTACTTCCCTTCAATAGGTAGTATAAACACAAACTAACCCCTAGGTGTAAATTAGAGAGCTTGCAGTTATTTACAAGGGATAATTCATAACTGCAGGGTAAATAGGTTGTATCAAATGAATCCATTGATAAGCTAGTGTAACAGTAAAAGACGCAGAGTCTGATGTAATGGTGTTTGGAGGTTTTTACATCCCAGTGTGAGGAGATAAGCCTGCCACTGTTAGCAGCTTCCAGGACATAGCACTGTTTGCTTGTGACACTTGTAGGTACCGCTCAGCATGTGGTCTGGCTCAATGAGGCCAGGGGATAACATAGCCTATAGGTAATACTGTATAGACAGAAAGAATTCCGTTTTAAAATATGCCACTTAAAATCAATAAAAGCAGAGATCAACCACCTATTCCTCAATAGCATGAGGAAGGGCAGCTCATATGTTAAATTAAGAATTCTGCCCCACAGAAAAATGAAGAAAAGGAGTGGAAGCTCTGCGAATGCCCTGTACTTAGGCATGTTTGATATGAAAAGATGTACAAAGTCATAGGGGATTGGTTAATGATAAAATTGGATCGCTGTAACGCTGTCCAGGACAAATATATCACATTGTAGAATTGGTTAATAAATCAGTCAACAGGTAAATTTGGTTTGAAAAGGTGTCCCAGGACACAACCCCGATTAGCATTAACCCTGCCCCTGTGAATGCCGCACCCATTTGAGGTTGCTTAAAAATCTGTGTTCTGAGGGAACAAATTGTCAGACTTTTGGGGATCAACCTAATTGAAGGACTGTCCATTATTTCTGCCTGCCCCAGGCATACAGATTATTATATGTAAGTAATGCTCTGTAGGTTATCTCTTTTATTTTAAACTGTTTTGCTTGTTATGTCAAATTTATTATTTGTTTATTCCTTATTTTTCTTTTTATCTGAATGCCCTGTACCTTTTGTATATTAAATCTAAAATTTAATAAGTTGTGTCCTTGATACTCTAAATAATCCATAGCCTTTGTAGAGGAGATTGCTCGTCCAGGTAAACCCTTGGAATGCCAGTGTGTGATTTGTTGATACATTTGATTAACAAGCTGTGTGTGCTTGTATGTACATTTGTGTAACAGTCTGGAGGTGTGAAGAGTTAACCCTGTGTGTGCTGGTGGGAGTCTTGCTAGTTTGTGGAACTAGGAGCCTGTGTGCCAGTGTGGGATAGTATATTGGGGTCCTATTGCCCGTACCCAATAGGTGGTGGCTGTACCTGAAGCGTCTGGGGGTGTGAGAGCGCTGTGTTTGGGGGCGATTCCGTAGGTCTAAGAACCTGTGTGATAGGTGAGAGAGACTGCGGGCTGAAATCGTGTGTGACCTCATACAGCAAACACCCCAACGTCACGGCAGCTGGGAGCGCGTTCGTGACAAATTGGTGGCATAGCGGTGGGATGATTTAATTTCTTAGAGTATTAAGTGCATGGTTTAAGCAATTAACCCTTGCACTTATAAACTGATTGTAACCTTGCGAGGAATACAATAGTTTTACAAGGACGAAACTCAGGGCTATAATTTTTGAAGACATACGTGCAAAGCAGTTCCCTTCCCTTCTCTCTTGTTTTTCTTTTCTATCTTTTATTTTGCAAAGTGACTGCAAGGATGGCAGCTGCTTACAAGAAAAATGCCAAAGAAGTTTTAATTGCCCTGTGTGAGCAGCGAGGTCTCGACTGGACAGATAAAACTAAAAAGGAGCTGGTTCACGCATTATTGGAGGATGATGCAAAGAAGCAATGTGATATGGAACCTGAGCTGGGGAGCAAGACAGACCCAGAGGATCAAGGTGTGGATAATGTCACTGAACCAGAGGATCCAAGTAGGTACATTTTCATAAATCCAAAGAATCCACTTGTCATGATGAGTATGGCAGAGCTAATTGAAGAAGCTCAGCTGCGAGGTTTCTCCTGCCACAACAAGACACGCAGGGAGATCATCGAACACCTCGACTGGGAAGAGGAAAGCCCGATACATCCTTTCAGCGAGTATCGCATGATGGTCCTTATTCCGGGCTACACGATGAGTCTTATGGAACGGCTGGACTACCTGGAGGAGAGTTTTGAATACGCTCAGGAAGAGGTATCTTTCAGGGGTGGACTTCATACCCCATTCTGGCTAGATCAGTGTCGCCGGGTGGCTGACGAAAGGCAGCACCTGCAGCAGCTTCTTTCACAAGCTGGAGCAGTAATCGCCCAGCCTGTAGGGGTGGCCCACGAGGAAAAGTTACCCCTGCCAGCTACAGATAACATGGAATATGCTACCGAGATTTTGCATCCAGAGGCCCCTTTTAATCTGCTGGGGGAAGGTGATGATGCTAGCAGCATACTACCAGATGCTGCACAGAATTTGCTATTGGAGGAGGCTGATTTTAAAGAGGACATAATTGTTGAGAAGACTATTTCTGGGGGAAAAATGGAAGTGCCTGAAGATATTCCCACAAATGTTTTAGTAGTTACTGATCTTGGATGGTTAAATTCTCAGTATGTTCCCGCAAATGTTGTTCCTACTATCTCTAATTCTGTTACACCGTGTGACTCAGCCCAGGTAGTATGGGATAATGCTGAACCTGCCAATGATGTGACTTTGTGTAAAGAACCTGAACTGTTCTGTAATCATTTTGCATCTGGTGCTGTGCGAGTGAAATGTGATGATGAGAAGCTGATACGTGCCAGTGTTAACTCTGGCAATTATGATGATTTACGGGAAGAACCCGAGGTGCCAGGATGTGATAAGGAAAGAGAATGTCTTATTGGACCTACTGCCTATAATGAGGATAATGTCAATAACAGTATTGTGTTAGAATCCAAACCTGTTTTTACACTGACATCTTGTCATGGGATAGGGACAGCGGACATTGTTATTGCAGATGTTGGCATTAATACTGGTGTAGATAATATGCTTATTAGAAATGGGACAGATGACAATGTGATTAATTCTGTTGTGCTAGAGAAAGACAATGTTTCTACCCAGGTAATGTGCTCGGAAGATGCTGTACCAGGTAACTGGGAGGGAGGGCAGAGTGAAGATGTATATTCTGTGCCTGAACCAGCTGCATACAGAGCGATTGAGCATGTGGGGGAGACACATAGTCCTGACCAACGGGAAGTAGCGAGTGACAGCAATTCTTACTTTGTTGCTGGGACCTGTAGTTCGAATGTTCACCACTCAGATCTACATCTGAGTTCTGACCATTCGTCTGAGTTTTCCATAGAGACAGGGGGGTCAGTTGCTAGCCCACACTCACTTAGCCAGCCGTCTAACGGCTTAGAGGAGATAGATGAGGGGCCCATACTCCCGGCTACTCTACATCCCCAGATAGATGAGTCCAAGGGGGAGGGGAGTGTACTGTTATGTAGGCCCCAAGATAAGAAGTGCATAGGGTGTCCCACTGACAGGGAAGGTTGTAACTGGGGAGCAGGGCAGAGTGGAAGTAGGTATTCTGCTGTGCCAGCCTTAAGGGGTTCCCACTTAGAAGTACAGTATCAGGAATTCCTGGCCATTTTTCCCTCAGGCTTTCACTTAGAAGACATGAGGATTAGAGACAAAGTGCACACTGTAACAGGGTTGGTACATGAGAACGTGATGCAGGCCCAGACCAGCCAGAAGCAGTGGTATGATTCCCCTGCCAGGATGATAGAGAGAAATTTTCATGATAATCGGTTGAAGGCTCATAATGACAGTGAGAGCCAGCTAGCAGCTATTACAGTGGACCCAGGGGGAAATTAGATGAGATGATCTTGGGCACTGACCTGTCAGTCAATGCCCATGCCATCTCTTGAAGGGGGGAGATGTCAGGATAAAGCATAGATCTGATATGCTGAAATAGAATATTGGATGTCAGGACCCAAATAAATCTTTGCATGAATACCTAAATTCACCTGATGTTCAATTCAGATAAAGGTGTGACCGAATGAGCCCAGGAACAGGTAATTGAGTTAGGTAAACCCTTTGTGCAGAGACCAGCTTTAGATATGCAGATCAGACATCCATTGTATTTGATCATGTATTTCCCTAGCTAATTTACTTCCCTTCAATAGGTAGTATAAACACAAACTAACCCCTAGGTGTAAATTAGAGAGCTTGCAGTTATTTACAAGGGATAATTCATAACTGCAGGGTAAA
Source organism: Mixophyes fleayi (assembly GCF_038048845.1). Classification (NCBI taxonomy): domain Eukaryota; kingdom Metazoa; phylum Chordata; class Amphibia; order Anura; family Limnodynastidae; genus Mixophyes; species Mixophyes fleayi. Next base: position 92,819,143 of record NC_134408.1, on the reverse strand, counting down.
TAGGTTGTATCAAATGAATCCATTGATAAGCTAGTGTAACAGTAAAAGACGCAGAGTCTGATGTAATGGTGTTTGGAGGTTTTTACATCCCAGTGTGAGGAGATAAGCCTGCCACTGTTAGCAGCTTCCAGGACATAGCACTGTTTGCTTGTGACACTTGTAGGTACCGCTCAGCATGTGGTCTGGCTCAATGAGGCCAGGGGATAACATAGCCTATAGGTAATACTGTATAGACAGAAAGAATTCCGTTTTAAAATATGCCACTTAAAATCAATAAAAGCAGAGATCAACCACCTATTCCTCAATAGCATGAGGAAGGGCAGCTCATATGTTAAATTAAGAATTCTGCCCCACAGAAAAATGAAGAAAAGGAGTGGAAGCTCTGCGAATGCCCTGTACTTAGGCATGTTTGATATGAAAAGATGTACAAAGTCATAGGGGATTGGTTAATGATAAAATTGGATCGCTGTAACGCTGTCCAGGACAAATATATCACATTGTAGAATTGGTTAATAAATCAGTCAACAGGTAAATTTGGTTTGAAAAGGTGTCCCAGGACACAACCCCGATTAGCATTAACCCTGCCCCTGTGAATGCCGCACCCATTTGAGGTTGCTTAAAAATCTGTGTTCTGAGGGAACAAATTGTCAGACTTTTGGGGATCAACCTAATTGAAGGACTGTCCATTATTTCTGCCTGCCCCAGGCATACAGATTATTATATGTAAGTAATGCTCTGTAGGTTATCTCTTTTATTTTAAACTGTTTTGCTTGTTATGTCAAATTTATTATTTGTTTATTCCTTATTTTTCTTTTTATCTGAATGCCCTGTACCTTTTGTATATTAAATCTAAAATTTAATAAGTTGTGTCCTTGATACTCTAAATAATCCATAGCCTTTGTAGAGGAGATTGCTCGTCCAGGTAAACCCTTGGAATGCCAGTGTGTGATTTGTTGATACATTTGATTAACAAGCTGTGTGTGCTTGTATGTACATTTGTGTAACAGTCTGGAGGTGTGAAGAGTTAACCCTGTGTGTGCTGGTGGGAGTCTTGCTAGTTTGTGGAACTAGGAGCCTGTGTGCCAGTGTGGGATAGTATATTGGGGTCCTATTGCCCGTACCCAATAGGTGGTGGCTGTACCTGAAGCGTCTGGGGGTGTGAGAGCGCTGTGTTTGGGGGCGATTCCGTAGGTCTAAGAACCTGTGTGATAGGTGAGAGAGACTGCGGGCTGAAATCGTGTGTGACCTCATACAGCAAACACCCCAACGTCACGGCAGCTGGGAGCGCGTTCGTGACACTAACCAATAGAGAAAACAAATTATACCTTGGTAACAGCTACACTGAACACCTAAGGACCTAGTAAGTGACTGCAGGACAAACAATCTAGAAATATCCATCCACTTTACAAACATTGCAACGTACTCCAGCTGTAATTAAATGTGGACACCTAAAATCACTACACAATTTCCAGTTGACTGGGGATTGAATGAGGATTGTGGGAGTTAGGATCTAACATTAGCAGGAAAGCAACATGGGGAAGAAAGAAGTCTTATAGAACAAATTATGAAACAGCTTGGGCTTTGCTGCAGACATAAAACACCTCTTCTAATAGCAGAAGGATGAACGGGGAACTGGCTTAGAGAATGGCACAGGTTATTTTCTAGGCCCTGTGTATGCCTATTCTCTTACAAACTGACATACTTTGTGGAAAATATTTTTTTAATGTAGAATTTCTGCACTTAGTGTATGGCTGCGCATCCATACAGCTTAGAGGGAACATCACTCCACTGGCAGCTATATGCCTTCATATTATTATAGAACTCCTCAATGGTCTCCTTGTTATTGTTTACAGAAGATTTTCAACATATAATGTATCTAACTGATTCCAGAGTCATATCATTTCCTGACAGCTGTTACTGAATGCAACATTTTCTACTTTTCTGTTCCTTTTAAAACACATTGCATTTTCTTCCCTGCACCATAATTTAGAAATATCCAAAATATAGCCAGTGCCCTCAGGAGGACAGCAAGGAAATGGCATTTACTGAGTAAGTATTCTTTTAATAGCTCCAGAATACTGATTGTTGTTTCCGGATCATCTATATCCATGATCAAAGAAGCATAGTTAAAGGGGTCGTTTATCTAACATACCTCCCATATAGGAAACTGTTACCTGAATCAGAGCAATCTTGTGCTCAGTTTGTCTACATAAAAATCATCAGTAAAACTCTTTAGTAGAGTTTTATTGGTAGAGTTGTATTGAAGAGAGAAGCATGCATTGAGACCAACACAAGACTAGCACAAGAACTGTGTCGACTCAGGTAAAAGAGAGAGCTTTGGGGGTGAGCAGGAGGTGTCCTGTGTGAAGTCTTGGATCCCAAGTCAGCTCCCTGCCAGCTATCTTGATCCATAGTAAATAGTAAGAAAGGCTTCAGCTAGTATAACCAGCAAAATGCTGAGCAGTTCCAGGACCCTCTGAAGAAGCCTGGTGACATTGATTACCCTCCGACACCATGTTGGTGTGCAGTTTTACACTCACAGTTGCTGAGTGGCTTGTTTGGTCACATGGTGTCTGTAGGAGTAGTGGTAACCAACAAAACCCCAAAAAGTGTGGTGGAGCTGGGTGGCATAGTAAGCCTGTCCATCAAATTCACCTTTGTGGATATTTTGGGGGTTAAATGTGACAAATAGCCCCCATCAGTTAATTTTGTATCTATCACCTATCCAATGTCTAATTATTTAATAGACACTCCCCAGCAGAATATAGCTTGTACCTTTCCTGCAGATTCTTCATCTTTAGGAGGCTTGATAAATACAGTCTACTGTCTGTGCACAACTTTGTCATCAGCGTGTATTAATATATATACTGTATATCATTATCATATTGGGCATATTAGATAACCCTGACCTCATAATTTTACCAATGCTCTTTTTACTTTACAGGAGGGAACCAGACCTGTCAGATCACCATTGGGAAAGGTTTTTACTGAGTGTGTTTTGTATTACTCTTGGAGACGATTAAAGAGCTTCTGCAAAAATGCCTTGACTGAGCAAACAGATGGTCTGAGTCTTTTCTACAGCATAATTGAAATACATGACAAACAACATAGATAGGCACAAAATATACAAACTCATATATATCATTGGACACTTATTTACAAACATTATAACTACGTTTTTATGTGTCTACATTATTTGTTACTTTTTTTTTTTTTGAAAATTAAAAGGGGATATAGATGCAAGAAGGGGGAGGGGGACAATGCTCAAATAGTTACAGGTTTATATAATTGAGATGGACAAAACATACAAGGGTATGGTGGCAGCCAATTTATGATATGTACATGTTATTTCAGCCATGCAGGTCCTTCTTTATTGACTCTAGGAGGGTTAGGTAGTTTGCCGAGTATAGTTGGTTGTAGGTAGATGCCAAGATATTTAATTTGATGGGACTGCCAGTGTAACAATGCTTTGTTGGAAGAGCTGCTGTGCAGTCGAAGATATATAAGTTTGATAGCTTACTTTAGAGCTGTAATTGTGAGGGAAGGAATATGTGATGTTTTAAGATAGTCAGAAGCATTTCAGCATATAGGGCGATTTTTTTTGTTCATAGTGAGCTAGCTCTAATTGCTGAGATTATTTCTTGTTCTGGCAGTAAGTGGCTCCATAGCTAGAGTTAATATAAATGTTGAAAAAGGACTCCTCTGTCTAGTGTCATATTTAATCTGAAACAGAGGTGAGAAAAAACTGTTTGTGAGACCCACTGCTGTAGGATATATGGCCACAATTTATATCATATTAAGTTAATTTTATCGCTTACCAATAAACGTTGTCCAATGCGATTATTCTGGTTCCAACACACAAGAGATTCATTTATTTATTTATTTAAAACACTTTTTAGTCATTTTTTTTCTTTTTCAAAAGAAAAACCATTGACAACAAGAATATTGTGTACAATATCAGTTGCATACATCAATAAATCTAAGTACAATTGAGAGTCTTGTAGCACTCTGATCCAAGAATTCGACTTTAAATGTCATCACATTAAAAAAAAAAAGCCCACAAAGAAATTGTACTGAATATGTTTTGGAAAATACAAACAAAAAAATTAAAGTAACCGTATGAGCAATTATTTGTAAATGCAATTGTCGGGTAACACCAATTAGTATCAAATGGGTACAAACATATAACCAAGGGCAGGGGGGGTAATTGTCTGTATGTAGGAAATAAGTGAGGGGGTATAGGCTGGCCTTTTATCAATTCAAAGATGAACATTAACATTATTGGGGGGCCCAAAGGGAGTGCGGGAAGAGGGGGGCATTGCTCGTCACAGGATAATCTTTAGAATGCTTAGGTATGCCATATTTGCTAGTCTGAGTTAACTTAATTGCCTCAGTAAGTACCAAGTAGTATATTCAAATAACTTAAAGATATTTTGTTGGACTGAAGGTTCTAGTGATTCAATATATAACCCCAATTTTTCTGAAATTTTATTCTGCTTTTTTCTATATCAGGGAGTGTGGCTCTCCTTTCCAAATATATAATATCTAGAATCTCAACTTTAAGCATTCCCAGGGCCGGGGGGACTGGTGAAGTCCATTGTATATCAGCTGCTTGGCTACCATAACTATTACTGTTAGAGCGGCTAGCATATCAGAAGAGGGTAAAGCATCTTTCCATATACTAAAGTCAGCTAATAAAAGTGGTTCTGCAGGGAAGGTAATATGTATCGTGCAACAATAATTAATAAAGTCCACAATTTTATACCAATATTTCTGCAGTCCCAAAAGTTATGCAACCAGTTCATTTTCTGAGTTTTGCATTTTGGACAGAGCCCTATTTCCCCTTCCAACATAAAGTGACGTCTTGTCTGTGGGATTTATGCTCTATGAATCACCATTAAATGTATTTCCGGGAGGCGAGCAGTAGTTAACGATTTCCAGATAGATTCAAAATGACAAGTTAAAATATTTGGCTCATTTACACTAGCAACATCTTTTTGCCATGCTTCAAACCTTGCCTTCAGGGAATTGTAAGTTGTATCTGTATTAAATCTGCATATAAGTACCTCATTCTATATGAGGAAGATTTTAAAAATGTAGTAAAGTTACTAAGCCATCTGGCTTCTCTATGGAATTTGTTGGCTGCGGTACCGAGGTATGTAATGTCGGAGCTGCAGGTACATGAAGAATTGGGAGTTTGGTATACCTGTTTTCTCACGTAATAGTTCAAAGGTATAAAGCCTGCCACCTGCATAAAATATATCTTTAATTGCCATTATACCTCTGTTACGCCATATGAGGAAGCTACAATTTTCTAAGCTGGGTTGGAATGTTGGATTGCCCTATATCGGAAGGAATCTGGTAAATCTAAAATCTCTACTGTATTTCTTGTTGATATGGGTTTCAAGACTTATAAGTGTCCCTAAATAGAATACTTTGATGATAGTGTAGTGGTATCAGGGATGTAGGTAGATGTAATAGTACAGCCGGGGAATATGGGTAGAATAACACATTTTCCAAATTTTGATTAGTATAACTATCACGCTGATAAAGCCAAACAGTAACATAGCGGAAAAGAGCTGCTCGTGTGAATTAAGTTATATCTGGTAAACTGATTCTGTGAGAGTCTAAAACAATGAATAGTTATTAAAGGTACAAATATATGTGTGTGAAATACCTTAAAAAACTATAACTATAGATATGAGAACTATGCCCTTGAAGAAAAACAAGTGTTTCCCATGGAACAGACAATAACAGGATGCAAGACTGAAAACAAGCAGCCTGGAAGATATTTTCACAGCACTGGACAAAGGATGTTGCCTTATATGTATTTATTGTTGCAAAGAAAGATTTGTCCTTATATGTACTTGTTGGTAACCAGTTAATGCTCGAGCTTAGGTTAAATAAAGGAGCAGTCTGAGAAGACCCTCAGAGCTGATTCTGAAACCACAACAACTTGTTTGTATTTCCCTTCCTCCTCTCCAGTCGACAGAATTATGCTAAAAGGAAATTATGTTATCAGAGATCGAGTACCAAGCCTCAGTACCCCGACAATTCCACACTGGGCTTTTCCAAGGATCAATTTGTTCCTTGCTATGCAAGGCTTCTTATAATGCCAAAGAAACTTAGAAAACAGAGTTGTGCATATATGTGTGTCTAGCTTATGTAAGCCTATAGGGAGCATTTGTATTGGATATGATAGTTTTGGGAAGATGACACTTTTGTTAACAGGATTACGTCCCAAAAGGGATAGTGAGAGGTCTTGCCAGTTAGCTAAGAGTGTTGAATTTTTTTTAAACGATTGGTGAGTAATTGACAGCATAAAGGTTTTGTAGTTTAGCCGGAATGTGAATTCCCAGATATTTAATTTTGGTATGAGTCAGCGTAAATTGAGATGTAAGAGAGTAATTGCCCACTATTCCTTGTGTGCCTGACAATGGCAACATTTCTGACTTATCAAAGTTTGTTTTGTATCCTGCGAAGGAACTAAACTACTGTATAGTGTGAGAAACAGCAGGGATTGATCTTTCTGGATTGGATACCATTAACAACATGTCATCCACGAGGAGGGCTAATTTAACTTTGCACATGTATGCCACTATATTCATCATTTTTCTTTAATGCTATTGCGAGAGGTTCTAATGCTAATGCAAACAATAATGGGGATAGCGGACATCCCTGCCTTGGTACCTCTTTCTACCGTAAAAGGGAAAGAGGGAAATTCATTAGTCAATACTTGAGTGTTGGGGGAATGATATAAAGATTTCAAGGTGTTAATATATTGGCCAGGGAAGCCAAACTTATGAAGGGTCATGAACAGATGATCCCACGTCACAAGGTCAAACACTTTTCAAAATCTAAGGATAATAGTAAGGCAGGATCATCCGTCCCCAACCCCTCCAATTTTTCTAACGTTAGTTACTGAGTGTTACCCACATATAAAACCTGTCTGGTCATTGTGAATTAGATTTGACAACAATATTTTAAGTCGTTACGCCATTATTTTCATAAATAATTTGTAGTCTACATCTAGTAAGGAAATGGGTCTGTAGGATCCCGGTAACGTCGGGTTACGTCCTGGTTTAGGAAGCACTTTAATGATGGCACTTTTAAAATATATTGGGACTCTGATGTCTGAAAGTATTAAATTAAAAAAATCTGTCAATAAGACTACAATTCTATCTTGAAGAATTGGTAGAATTGCCCGCTAAACCTGTCCGCGCCTGGGCACTTAAAAGATTTCAGATGTTTCGCTCTCAGGACTTCCTCAGAAGAGATAGGTTGGATTAGAGAGTCTGCCTGTTATTCCGTCAGTTGAGGTAGGGAGGTTTTATCCCAAGAGGAATTGCGTGAGCTTGCATCAATAGAAGTTTGAGAGTAAAGATTAGAATAAAAAGACCTCGGAACCTCTATGATTTCCATCCCTTGATGTTTAACCGTGCCATCCTGTGCTTGCAGTGAGGTAATATTACTGTTCAATCTAGTTCCATTCAGCAAATAAGAGAGAATTCTGCTTGATTTGTTGCCAAATTTGTAAAAATTTAATTTACTTGCATTTGTTTGGTGCTTACATTGTTGTTGCAAGACCTGATCAAAATATACTTATTTCTGTTTATATTTAGTTCTACTGTCTGGAGTGGGTTAACATTTGTATGCCGTAAAGGTTTCTGTCAGCTCACGCTGGGCTTCCAAGTATGCCACCTGTTGATCTTTATTATATTTTGACATATAGGTGATAATATGTCCTCTCAAAACTGTTTTGGCTGTTTGCCAAAATAACATAGGATCATCAGTGTGTTGCGGATTGTTATGTAAATAAGTATCACAGGCTAATTTTAACATACTTTGAAAATGTCTTGAATTAGAAAGGTTAGCAGGGAATCTACATTGCCTATGCTTCCCTAATGGAGCCTGTCCTTCTATTTTGATCCAAATTATGGCGTGGTCAGAGAGGCCTATTGGTTCGATACCAGATGATAAGGTTCTAGTAACTAGAGAGTGAGAGATCAAGAAATAATCTATTCAGGAAATGTATTATGTGCTGCCAAAATATAAGTGTATTCTAGATCAGTTGGATGCCTGACTGATATCTGTCAAGCCCAATTGATCCGATATATATCGTATACCGATTTGGTTACAGGATCTCCGTTGATCTGTCTAGGTGTCTAGAGGACACCATGTTAAGATCTTCACCCACTATGAGAAATGAGTCTGAGTATTGTGGGGTAAATCCACTGCTTTTGCCTCATCACAGTGCTGCTGATCTCCCAAAACACAAACTGAAAATTTGGGTTGTGGTGTAGACTGTAACCCGACTGTGCCTGAGAAACGATTGTCCTTTTGAGGGTCATAGTTTTTAAGGCTGACTTGAAGCTCCACAATCTGCAGAAACTTCCTCCACTAGCTTCTTGCTCCCTGCAGTACCTCCCTTACAGTTTCATACAGGTTATCCCAAAAAAAATTTGCTACTCATTGTGTGGCCGGTCAGCGCTCATCAATCAGGAGGCCACAAAGATATTTAATTGCAAAATATAGCAGGACTAACAGCAAGCCATCATAACGCATAAAAGATATTACAATAAAGCAGGAAAGTATAAAAACACTGAATACATTACATTTTGGCTAGCGCTTCTCCAGGGCCCAGGCTTCAGATACAGTCATGTTGTTAGGAAAAGAGGTAGTGGCCCAGAGAAGCTTGCTTATATGCAGTTTCAGTTTACAAAAAAACACTGATGGTGTCACTATGTACACAGACAACATGTAGAGAGGTCTTCATTGGCTCAAGGTTCAGGTCAGTCCAGTATAATGCAAATCATAGGTCAGTTCAAGGATTCCTCTGATAAAGTGTGGCCAGCTCACTCCAACAGCTGAGCACATGTTCTGCCTAAAGAAAACTGACCTAAACCAGTATTTGCATTCCAAACACAATATCATTTTGAGCATTAATCCTTTATCTTCCATAACTAGCCATCGCTGGATATATATATTTATTGTAGTATAATCCGTGGAATAGGTACTATCTTCTTGGTGAACAGCAGCAGTAACCACACAAGTCCAGAGGTTTCAGGATAACAGCCACAGCCAGTTTGTTCACCTGCTTGTAAACAAAACAAAATCTAAACAAAATCCTAGTCTGGCTGCTAACTAATACATTTATGGAGGCCCTCTCTCCTGTGGAAGACCTTATGTCTCACAAACACCAAACCATATGTGTATTGTTGCTCACCACAGCAGAGTGTCTCAGGAGGCAACTCACCACCTCCCCAGGTCTCAGACACTGGATGCATATCCCAGCTGCCCTATCACAGGCACCTCACAAGTGCATCTCTTGATCAGTCTGTTTTAAAGTACACAATGCAGAAAGCCTGTGACACATACCTCTCCCATTTAGTCTCCTTCCAGTGACTCCATCACATATATATATATATATATATATGTGTGTGTGTGTGAAATTAGAAAGGGCAAGGCGCACAATAGTGTAGTATTTTGGTAATATAATTGCTAGATGATAAGTGTGTACCAAACTGAAGTAGTCTATAAGTACATAGACCAAAAGCTCATCACCAAAGAGATGTTAGATAGATTGAACCAGAGAAACTGTGCAATAAAGTAGTGTTACAAACAGTGCACACTATCCCCACTTGTGTGTGTGGCTGCGTACCAAACATAAAGTCTTGGAGGCCAATTTACCTGATACAGAGCATTTGGAGCCCATACAGATAAGCCTCAAAGTCCCAAAAAGCAGCCAGATACCTCATAGAAACAATTCAGCAAAAATCCAGATAGTGTAATATTGTAAATGTACGATTTATTGCATACACACAAAGTTAATACACTCACATTCAGATGAGAATAAAAAGGCTTATCTGTATAATCAATAATGTAGTTAACCACGGCCAGATGAAGATAATTTCCTAGCGGTATCACAGCAAAGTTAATGGCAATGTCTCAATGTGTTTTGTCTGTCAATAACCAGACTTCATCAGGAGAAAAAAGTAATAGTAAGTTATAGTGCTCGATCGGAGCTTCCTAATATAGAGCGCTGCACCATTTTGCGCCTGCGCATTACAAACAATAAACATTAAGTCACGCAAGCGCCTTGTGGACAAATGTTGTTTCTCATGTGCACGAGAAATGTATCTACTGCGCCTGTGTCAGAAGGATCGTACATAATTATTTGGAGCACAAAACTCCTTTGCAATGCTCATTAGGCAATTCATAAACAGGCACAATTAAATAGACTCTACCGGATTTATCAGTATCAACTGTCAAATTTTATCATATTATGCAATTGTATAAGAAGCAACATCGGATATTCAACATACATATAGACAGGTATGTCCATTCAATTATACATTTATCAGATAAGTATTAACAAATTCCAAATAAAATAAATCCACTAGTTAAATACATTGATATAAAATGAATGCATGAACATAAATCTAAAGATAGAATATACATACATATTAATAACAATCAATACAATAAACAATCATTACAATAAAAATATATACTAAAAACACAATCTAATATGGATAAAACCACAAAAGGCATCAGTTATATACTGCAACTATACTACTAGGGATGACAAATAGCTTTAAAAACTGCAAGAACTGTAAAAACTATAAAAAGGGAGCTATATCAAAGAGATAGCATGCCCAATTCATAAATCCAGAACATTTCTTGTTGGGCTAACTTCTTATGAATACCTCCACCTCTTGGGCCCAATGTAACATATTCAATAGCCATACATTTAAGATGCCCTGGGTCAGATTGATGAACGTCCAAAAAATGTTTTGAAACAGAATGACTTGCTACCTTATTCTTTATATTTCTTATATGATCTTGGATAAGTAACTTAAGTAACCTTTTCGTTTTGCCCACATATTTAAGGCCACAAGTACATTCCAAAAGGTAGATCAAAGACGATGAAACACAATTCATTAGATCTCTAATAATGTAATTTTTACTGTTATCAAAGTTATAAAATGTTTTATTATTAGTATTAGTATATTTACAAATGTTGCAGTGATTAAACTTAATGCTGCCTTTGAAATCTGAAATGTTCTTTTTACTTTTTTCTTTGAGCAAACTTGGAGCTAATAAGTCCTTTAAATTCTGCCTCTTTTTGAAAATGATATTCTATCAGGAAGTATACTACTCAAAATAGGATCTCTTCTGAGAATACTCCAATGTTTGGAGAGAACAGACCTAATTCTGTTCTCGCCACTATTATATCTAGTAATAAAAGCCACTTTAATCATATTTTCATTCTGTTCTTTCTTTGTATATTTCAATAGTTCAGATCTATGGGTATTGGTAACCTTATCCATAGCTCCTATGAGAAGTTTTTTTGGATAACCTCTTTCAACAAACCTGTTACTATAAACGGCCAGTTGTTGTCTTTTCAGATCTATGGGTATTGGTAACCTTATCTATAGCTCCTATGAGAAGTTTTTTTGGATAACCTCTTTCAACAAACCTGTTACTATAAACGGCCAGTTGTTTCTTTATAAACATCAGACTCACTGCAGTTTCTTTTTATATGATTAAACTGTGAGAAAGGGATATTTGTTTCCATTTTTTCACATGACAGCTTTTAAAGTACAAGTAACTATTCGTATCAACAATTTTAATAAAATTCTCAGTAGTAACTATATATTTAATTTTTAAAAATTCTTTTAGGGATGTAATGTCCTCTTTCCATACCATAATAATGTTGTCTATATATCTTTTATAGAGTTTAATATTGCCATAATATTTTTCACATTGATAAATGTATTTTTCTTCCCAGCTCCCATAAAAAGATTTGCTAAGCTGGGGGCAAAAATGGTCCCCATCGCAGTACCAAAGATCTGTAAATAAAATTGATCCAGAAACTTAAAATAATTGTGGGTCAATATGAATTTAAAATGGTGCAAATTAATTCTTTATGGAGTTCTGACATTGTGTCATCTGCATTCAAATATTGTCTGGTGGCTTCTATACATATTCATATCTGACTGGTGAAGCTCAGCGAGCTTATATGGATCTAGATGAGGACCGGGCCTCTGCTTATTTATGGCTAAAGTCTGAGATATTGGCTCGCATTGGGGTTTTCGGGCCAGGCCAAGCCCAGCACTATCACCAATGGTAATATGATAAAGATAAGCCGGTCAGAGCGCAATTGGCTGAGCTTTCTAAAGTTTTAAAGAATTGGCTGCAGCCTGAGGAGAATTCGCCTTCTCGGATTATTGAAGTTCTGGCGATAGATCCCTGCATCCGGGGGCTGAACCGCGATTTGCAAAAGTGGGTGCTGCAATCAGACACAAAAACTTATGAAGAGCTTGCCACAGTGGTAGAAGGGTTTTGGGCTCTACAGCAAATGACTAAAGAACCTGCATTCGTGCCAAAGCCGTTGCCACGCCAAAAGCTAGGTTTGACAATCCTTGCTACAGGGCCCAATGGTACAACTGCTACGAACAGAGGTCCAGTTGCAAAGGTGTCTAATCTGAAGTGCTTCGAATGTGGTGAGCCAGACCACTTTGAGGCAGAGTGTCCTAAACTACTGGAACCCATGGACTGCTCCGTGGCACATATTGGACCTGCTTTCCCAAGCTGTTTTACCATGAGTCCCACATCTGGAAGTCCATGTTTGTTCCGGGTGACGGTGCTAATCAACCAAAACCTTGTCCTGATCTTGGTTGACTAAGGGAGTGAACTTTCATTGGCTTCCAGCTCTGCCTTACCCGAAACCATAACTTCTCGGTTGCTCAAGGTGAAGGTTCTTTGCGTACATGGGACGACAGAGAAGTATGAAAGAACAATACTACCAGTCACACTCAAAGACAAAACCGTTATGGTGGTAGCTGCCATAGTACCTAAACTCCCATATCCACTCATCTTGGGGCGAGACTTCCCACTGTTTAATGAGGTCCTCGGTGAGCAGATCCAGTGGAACATGCCGGCAACTGATGCAACGGTCAAAAGCCGGTCTTAAAGGAACCGCCTAAGAATCCACAACATCTGGACATTGATCTTTGGGAACCGCCAAACCGGAATGTCATCCTGGGAGTCACAGCAGGAGTTCCACAAAAGCATCCACCTGTGGGAAAACATGGACAGTCCAAACTAGCATTGGCCAGTGATGTCGTGGATGAGCCCACCCCGCCTGTCAGTGACGATACGGACTGGTCTGCAATACCAATTTTTTTTCCTCTGCAGGACTTTGCTCGGGACCAACTTAATGATGCCACTTTGGAACATGCCTTTAAAAATGTGAGGTAAATGGGGTACCGAAAGCCGCCCAGCCTGCAGAAGATATACCATATTTTATTGTCAAAAATAATTTTCTGTATAGAGTTGCTATTGTACAGGGTGAAAAAGTAGAGCAATTAATGGTTCCTCAGGTCCATGTACCCCTAGTGTTAAAAGCAGCACACAGACATGTCTGTGGGGGACACCTAGGGGAGGATAAAACACAGGACCGAGTTCTGCTTAGGTTTTACTGGTCCGGTGTACACATGGCAGTGAAAAAGTATTGCCGGTCCTGTTCTATATTTCAGAGAACCTGCCCCAAACCCATGTACAGGGCACCTCTCACTCCAATACCAATAGTACAAGTTCCCTTTGAACGCATAGCCATGGACCTTGTGGGGCCACTGGAAAACTCTGCACATGGGCACCAATATGGTGCTCACTAGTGGTGCTTGACTATGCAACCAGGTATCCCGAGGCAATTTCCCTACGAAACATAAAGTCCAGCACCATAGCTAGAGAACTTGTATTGATGTTTACATGCTTGGGAATACCCAAGGAAATTCTCACCGACCAGGGCACCCCATTCATGTCCAAACTGATGAAGGACATGTGCCAGTTGCTAGGGGTGACGGCGCTTCACTCCTCCGTGTACCATCCACAAACAGACGGTTTGGTGGGACAATTTAACCGCACATTAAAACACATGCTCAGGAAAGCCGTGGCTCAAGAAAAAAAAGATTGGGACACTCTTATTCCCTATTTGATGTTTGCCATCCATGAGGTACCTCAAGCTTCAACAGGGTTTAGTCCCTTTCAGTTATTGTTTGGGAGACAGCCTAGGGGTATCTTGGATATGTTAAAGGAAGGGTGGGAGCAGCAAGATCCCAGGGAGCCAAATCTGGTACAATTCGTGTCTCAAATGTATGAGAGGTTAGGAAAGATAGGGCCCATTGTACAACAACATGTAAAAGAGGCTCAGGAATGACAGAAGAAAAGTTTTGACAAAAGTGCTGTTGTTCGATCTTTCAAGCCTGGGGACAAGGTTCTAATCCTGGTTCCTACCCAGGAAAGCAAACTTTTTGCCCATTGGTAGGGTCCATATGAAGTTCTAGAAGCTGTTGGTCCTGTCAATTACAGGGTCCGCCAGTTAGGTAGGAGAAGGGAAGAGCAAATATACCATGTTAACCTCAGCATGATGAGGAAACCTCTCATCAGGTAGTGAGTACTGCCATGGAAAAGTTTGAAGTGTCCATAGAGCCAGTTTGTCTGTTAAGCAGAGACAACAGACTGAAGAAATTGTTCGCCGGAACAGGGATGTCTTCACTTCCATTCCTGGGCGCACTACCTTAATCGAACAGGACATTGTCACTCCGCCAGGAGTCATTGTAAAATAGAAGCCGTATCGCAATCCTGAGACCAGACGGGTGGACGTGAGAAAAGGAGATCAAGAAAATGCTCCAGTTAGACGTGATTGAAGAGTCCACTAGTGAGTGGAATAGTCCCATTGTGGTTGTCCCAAAGATCAATGGGACAATTAGGTTTTGTAATGACGTTAAGAGCCTAAACAGTGTGTCCCAGTTCGATGCCTATCCGATGCCACGTGTGGATGAACTGGTAGAAAATCTTACTGATTGTAACTATTTGAGAACTCTTGATCTAACAAAGGGTTATTGGCAAGTCCCCCTGACTTCTACAGCCAAGCCAAAGACTGCATTTTCCACCCCTGATGGTCTCTTTCAATATAAAGTCCTACCCTTTGGGTTGCATGGGGCCCTTGCTACCTACCAAAGGGCCATGAATAAATTGCTACGACCTCACACAGCTTATGCAGCCGCTTATTTGGATGATATAGTGATTTATACCCCAGACTGGGGATCACATCTAGCCAAAGTTGAGGCGGTCTTAGCCTCATTAAGATCGGCAGGACTATCAGCTAACCCAGAGAAATGTGCGATAGCCATGAGAGAAGCCAAATATTTGGGGTACATTGTTGGGCGAGGGCGTGTAAAACCACAGCTAGACAAAGTGGAGGTCAAAAATTGGGCAAGACCAGAAAAAAAAATCGCAGTTAAGAACCTTTCTAGGCTTAGTAGGTTACTACAGGCGGTTTGTAAGCCACTTCGCCACTAGAGCTGCTCCACTTACGGACATGTTAAAAAAAAAGTTGTCCGGATAGATTAACCTGGTCTGACTCTGCAGAAGCCGTCTGGTCTGATCTTCGGTTAGCTCTTTGATCCTCTCCAGTTCTATAAGCACCGGACTTTGCCCGGAGGTTCTTCCTTCAAACTGATGCTTCTGGTGTTGGCTTAGGTGCAGTCTTGTCACAGGAGAAGAATGGAGTAGAAAATCCTGTCCTGTACCTAAGTCGTAAGTTACTTCCGAGGGAACAAAAATATGCCACCGTGGAGAAAAAATGTCTCGCTATAAAATGGGCTACAGAAGCTCTGCGCTATTATCTCCTAGGCAGAGAGTTCACCTTAATAACAGATCATGCACCATTGCGATGGATGCAGAACAACTGGGAGGTAAATGGCAAGGTAACCCGCTTGTTCTTGGCACTGCAACCTTTCAAGTTTTCAGTAGAACATAGACCTGGGATTCTGCACAAGAGTGCAGATGCATTGTCACGAAAATATGCGCTCCTCGCGAAGTCCGCTTCCCCCTACTTGGAGACGCTAGTGGGAGGGACATGTGACAAAGGGAGGCATTTAGCTGACAAGATGCAGAGAAAGCATGCAAGCAGAGTAAAACATTGGTGCAGTTAAAAAAACAAATAAAAAAATAAACAAAAACATTGGTGCAGTTATGCACCTAGATTGATGATAAACCAGGAAAAGACTTATGTGTAACAAACAATAGTTTAAGTTTGGTTAACTCACATGGTTTGAAAGCTCCTTCCTCGCAGCAAACAAACGGTGTGTTTGTGCAAACAGAACTATTGATGGGAGTTTCCTCTTAAAGGGAAGGTGGGTGTGTCACCTGCCCATCAAGCTAGGGTTGTGGGAGGAGTAACATGTATAAAACCTTGCTTGTTTCATTTGTTCAGTGAGACCAACGCTGGGGAAGCTAGCTTGTCTATAGAGAGCTGGTTTTTGTTTAGCTAGCGTGTAGAATTGCTATGAAAACTGTGTGGTGTCAAAACATTTACCATCCTGACAAAAAAACTACATAAAGAGGAAGAAGTTGTTTGCATGTACTTCAGCAGTAGCGGGCTCTTGCCACAAAATATATATATATATATATATATATATATATATATATATATATTTATATATTAGAGATGCTCGGCCTCGGTTCTCAGAGAACCGAACATACCCGAACTTAGCTTACACATTGTACTGTATTATATAGGTAACACACAAAGAGGAGAGCTCCAGTGCTAATTGTCATTGCTGAAATACAAATACTAGGGCTGGCAGGCTTGGTGTAAATCTGCAGTCATATTGTACGGTGTTATATAGGTTACACACCTAGAGCAGAGCTCCATTGCTCCATTGATAATTGTCATTGCTGAAATACAAATACTAGGGCTGGCAGGCTTGGTCTTCTGAATTTGCAGTCAAATTGTATGGTGTTATATAGGCTACACACAAAGAGGAGAGCTCCATTGCTAATTGTCATTGCTGAAATACAAATACTAGGTCTGGCAGGCTTGGTGCAAATCTGCAGTCATATTGTACAATGTTATATAGGATACACACAAAAAGGAGAGCTCCATTGCTAATTGTCATTGCTGAAATACAAATACTAGGGCTGGCAAGCTTGGTGTAAATCTGCAGTCAAATTGCACGATGTTATATAGGTTATGCAGAAAGAGGAGCACTCCATTGCTCCATTGCTAATTGTCATTGCTGAAATACAAATACTAGGGCTGGCAGGCTTGGTCTTCTAAATCTGCACAAAGAGGAGAACTCTATTGCTAATTGTCATTGCTGAAATACAAAAACTTGGACTGGCAGACTTGGTCTTCTGAATTTGCAGTCAAATTGTATGGTATTATATAGATAACACACAAAGAGGAGAGCTTCATTGCTCCATTGCTAATTGTCATAGCTGAAATACAAATACTAGGGCTGGCAGGCTTGGTGTAAATCTGCAGTCATATTGTAAGGTGTTATATAGGTTACACACATAGAGCAGAGCTCCATTGCTCCATTGATAATTGTCATTGCTGAAATACAAATACTAGGGCTGGCAGGCTTGGTCTTCTGAATTTGCAGTCAAATTGTATGGTGTTATATAGGCTACACACAAAGAGGAGAGCCCCATTGCTAATTGTCATTGCTGAAATACAAATACTAGGTCTGGCAGGCTTGGTGCAAATCTGCAGTCATATTGTACGATGTTATATAGGTTACATACAAAGAGGAGAGCTCCATTGCTAATTGTCATTGCTGAAATACAAATACTAGGGCTGGCAAGCTTGGTGTAAATCTGCAGTCAAATTGTACGATGTTATATAGGTTACGCAGAAAGAGGAGCCCTCCATTGCTCCATTGCTAATTGTCATTGCTGAAATACAAATACTAGGGCTGGCAGGCTCGGTCTTCTAAATCTGCAGTCACATTGTACTGTGCTATTGTTAAGGCCTACGACCACCAGGATGAGCTTTTAGAACAGTAGTGTAGAGATCTTCACCTTTAGCAGCCGCCTTTCCAGTAGAGCTTTATATGCTCACAGGTACTCAGATGCCCCCAGGACTTAGGCTCAGAGTAGTAAAAGCTCATTCAAAATGGCCGCTGTGCAGATGGAACTGGGGGCGCTAGCCCAGACTGGAATGGGTTGTCAGAGGCAGGTCGAGGTCAGAGGTCCGTAGCAAACAGCGAAGTCCAGAATACAAGCAAAAAGGTCAGGGTCACAGTCAAACGGCGACATCCAGAATACAAGCCAAAAGGTCAGGGGCACAGGCAAACAGGCAAGGTCCAAGGTACAGGCAAGGGTCACAACAGCAGATCAGGCAAAAAGATATCCAAGAGCAAGTCAGCACAGCACAGGACTGGAACGCTATAACCGTCAGGGAGGCTAGGCCCTCCCTGCCTTAAATACTGAAAGTAGCCAATCAGGGCCTTGCCCGAAACTATCCCCAGGCACTGCCTAATTACTTAATACAATAATTACTTAGCCCACAGGCTGTGGTAAGTTACTGCGCACGCGCCCGGCTGCCCTTTATTGCCGGGACGCGGCGCTGAGAACCTTGGTGTCCAGCCGTTGCCCTGGCAACGGTTGGGCCGGGACCGGAAGTGACATCCCGGTCATCAAGGAGGCGACCGGGATGCCAGGCAGTGGACAGAGCGAGAGGAGAAAGAGGGGAACTCCATTGCTAATTGTCATTGCTAAAATAGAAATAATAGGTCTGGCAGTCTTGGTCTAAATCTGCAGTTACATTTTACTGTACTATAGCTCACTCAGAAACAGGAGAGGTGACAGGGTTCAGTGCTGAAACTGAAATTGTAATAATAGGGCTGTCAGTGTTCTTAAAAGTCTCCAGTGACATTCTACTGTGCCATAGCTCATACAGAAACAGGAGGGGTGGCATTGTTCTTGTCACTCTCCAGTCTCAGTCATGATTATACTAATCCCTCTACCTCATGTGCTAAAGTCTATGTTCAAGTGCATAGTGGTTTTAAGTCAAGGAAACAAAAATGTAAATAAAAAGCTTGTACCTTTTGTAAAGAAAAAAACACCTCTCTAATAAAGGTGAAAGTTTACTGTAGAAAAACATAAAATTGCCAACATGCCATTCTACCCAAAATATTACCAGGCATGCCAGCATCAGGTAGCTCCCTTCTCTCAGCTAGATCTCAGCACCTGCACTCTACACTGTCATCATATTCGCCCTCATCAGTGTGTACATCATCCTCAAACAATACTAATTCTTATCCACCATCAGAGAATTCTGTGTACTTTGATGTAATTTCCTTCCTCTTAAAATTTGTAGTTCATTTCACGGAAGAGCTCTCACGATTTTTGGGCAATTATTTTAGACTAGACCAAATGTCAAAATGTTGTGCAGACTCATCTATATCCCCACTGGGTGTCGTGTGAAAGCTAAGTTTTTTCCTAGCAGCAATTTACAGGAGGAGACCTAATTGTGTCATGCACAGCTTGATCTTGCTGACCAGGAGCTCATTGCATCTCTTGAGATCTGGGTCAGTTGGAAAGAAAGAAAATACATAGCTCTTAAACCCAGGATCAAGCACAGTTGTCAAAATGTAATGATGTTGATAACTCTTGGATCCTGGCAGAGCAAATAAAGTACTTAATCTACAAGTCCAACGTAATTAGCGGAATTGCTTTGTTTCATTTTCTCCTTCAATTTCTCTTGCAGCTTTTCAAAAAGTCTAATTAGACACTGTCCTCCATATCCTTTGTTTTCATGTCTCCATTCATTTTGTCTGCCTTGTCTGTTCTTGTTTTACGTATATCTTGTTTTATGTATGTCCTTGTCTTTCCTACTGTACGGCGCTGTGGACCACTGTGGTGCCTTACAAATCTACAATAATACTAATAATAATAATAATATGCCTCTTAGTGAAGCAGATGATACACAGAGTAGCCTGCCTCTGAAAAATGTGACGTAGTTGGGTACATGCTGTTGCTGCCTCTGTTAGTGAAGGTGAATCACCAACCCAGTGGGCTGTCACAGTCATATAATCTTTAGTTTGCCCAGTTCCGCTTGTTCTCATATCTGTGGTTAAGTGTACAGTGGGTAGAATGGCATTTTGTAGCCCAATAATTACATTTTTACAAATCTGGTAGAGGTGAGAAATAGCTTTTCTAATAAAATGGTGTCGTGATGGAATTTGGTAATGGGGACACAAGACCTCAAGTGTGTTACCTATATAACACAGTACAATGTTACTGCAGATTTACACCAACCCTGCCAGCCCTTTTATTTGTATTTCAGCAATGACAATTAGCAATGGAGCAATGGAGTGCTCCTCTTTCTGCGTAACAAGGGGAATTAGGAATGAGACATCTTTGAAAAAGTCAGCGTGTTGCTGACGAAAACGCGTTAGAATTATTCCCCACACCTGTTTGGACTATACCTTTGAAGAATAAGGTGTTATAAACATCTCCAAGGAATATATGCTTACTATGGAAAAGGACTGTGACTAGTGCATCATCTCGAACGGGTACGCTAAGCTATTAAGCATACGTGACAGCCGCCGATGGAGTTATCTATCTCCTAGCACAGCACCTCCTACGTTTGAAACTCATTATCTCATAATCTTTTCCGGACATGAACTTTTATCCACAAGCTGGATCTGAATGAAATTATCTTTTGTTCGGATCGCTATACCTATTTAATGGAGTACACACACTCTGGTATCTCTGTGTGTTGTTAAGGATCCACGATGGGCATATTATTGTCAACAATCCGGGTATTGTATCAAGTGATTATACATGAACATGTCCTGGATAACACAATTGTTTTACATGGATTAGGAGATACTATACCTCCTTATTACAGGCACATTCTATTACTGGGTGAGATCTCTCCCGTTATATACCACACACAGTAGTGGTTCTTTGAATATCCAGATTCAGTTTTTTTGGTGTACTGGCCAGACACCTATATTGTTATAGCTTTCAGAGTCATCTTTGTATTCACCTATAGGATGCTATTTATGCCATTACATTGATACATGTTATGATTATATTATGATGTACATGTGAGTTCAGTTGTTTTTAACTTTATCTCTATTTTTAATTAAATATATTATCCTTTTGGGCGCACCTTGTATTCCTGTTTAATTGTCTAAAACCAGCTGCATTAATAGTGGATTGTCACTCACCGGACCATGAGTGCCTCTTCACTGGTGCGTGGCTCTCCAGTATTCCTGCCAGCACCTATCCTGAACCGTGGCCGCCCGCCATCCTGATGGTCTGCGCATGCGCAGTTCCTAAGAACTCTTCTGACCTTTGCTTTTAGTTAATTGGTTGATCAGGCAACGCTCCCTATTTAAAGCACCTGTGTTCATTACCTCGTTGCCTGATCTTGGAGTCTCATTCCCTGTGAGTCTCTGAAGGTGTTCCTGTGTACTTCTCTGTGTCTTCAGCTTCCTGCTGATTCCTGCTCAACTCTTTGCCGGTTTCCAGACCGCTTCAAGTCTCCTGTGTTCTACTATGTCTTCAGTTCCCTGCTGATTCCTGCCGGTTTCCAGACCACTACAATTCTCCCGTGTTCTACTATGTCTTCAGTTACCTGCTGATTCCTGCTCTAATCATCTGCGGCTTCCAGTCCGCTATTACCTCCAGTGTTCTACTCGTGTTCGCTATCTCCAGTGATTCCTGCATTGCTCATCGTTGTTCTACCCGTGTCAAGTTCTCTGCCTGTGTGCTGACCCGGACCCTGATTACCGCTACCACTCACCTGTGGTTTCTTTACTCGTGCTGGCGTGCAGCCGCTCAGCTGTTCCTGTATCCTCTCATGGACAGCCTGCTCAACTGAACCGCGGTATGCTTACTTTCTATTGACTGTATTCGTTTACTGCATATCCGCTTGGACTGTTCTCCACTTACCCACGGAATCCTCTATCTCCCTGAGACTCCGCATATCTGCTGGGAAGTTTACCTCTTTGTTCAGTCGTGAGATACATATGCTAATTGACCTTCTGCTATTAGCCTGGATTCCAGTAGTGAATTTGTCTCTGTCAAGCAGCGCCTGCCACGCCAACATAGACTTGTGCATATTGTTTGGGATCAAGTTCCTTGTGCTCTCAGTGTCTACATTCTATGTTTCCACTCATCAACACCTGTACACCTCCTCACCTATTAAGCAGTGGTACAACTTGCTATACGCAGACCACAGACTTCCCCGCTACCTACCTGCACCTGGACAAGTCTTCTCACCATAAGCAGTGGTACAACTTGCTATACGCAGACCACTGACTTCCCTGCTACCTACCTGCACCTGGACAAGTCCTCTCACCATATGCAGTGGTACAACTTGTTGTACGCAGACCACTGACTTCCCTGTTACCTTCCTGCACTTCTTCATGTCCATCAAGATCCTCGTGTTCATATCTACCTAATCATTAACCAGATTGCTGATAGTCATTGACTTTTCTATTTGCATCCTCTCACCATCTGCTGAGTCATATGTTCCGCTAGTCACCCTGCTACCAGAGGACCACTGTGTAACCCACACTACTCTGGTAAGATCATCATCTGGTGATATCCTGGGCAAAGACTCCTAGTGCCCGTGACAGTAAGATCAGGCCTGACAGACCCAGGATCGGAACCAACAGCTATAGAGATGCTGCAGTATCTGGTCACCCGTATCAAACAACAAGATGTTTGCCAACAACAGTTGTTGCAATTTTGTCAGGCTTTAGCCTCCCAAGGAACCCCTGTGCAAAATGTAGCAGCAACCATTGAGCCTCCAGTATCTCCATCTCCTTCCCCAGTGCCATCCCAGGTGTCCATCGCTTCCACGCTACACCTGCCTACTCCTTCTAAATATGATGGAGATCCCAAAACCTGTAGGGGCTTTCTTAATCAATGCTCCGTGCATTTTGAACTTCAAACTCATAACTTCTCTACTCATCGTTCCAAAGTGGTCTACCTCATCTCTTTGTTTTCCGGACAGGCTCTCGCATGGGCCTCCCCTCTGTGGGAAAGAAATGACCCTATATTGCAAGATAGTGCCTTGTTTATTTCTACGTTTCGAAGTATTTTTGACGAACCTGGTCGTGTTATCTCTGCAGCTTCCAGCATCCTCCGACTACGCCAAGGATCTCGCACCGTAGCTCAAAATGTCATTCAATTTCGGATCCTTGCCTCTGAATTTCAGTGGAACACTGAAGCCTTGATTGCCGCCTTCTGGCAAGGGCTTTCTGATAAGATTAAAGATGCACTGACCTCACAAGAACTACCCTCCTCCTTGGATGAGTTGATTTCTCTTTGCCATCGTGTAGACATGAGATTTAGTGAGAGAGATTCCGAGAAAGTAACTTCCTATAATGCACCTCTTCGCTCAGTACCTCAAGTTCGTCATGCTCCATCTCCAGTAGTACCCATGGAGGTAGGTCGCTCCAAATTAACATCAGAGGAGAAGGAACGAAGAGTAAAAAATAGACTCTGTATCTATTGTGCTGATTCTACTCACATGCTCAACTCATGTCCTAGGAAGTCGGGAAATGCCAGGCCCTAACCAGTTCTGGAGAGGTAAAGTTAGGGTCCCTGGAGTCCTCTCCATGTTCCACGAAAGTGAAAGTTTGTGCTTTTGATGTTACCGTTTCCTTTGCTACCAAATCCTTTGACACTCAAGCACTTATAGATTCTAGAACTGCAGGAAATTTTATCTCTAGTTCCCTAGTGAATCAATGGTCCCTACCAGTGATTTCGTTAAAGGTACCCATTACCGTTACTGCTATCGATGGATCACGTATAATTAATGGTCTCATTACTCAGAGTACGTCTCCATTGACTCTTCAAATTGGAGCCTTACACCAGGTAAAAATGTAATTTCTAATTCTTCCTGTTACTACCAGTCCTATCGTACTAGGCCTTCCATGGCTTCAACTTCATTCCCCTCAGATTGACTGGAACACTCCTCAAGTCACGTCCTGGGGGTCTGAATGTCATCATTGTTGCCTTTCTCAAGTTGTTCCACTCAAGATACAGCAATCCTCCATTTCATTGTGTCCACCGGGTCTTCCTCCACAGTATGCTTCCTTTGCCGATGTATTCGATAAGCTTCAGTCTGAACGCCTCCCTCCTCATCGTTCTTGGGACTGTCCGATTGATCTACAACCAGGCAAGACTCCTCCTAGGGGCCGTGTGTATCCACTTTCTTTACCTGAGACTCAAGCTACATCTGAGTACATTAAGGAGAACATCCAGCGAGGATTTATTCGACCTTCTTCCTCTCCCGCTGGAGCGGGATTCTTCTTCGTGAAAAAGAAGGATGGGTCATTACGTCCCTGTATAGATTTTCGTGCACTCAATGCCATTACCATCAAAAATTGGTATCCCATTCCGTTATTTACTGAGCTCTTCAATCGTATTAAGGGAGCCCGGATCTTTACCAAGCTGGATCTTCGAGGTGCCTATAATTTATTTCGGATCAGGTCCGGAGACTAATGGAAGACAGCTTTCAACACCAGAGATGGGCATTATGAGTACTTAGTTATGCCCTTCGGGTTGTGTAACGCTCCCGCTGTCTTCCAGGGTTTCGTGAATGAGATCTTCCGGGACCTGTTATATGTTTGTGTCGTCGTCTATCTGGACGACATATTAATTTTTTCTCAGGATCTGCCCTCTCATCATCAACACGTGGCAGAGGTCCTTTCCAGACTCCGAAGAAATTCTTTATTTTGCAAATTAGAAAAATGTTCATTCGAGTTGCCCCAGATTCCATTTCTGGGATATATTGTCTCCGGAGTTGGCCTTCAGATGGATCCAGAAAAGGTGAATGCTGTATTACATTGGCCCCAGCCAACTACTCTTCGTGCAATCCAACGTTTTTTAGGTTTTGCTAATTATTACAGACGCTTCATTCAAGATTTTTCGTCTATTGCATCTCCTATAGTGGCACTAACTCGCAAGGGGGCCAACACTAAACAATGGTCCTCCGAGGCCCTTCAAGCTTTCCAGTGTCTCAAAGAGTCCTTTTCCTCCGCTCCTGTTCTTCGACAGCCTGATGTTACGCTTCCCTTCTTCCTAGAGGTAGACGCCTCTAATGTTGGCTTAGGAGCCATTTTATCCCAAAGATCGGAGCAACAAAAATTCCATCCTTGTGGCTTTTATTCCCGGGGTCTTCTACCCGCGGAGAAGAATTATACCATCGGGGACAAGGAGTTGATGGCCATAAAAGCAGCATTAGAGGAGTGGAGATATTTGCTGGAGGTAGCTCTTCATGCTGTAACAATTTTTACAGACCATAAAAATTTGTCATATCTACAGTCAGCTCAATGTATGAATCCTCGTCAAGCAAGATGGTCTCTTTTCTTTTCTCGGTTTGAACTTATTATAACCTTCAAACCAGCTGCAAAAAATAAAAAACCAGACGCCCTATCCCGGGCATTCGTGATGTCCTCAGACGTTGAAGATGGTCCTAACCATTCTATATTAGATCCCAAATGTGTTTAGCTGGCCGCTTCATCCACCAAGGTGCTACCATTTGGGAGAACTCTCGTGCCTCCATCTCTTAGGAAGAGAATTTTGTCTTGGTTTCATTCTTCACGTTTTTCTGGACATTCTGTTGAACGCAGGACTTTCGAAATCCTTTCTCGAAGCTACTGGTGGCCCTCTATGAGGAGAGATGTCCAAGACTTCGTGGCTGCCTGTGAGTTATGTTCCCAGTTTAAAACTCCCCGCAGAACACCAGCGGGTTTACTTCAACCACTACCCATTCCTTCCAAGCCTTGGACCCATATTAGTATGGACTTTGTTACAGATCTTCCTCCTAGTAAAGAGTGTAATACCATTTGGGTAGTGGTGGATAGATTTTCGAAAATGGCACATTTCGTTCCTTTGACCGGTTTACCTTCTTCATCTACTCTGGCTGATCATTTCATCAAAGAGATTTTCCGAATTCATGGATGTCCTTCTGAGATTGTTTCAGATAGAGGAGTGCAATTCGTCTCCAGATTCTGGCGAGCCCTTTGTAAGACCTTGGGTATTCGATTATCACTCTCATCTTCCTACCATCCTCAATCAAACGGACAGACTGAGAGAGTCAATCAAGATCTCGAGACTTTCATAAGGATGTTCTCCTCAGCCAACCAAGACTACTGGGTAGATTTGCTCCCATGGGCTGAATTCGCCCATAACAACATGTATCATGAGTCATCTTCAAGAAGTGCATTCTTTGTGGTTTACGGTCACCATCCGTCTTTCCCGGAATTTCCTGCCCTCCCTCCCACCCAAGTTCCTGCGGTAGATACTGTTTGTCAGACCTTCAAAAATATTTGGTCTCAGGTTAAAACCTGTTTAAAGAAGACATCTGCCAGATATAAGTCCTTTGCAGATAAAAAGAGACGGGCTGTTCCACCACTTAAAATTGGAGATCGTGTATGGCTATCAACCAAAAATATTCGTTTGAAGGTTCCATCTATGAAGTTCGCTCCTCGTTTTATTGGTCCATATAGGATCACTCAAGTGATAAATCCAGTTTGTTTCAAACTTCTGCTACCTAAGAACCTTCGTATTTCCAATGCCTTCCATGTGTCATTACTCAAGCCTTTTATCATCAACCGTTTCTCTGTTCCTCCTTCAGCACCTCGGCCAGTTCAAGTTCATCAAGAGGAGGAGTTTGAGATCACTCATTTATTAGATGCAAAAATTTCGCGAGGAGTTCTTCGTTTCCTCGTTCATTGGAAGGGCTTTGGTCCCGAAGAACGTTCGTGGATTCGGGCAGAAGATCTCAATGCCCAAGCTCTTCCAAGAAAATGTTATTCTAAGTATCCGGGCAAACCCGGCTCCATGTGTTCTGTGCCCACCTTTAAAAGGGGGGGTACTGTCACTCACCGGACAGTGAGTGCCTCTTCACTGGTGCGTGGCTCTCCAGTATTCCTGCCAGCACCTATCCTGAACCGTGGCCGCCCGCCATCCTGATGGTCTGCGCATGCGCAGTTCCTAAGAACTCTTCTGACCTTTGCTTTTAGTTAATTGGTTGATCAGGCAACGCTCCCTATTTAAAGCACCTGTGTTCATTACCTCGTTGCCTGATCTTGGAGTCTCATTCCCTGTGAGTCTCTGAAGGTGTTCCTGTGTACTTCTCCGTGTCTTCAGCTTCCTGCTGATTCCTGCTCAACTCTTTGCCTGTTTCCAGACCGCTTCAAGTCTCCTGTGTTCTACTATGCCTTCAGTTCCCTGCTGATTCCTGCCGGTTTCCAGACCGCTACAAGTCTCCCGTGTTCTACTATGTCTTCAGTTCCCTGCTGATTCCTGCTCTAATCATCTGCGGCTTCCAGTCCGCTATTACCTCCAGTGTTCTACTCGTGTTCGCTATCTCCAGTGATTCCTGCATTGCTCATCGTTGTTCTACCCGTGTCAAGTTCTCTGCCTGTGTGCTGACCCGGACCCTGATTACCGCTACCACTCACCTGTGGTTTCTTTACTCGTGCTGGCGTGCAGCCGCTCAGCTGTTCCTGTATCCTCTCTTGGACAGCCTGCTCAACTGAACCGCGGTATGCTTACTTTCTATTGACTGTATTCGTTTACTGCATATCCGCTTGGACTGTTCTCCACTTACCCACGGAATCCTCTATCTCCCTGAGACTGTGTTATTACTCTGAATATCTGCTGGGAAGTTTACTTCTTTGTTCAGTCATGAGATACATATGCTAATTGACCTTCTGCTATTAGCCTGGATTCCAGTAGTGAATTTGTCTCTGTCAAGCAGCGCCTGCCACACCAACATAGACTTGTGCATATTGTTTGGGATCAAGTTCCTTGTGCTCTCAGTGTCTACATTCTATGTTTCCACTCATCAACACTTGTACACCTCCTCACCTATTAAGCAGTGGTACAACTTGCTATACGCAGACCACTGACTTCCCCGCTACCTACCTGCACCTGGACAAGTCTTCTCACCATAAGCAGTGGTACAACTTGCTATACGCAGACCACTGACTTCCCCGCTACTTACCTGCACCTGGACAAGTCCTCTCACCATATGCAGTGGTACAACTTGCTGTACATAGACCACTGACTTCCCTGTTACCTTCCTGCACTCCTTCACGTCCATCAAGATCCTCGTGTTCATATCTACCTAATCATTAACCAGATTGCTGCTAGTCATTGACTTTTCTATTTGCATCCTCTCACCATCTGCTGAGTCATATGTTCCGCTAGTCACCCTGCTACCAGAGGACCACTGTGTAACCCACACTACTCTGGTAAGATCATGATCTGGTGATATCCTGGGCAAAGACTCCTAGTGCCCGTGACATGGATATTGTGCAGATCTAATACTAGCATAGTCGCCATGGTGTCTGTGATCCGCTTTGAGTGACAGCTTTCATACTTGCTTCCTCTTGCAAAGGATTGTTTAACTGTCAATTGTTGAAAACTACTAGTAGTCTTCTTCTTGGTCTGCTTCTGGGTTGAAGATCCATCCGCAGGAGCAGCAGCAGTGGGCCTAATGCTCAAGGATTTTTCTGAGGAGTCCTGGATAGGGTAGTCATCTCGCATTAGCAACTTAGTTGCAGGACTAACTCCGATCACTTGTAAGGATATTGACGATGAAGGTGTTGGGGTGTAGATTGCAGGTGCTGGGATCTAGATGAGAGAAGGGAGGTAGATGATGCTGGACTGCTTGTTGTTATTTTTTAGCATAAGTTTCTGATTTTCCCAAGAGCTGTCCATGAAACCGCTTTAAATGGCGTAATATGGAATGGATGAGGATCCTCAATGGTTAAAGTCCCTACCTCTACTGACAGTGGCTTTACAATGCTACAAATGGCTAGACATTTGTTGTCAGAATTTGGGTAAAAATAATTCCACACATAAGAGGTGGATTTTTAGTCTTATGCCTAGGCATGACAATGGCCTTTTTCTTATCACTGGCAAGAACTGCTGCAGTCTTTGTTTGAAAGTGTATGAAAATAATATTGTGACCTGTGAGGTGGTCAAAATTGACTGTAAATGACTTTAAATTAGTGTTATTGAGGTTAATAATAATGTAGGAACAAAATAACAGCAAAATTATGTAAATTTAGCATATTTTAGCAATTTTTCTAGAAAATACAGATCCAAAACCAAAACACACAAGGGCGGTTTTGCCAAAACCAAAACTAAAACACAAAGTTAATCCAGATCCAAAACCAAAACCAGAACACGGGGGTCAGTGCATATCTCTAATATATATATAGAATAACCATTAGAAGTCACTATTCTAAAGTCTCTGACAGACTGACACCAAATTGATCAGCTAGCTATCCTAGCTGACTGATCTCTACAGAAGTAAGCTGCATTATAATAATCACACTTATTGTATTGTTCTCCATGTAAATTCCCTTTTTCACCATGTGTAACGCTGTAGTCTCTAATCTAAACGCGATTTTCGGAGAACAGCTTTGCAGCCACCCTTCTCCCTACACTCTCTCTTCTAAAATGACATATGAGAACACGCAGGAGGGATATATCTGAAAGAAAGATATTGATCCAAAACTCAGAAGATCCAAAATTTTCCCGGAAATTACGTTTTACCTCGTTTTCAAATCCAATTTTGTTGGAAGACACTGAGCAGAGCCGGATTTAGACCTCATGGTGCCCTAGGCAAGATATTGGTTTGGGCCCCCCCCCTCAAATATACAATAGGCAAGAGAAGCTATACTAAAAGGGAATCCCTTCCCCACATAGATACTGAACAAAATGAAGTAAGCACTCAATTGCCTATAATGACATCTTGCTTAAAATGATCAAAAAAATTATGAGATTGAAACAATATAATACAAATGGATACCAAACATTTAATGGATATATAAACACAAACACACTTGTGTGGATGAACGTATAAAATCAAACATAGATTAAATTCTGTGTGATTACCATCGGTATATCAACCATAAAATAAATAAATATAATGTGACAATATACAGTGTTAAAACACAATTGATCAGTTGAACTCGATCTAATCTAAAAGTCCAGACCAAACAAAGTTCATTGAAATCCAAAAGGCTCAGATGTCAGTATAGCAGCCTCACAAACCAGAAATAAAATAAATGATGTTGGATGAAGGAGGAAAATGTCAGCTTAAGATCACTAAACTTACTTAACTTGATATCCGGGCCCGGAGTAAAAGTGGGTGGAAGTTTGTCCTGTCTGTGATGGATCTCTTAGAAGATACAATGTGCGGCGGCGGCGGCATGACAGTAGAAACAAGGAGAGAAAAAACACGAGAGGCACTCCTATTCCAATAGTAATGATTATGGGTGATAAAGTTGCAACAATTGCAAATATTAAAACTTAAATTTTATTGATATCTATTAAAATGCAGCGAAATATAAAAATGAAAAGTGTATGTGTTGTGTATTAAAACAACTAGTACCCAAACTCACGGCAAAGAAGAGTATCATATAATAGTAATACACAAAAAAGGGAGTGTGTTCCTATAATAAAGATAAGTTCTCACTAAAAATTTCCAAAAAACAAGATCTTGGTCTGTAACAAGGGGATTATCTCTCCATAAAGGATAATTGTTTAACTATCAACAGTTTATTATAGACACCTTATTAGAGAGCATCTTATTCTGTCCTCTAATGTTCAGCATATATATAAATGTTCTCATATGTGGAATAATGTGCCTGTTTCTATTTCACAGGTAGATATCATAAGAGGCAAATCTATTAAAATAATATGCCTGTTTTCTATTCCACAATGGCATATCATAAGAAGCAAATCTATTAATAACCACAGTGTTATAGATTGACACCTCACTGTCACTGATAGTATTCAGGGATCCTATTGGATTATAACCCCTGAGATTTCCTTCTGGATATATTAATAAAGAAAGATTTGCACCATATGAGCTTATTAAAGAGCTGACCCTAATCCCTGCTGGGTATTGTGCACAGAAAGTATATATGCGGGGAGATTCAGATGTCAAGTACAGATCCCCTTACATAAATAATATGCATATCGGGTGCCGTTCGTGCACAGATCTAACCTAGCTGAAATAATGATCAGACCAGATCTATTCTCATAATAAAGAAAACCTAACATAAATGTGAACAGATACCTTCAGCGCGTATCTGATATTCCACAGCTTCTATCTCCGGCGGATACTAGTGACGTCACAACTGACGTCACTACCCTGCTCCCTTGACAGTAGAACCTGGTGAGCGATCATACAGCAGGCGGCAAGCGGTGTGCGTTCCATGGAATGCACAGTACTACTTCATGTGACGTAACTGTGTGTGCGTCCCAACGTGTTTCATTTGCCGGGCACCCCAGCGCGTAAGTCACCGGTGGGGCGGGTGCCGCGAGTCGGGGGAGGGGCCGCATTTTTTTTTTAAAAAAAATTTCCCTCTTGTTTCCCCCCCATCTGGGCCCCCTTAGAGCCGCTAGGCCCTAGGCAGGTGCCTAGGTTGCCTAGCGGTAAATCCGGCCCTGACACTGAGTCATGTTTTGGGTCCACTTGGAATCCCAGATTTCTCTCGAATCTGAACAGCTCATCTCTAGTAAGGATATGGAAATAATTCAACTGACATTGTACCTTGTATATTAGTATACAAGTAAAAACAGAACCAGAATGACCAGATGTGTAATAATTTGTAGATATGAAAAACCAATTGAACTGTACTATAAACAACATATTTAAATACAATCCACAGTAATCTGATACTCTTTGATGTATTTATAAATAAAGCATCAGTAAGTTATATGTTGTACAAAAGGTTCCTTAACCTCAGTCTGATGACTCATTCAAAAGCTTTGAATTTGTTTTCTCCATGGGCATTTTTTAACATAATTCATCCATGTCTATGTGTGTAGGTCCCATGCTAAAACTTATCCTAATTTTCATCTCCTGCTGTTTAACACAAATAATATCCATAGTAGATAAAATGTACATTAGTATCATAAGTGCCATCCTAACATACTACCAGCAAGAGGAAGGAGTAGCTGTGATGAATCTAGCTGGCCTGGTGGACTCTGGAGCATCGCTATGCAGGTCAAAACTACATATTAGTTCTCTGCCTTGACTGGAATCCCCAAAAGCTTAATTATTTACCTCCTTTCTCCACCATCAGCTAAAAGGAAATACCTCAACTATACTAATATCCATGTTCCATAAAACTTCTAGTGGTGTCACGGAGATCACGCCTTTTAGTAATTGTCAAAGGAGCCAAGTCTTGAAATATTAGGATAAAGAGTAAACATAAAGAGTATTCCTCGATGCAACCATAATTTGGTCTTTGGACTTGAAGAAAGAAATTTTACCACAACGTCCCTGAGGGATTCAAAAGACATTGGCTTACGGTGGATTGCTAGTTTAGCCATTGCAATTTGGATATTTTGGTCCATGAAGCTAATAACAATAGTTGGAATATCCACATAAAATATGGTTGTGCTGGAATGAATTGACTCAGAAATATTGCGATACCTAAGACTGTTCCATCTTTCCCCCTTTTCCAGGTCCTCATTTTTATACTTTAAGAATTCAATTTCCTTTTGTAAACAATTTTGTGTGATGTCTTATTTATGGATTTGGAATTAGATGCCACATTTTTTTTCCAAGACTGTCATCCATTATAAGAGATCCTTTAAATAATTTCTTAATTCTCCAACTATTTATTGAAGATCAGCTATAAGCAAACTCTTTAGATTACACGGCCCAACAAAATAAATTGTTTTTTTTTAGTTGTTTTATTATATTCAAATGAATTTAGGGTATTTTGTGGTTGCTGAATTCAAAAATGAAAGATTTTTTAACCTTAGTTCTTGAGATAATGGATAACCTCAAGTATAGGGAACTTAGCCATAATGTGTGCATATGGGAATCTACCAGAACATTCTAGAAGGTGAGACACCTGAATATTGTAGGTGTTCACTCCACGCTCATTCTAGAATATTTCTCCTCCGTATATGTAACACAGGTCTGCAACCAAAAAGCTGTTTTCATAATTTTATCTGATTCTTATGTTTTTTGGTGCGCTGAATTCGAAAATGACCACCGTTTTTTCCTGGGACGTTAGGTTTTTTCACAATCGAAATGTGCCTTGGTCAAACTGGTAGCTGGAAATCGCTAAATTTCAAATTAATCATACTTGGGGAAAAGAAACTGAACATGGAAAAACAAATTTATTTTCACTGCCAGTGCTCCCAAAAACATGAAAATACATGTTTATTGGTCCTGATGGTGATCACTGCATTGTTGAGTGTACTTGCTAGGGCCTGGCCAGACATGTTCTTTCATGCATTAACTTGTTCTCTGATTCCTCTTCAATCTTGTATTTCATTTCAGTCGTCATCCTGCTATTGTCTGTGTGGTTCAAAATTAGTGCAATGCCTCCAAGAAAGTGTGTAAATTCACCTGACAGTTTCTGTTTCATATGTGGAGAGTTCATGGTGAAAAAGCAGCAGTTGAATATTACGGATTTTGTTAAGAAAGTTTATTTCGTTTATTTTAAATTAAAACTTGGTGACCAAGATAAAGTATTGTGTATGCTGCTGGGACAACAGGCTGGTTACACCAAATACCCTTGTTTTCTCTGTTTATGGGAGAGTAGAGACCGACAAAATCACTGGAAGCAAAAAAAATTGCCACCAAGAAGTCTAGTTGTTGGTGAAAAGAATGTTCTCAGAGATACATTGGTACCCCCTGAGAAGGTTTTATTACCACCACTCCATATAAAATTAGGATTAATGAAGCAATTTGTTAAGGCACTTCCCAAAGATAGTGAATGCTTCAAGTACTTGGGATCCAAGTTTCCAGGTTTAACGGAGGCAAAACTGAAAGAGAAGGTTTTTGTTGGCCCGGATATTAGAAAACTCATATCCGACAAAGACTTCATCAGTTCAATTACTCCAACTCAAAAAGAAGCGTGGGTTGCCTTTACTGTGGTCATAAAAAACTTTTTGGGAAATCAAAAGGACCCAAATTACAAGTAAATGGTGGAAACAATGTTGAAAGCGTTCCACAAGCTTGGTTGCTCCATGAGCCTTAACGTCCATTTTCTCAACTCACACCTTGACTATTTTCCTGAAAATGTGGGAGCAGTGAGTAAAGAGCAGGGAGAACATTTCCATCAAGATATAAAATAAATGGAAAGAAGGTATCAAGGGAAATGGAGTGTTACGATGATGGCTGACTACTGCTGGATGTTGTACACGGATCTTCCGGAAGTCACCTACAAGAGGAAAAACTCAGAAAGAAGTTTAGAGTTTAAAAAAAGACGATTTCACAAGCAATCTACTTGAGTGTGGTGTTAATTTTGTTGTCACCTGTGCAAATAAGTTAATATTTTTCATGTAAATAAAATATTTGCGTTGAGATTTTTTTAAACGATGACCACTCGTTGGTTTGAAAATCTGACGTCCCAGGACAAAACGGCTGTCATTTTTGGATTCAGCCTACCAAAAAACGTAAGAATCAGTTAACGAAACCAAAACAGCTGTCCAAATTTTTTTTGGCCAGACCTGTGTAATCGGTCACCCAATCAGCAGTCAGTTGACGGTTGTCAATTGAGCAGTTTGCATTGTCTATTGTGTTTTTCTTCCGTCTCGTCCATGTAATGTATTTGTATACATGTAATTAGTGTAAAAAAGTCAAGTTGTATGCGAACTGGTTGTAGTGACAATTTGTATATACAGAGTGTTTCAAGTAAGAATAAAGTCAATTAATGATAAAATCATTCTCCCACCATTCCATATCAAGTTTGGATTAATAAAACATTTGTTAACGCCTTGGTGATTGTTTCAAATACATTTGTAGATCGTTCCCTGGTCTAAATATGGAAAAACTAAAAGCTGGAGTCTTTGATGGCCCTCAAATTTGTAAACTTATCACGGATTCTAATTTCAAAAATTTATGAATGGTGTTGGAGCTTCTGTCTGGTGCAGTTATGTCTTAATTGTCAAGAACTTCTTAGGTAACCACAAGGGAGACAATTATGAAGAACTGGTGCAAAACATGCTCACTAAAAAAGATTATATATATGATCTATTAGATATATATATATATATATCGGTCGAAATGGAAATTTGAAGTGCTGGTATGGAACTTTGAAATGAATGGCCGAAGATTAAGGGATTTTGGTAAGAGTGAAATTAATTTTAGATTCATTTTAACACTATATTGTATAATAAAAAAACATATTAAATGATGTAAAGCTATTCACCCCGTGTCCCCCACCTCTCCTGTGTCAAATTGCCTTTTCTCTGTGTCCCTCCATCTCTCCCTCATGTCTTCTTTGTGTACTTACATTTTCCTTCATATCTCCATAATTTTATAATGAAACTTTCCAAAATATCCCCCTTATGACTTTCATGTTACCATTTACCTTTCCCTTATCTGTGTTTTGTCTCTGTTCCTAAGTGCCCCTATCTTCATATGTCTCACATCCTGCTTCTCTCGCTCCTCCCTTACTTCTTCATCCTGTATATCTATCCCTGTTCCTGCACCTATTATTCCTTTTACTAGATAATTCACTTTTGCCCCTCTAAAATAACACTGCAGCCACCTTCATCACACTGTGCCCTCATTCATCACACTGTGCCCCCTCCATATTACACCTTGCCTCCTCCATATCTCTCTCTGTGCCCCCTCCATGTCACACTCTGTGCCCCTCCATATGACTACCTCTGCCTCTCCATATCCCTCTCTTCCCCTCCATATGACTACCTCTGAGGTGCCTCTCCATATCCCTCTCTTCCCCTCCATATTACACTCTGTGCCCCCTCCATATCACTATCTCTGTCCCCTCTATCTCTCTCTGCCCCTCCATATCTCTTCATGTACCCCTTTCATATCTCTTCCAGTGCTCCCTCCATAGCTCTCCATGTGCCCCCTTTATAGCTCCTTCTGTATCTCCTTCATACCTCTTCATGTGCCTCCTCCATATATCTTCCTGTCTTTCCTCCATTGCTCTCTCTGTGCTCCTTCCATATCACAATCTGTGCTCCCTCCATATCTCTCTCTGTGCCCCCTCCACATCTCTCCCTGTGCCCCCTCCATATCATTATCTCTGTCCCCTCCATATCACTATCTCTGCCCCCTCCATATGTCTTCATGTGCCTCCTCCATATGTCTTCATGTGCCCCCTCCATATCTCTTCCTGTGCTCTCTCCATAGCTCTTTCTGTGCCCCCTTCATAGCTCCCTCTGTGCTCCCCTCCATAGCTCTCTGTGCCCCCTCCATAGCTCTTCCCGTGCCCCCTCCATTTTACCCTGTGCGCTCATTAATCATTCTGTCCTTCTCTGTAGTATTCTTACCTTTCTATGACCTTCTTGGGCATGACAT
Organism: Mixophyes fleayi; assembly: GCF_038048845.1. Lineage (NCBI taxonomy): Eukaryota > Metazoa > Chordata > Amphibia > Anura > Limnodynastidae > Mixophyes > Mixophyes fleayi. Next base: position 92,782,986 of record NC_134408.1, on the reverse strand, counting down.
CATTACACCCCGACAGTCAGAATGGAGCAGAAAGCAGAGAGCAGCCAGGAGCCAGAAGAGCCGCCGAATGCAGCACAAGTGGGGAAGGCAGGCGGAGCAGCGCGCCTCTCAGGTATGGTGCTCTCCCTCCTTGCCTGTCCCACTTAACACCGGCAAAGCTGAATAAGTGGGGCAAAGAAGTGCCGGTATATCATACTGGCACATAACGCCCCACTTCGAGCACTTTATATATGTATATATATATATATGTATACCAACCATTTTCCTTCCTTAGATAAAAAAATAGTAGAGTATATATGGGACCATTTTCGGACGTTTGATAACATTTTGAACAGGAGGAAATAGACTTAAATATGAATAAAAAAATATATACTGTATATTGTTAACAGTTTAATGGTAAACTATATTGAAATACATAGGACAACAAGGAATGTTGATATCTGATTTATGACAGATCACATTTGCTTAGTAATGTTGTGATGTTTGAAATTATATTCTTTGGTTTCTAGAAATGTTTGTTGCTATGTTATTGTAAATACGTTGGTAGATTAGTTTTTAAATAATAAAACTATAGACTATGGGAGCTACAATAGAAAGATTTGAAATACTATAGATGTCTTTACATTGTTTGTAATTATTGTTAAGTGATACTATTGAAAATTAGCAAAGAAGTTATTGTGGCAGAAAATATCTGTGTTGTAAGCTTTGCAACAAGAGTGGTCGGGAGCTTGAAGGAGATTGGGTTAATGACCCGAAGAATATTAAAAGGGCCAATAAATTGAGGTGCAAACTTCATGGATGGAACTCAAAAGGTGAATACTCTTAGTAGAGTCACAGACCATGTGGTATAGCTTTTAAGAAGTATACGTTTGTAAGTGAATAGTAAGAGATATTGTTATTTAGGAAGATATGAGTTTGGGAATACTTAAATATAGTTTCATTGTATTTGACAATATTGTGTAACACTGTATAATATACCTTGTAAATATCTACTAGATAAGGATACACACTGTATTATGTAATCTGCCTCAGCTGGCTCTCATCCTCCGCCCCCCCCCCCCCCCCCCCCTACAAGTGTAATGGCTGCCATATGGTTTTGTCAACAACCTGTAGGACTACAGAGAGATTAGTGGACAATGTGTGATGACTACTGAATAGAGAGATATTTGTGGGGAACTTGCAGTTATTGTGTTACTAGTAAGTGCTATGATTGTAAAGGTTGCATTGTTGAAAAAATGGCCACCATTGAATCACATATTGCTAACATGTGCTTGTAACAATGAAGTCGGCCATTTTAAGTAGAGACAGAAAAATCTTAGCAAACGGCGAAGTTGTATAGGCAAGTGTGGCTGTTAGAGAAGTTTCATTATGAGTACTAAAGTATATGTACCGGCATAGTGATGTGTATATATACATGTATGTATTATAGTGCAATTAGGATTAAGATGGAGATAATGCAGCTAACATGGGAATGGTCTGAGATACATACATGCAGTCACATGCATGTACACACACATACATACCTAGCAAGAAATTAATAAGATATTGTACCTACACACATAATGTAATCTATTATATGTACCATATGCAAGATTATGTTATTGAAAGTTATATTTTATTATTGTACAAGTAAAGACTTTATTTCATACATATATATCTGGAGATATTTTATATAGAAATCTGTGTGATACAGTATATTAGATTTAAAAGACTGAAGTAGGGATGTTATAAGAGGGAAATTGTAAATGCGTATGGTAATGTAACAAGCATATCCAGAAATAGAATAAGAAGATAGTGACGTAAAATATGGGTACTTTTCAGGTGCGCACACAGGGAGGGTTTCCAGTTCTCCAGAACCTCTCCCTGTACTTGGATCACCACTGCCTCAGAAGCAGTGAACACATCATACTCCACCTGATCGTCCCTCAAAGAGAAACGATTCTGCCTGTAAACACCCAGCCTGTTGTGCGAGGGCGTCATATAGACTTTATTCGGTCTTCCTTGTTGTTGGGAACGCACTGTGCGTTCCAAAAGCCGACCTTCCTGTTTCGGCTCAGCGTGTGGAACGCATACTCGACGATGTACACACTGCCCACATGCATACAGAATACACGCAAACAAACGTTACCACACACCATATTAACAAAGAGTCTCAAAATAGAGCCAATAATAATACAACAAAGCAAGAGCTTGAGACATACTGTTCAAAAGCATATAAACAGCATCAGAACTATAAACAATACAAATAAGAGCCATAAATATCAGACAAGAGTCCTAGGCACCAGGGTAGTGCAAACTGTTGTATACTTACATTAATCTAATTGTCTGTAGAGTAATTGCACTAGGTGTTATGCTGCCACTTAAGCTGGGCACACACTACACGGTTTTCGTCCAATAATCGGCTGAATAAGTCGACATACGACCGCTCGTTCAAAAGTCGGGTCAGTGTGTGCAGTGACACGATGGTCGAAAGTCTGCCCAAATGGACGATTGTCGCCTCATTTGGTTGGTCGTACCGTTTAATATTTTCGTTCCAATCTCGTTTCCGCTGTGTAGTGTGTATAAACTTCCGACCGATCCACGACAATCCTCCGATACTTCCTCGACCTGGGGGGCGTGTGTATGTTAATTTTTTGATGTCTGTCCCAGTCCCACGTGGTGCGGAATCCGCACATCACTGACTAGCTTTTTGTATAAATGTATATTGCACCTGTCTGGCTGCAGACCATTACACTTGTGTTTACATTTACTCTTTATACACTTATACCTTTATAACCTATTAAAGTTATATTAACCTTGATTAACTTATAATTGTGAAGAACCCAGAATAAACCACACAGTGTTCAGCAACATTTTTATTGTAGGAAAAAGGTACAAAATTTTTTACACACACAGCTGTCTGAAAGATCCGCATGAGAAGTGAGCGTGCCCAAACCAATCAGAGAGCTGAGTACTGCAGAGTATTATTTTTAGTATTTAGTATTTTTAAAGGTGCTACTGGTTTGTGGCAGAACAGGTCTTGATGTCGCTTGGGTTTTTATTCCCTTTGATTTCTTTATCTACGATACAAGGAAATAAAAAAATGTTTACCATTTAACTTCTATATCTGTAATTTATATTCACCGACATAAATACACTCATTTTCTCACTTTTCACACTGCTCGAGATCAGTTTATATTTTAATCCCTGTGGCGAAATTGCAACAATAGCGGGCTTAACCTCCGAGCATTCTGGAAAACAGGCGCTATTTTGGCTATTATAATGGTACAGGTATGTGCCCAAAGCATTTAGCTTTATGTGACACTAGAATGAAATAAAATCCTTCAAACAGGTACACTACATGTGCTACTGACCTTTTTTAATGTTGTCGTCCTGGTCCAGTACTTTGACCATCTCCACCTCTCTTGGGCACATTGGATTTGCTCTTTTGCTCTTCTTGAGTATCTCCATTCCCCACCTTAACTTTTCCAACATTTTTTGGCCCTTCCAGCACCATCTCTGACTCTATCTCCGTCTCCGTCTCCATAGCTGCAAACCCCACTGACACCTTCTCCTCACCCGCAACCCCCACTGACATCTTCTCCTCACCTGCAACCCCCACTGCCACTTGCTCACTCGCCATCTTCTGACGCTCCTCGGCGCCAAACAGGTTCCTCTGTCATTTTATACACTCAGACATGGGCGTTTGTTTCTGCTGTGGACCAATTAGCGATGATGCACGCCGAGAATGGAGCATTCCATTACATACGAAGGGGTTTTATTATTAGGGAATATTCATTGCATTGCACTTTAGCAATTAAATGTTTTTCTAAATTAAATGTATATTACTAAACTTCTATTTTATAGAAATGAATGAAGAGACAGTGTATTCTTCTCATTTTATGCAGCTTTGGGTGTTAACTTTAGCCAAAGCTCTGCCCCTTTATACTAATGCCTTTGGTATCTCGTTACATTTCCCGCAAATGTCGCTGCAGTGTGTACGAAACTAAAATCATTGTTCACGACAACATGGCTGTAAAAAGTCGCTAAAGGGACGTCCGCTCTTCCCTTTATCGTCCTAAACAAGGCTAGTGTGTATGCAGTCCATGGACCGAGCGATCGGACCATCGATCGCATGTAAAATCGCTCGGCATAAAAAGTTGGTGAAAAATTCTGTAGTGTGTACCCAGCTTTAGTAAGTTGTAGGTGGAATGTGGATGTAGTAAACCAATAAAATTGACTGTACAGCCAGAGCAATTTAGAAATTTGGAATGTGGTCTTTGGGTATGTGGTTCAGATATGGTGACATGTAAAAGACCAATAGATTTATTTGTAGCACAATTTTTGAAGTGAAACTTCTCTGGTGGCACTTAGTAACAAGCCATCACAAAAGGCAGAGTTGTTTCATTTAAAATACTCGTGCTTGGCACACACTAATTTTTTTATGTATATCAGCACTTGTTTTTGTAGATGGGTGCATGCACAGTGGAACTTAAAGTCTAGGGGCCTGATTCATTAAGGATCTTAACTTAAGAAACTTCTTATTTAAGACTCCTGGACAAAACCATGTTACAATGCAAGGGGTGCAAATTAGTTTTCTGTTTTGCACATAAGTTAAATACTGACTGTTTTTTCATGTAGCACATAAATACTTGATAGCTTATTTATACACTGAAATTTAAAGTTGAATCAGGCCCTAGATTTGGGCTTTCAGTTCCACTAATGTGGAAATAAATAAAAGGTTAAGTAATTAAATGGCAATAACTGAACAGGTATTACGGCGTTATGAGTACCGCTGTGATACTTGCTGATTAGGCATTCCCATGCAAACATTCGGAAAACCCCCTCCAGAAATCCTGCGTTTACCCCTCCTTTTACACTCACAGGGCCTGAGTCATTAAGGCAAAAAAGGAATAACTGTTTTCTGGGACAAACCATGTTACAATTCAAGGGGTGCAAATTAGTTTATTATTTTGCACTTAAGTTAAATACTGGCTGTTTGTTTCATCTAGCACACAAACATTTGCTAGCTTTATTATTTCACTGAAATTTAAAGTTGATCTAGGACATGTCCTACCCCAAATATAAATCTGTCCCCACATTTTAAATTTACCTCTCCCTCCAATGCAACATGGTTTTGCCCAGGTGCAAATGTTACTCCTTTTTTATGGTTTGCTCTCCTTAATGACTCAGGCCCACAGACTTTAAAAAGTTTGGGTACTAATATGAGCATAAAGGTACACTGTCTCCATAGACACTTGCACAGATTTCCGGATTATCTTGGTGATCTTAGTGAGGAACAAGGGCAGAAGTTTCATCAAGATATAAACGTGATGGAGGAAGGTATCAAGGCACATAGAAGACAGACACATCAAGGCTGACTATTGCTGAAGCCTCCAACATGATTGTCCTGATAACCCACATGAAAGATAACCATAGAAACAGCGTTTTACTATGCATTAATTGTAATTATCTGAATCAGCTTGCTATGTTTATCTGTTATTATACCGAATAAAATGCCATTATGTATTTCATGTGTTTACTTTTGTATGATTTGGGACAATTTTAATGCGATTTGTAAGTAGGCTTTGCCTGACCATTACATTTTTTGCATTTTTATGTTTTTCATTGAGGTACCAAGTAACTAAACAATTAGAGCCAGTCTAGCAAAACCGATATCATATTCGGAATCAGCACCACAAAGTACCCCAAAATCACTCTATTATGATTGGCAATAAAATGAGTGTTGACCAGTGATATCTATCATTATATGTATGTCGCTTCACAGAATAGAAATTCAGATTCACGTCCTGCAGAAGGAGAAGATGAAAGAAGAATAAATATAACTTGCTTTTCCTCACGGTTAAGATATTGCACCAGCTCCTCTTTTTCCTGTAGAGATGTTTTTTTTCCATTGTCATCTATAATCAAGTGCCTGTCACTTATAAAACAGTAGTACTCCTGGAGGATAGAAAGGGTCATTTTAGTCTTCATACATGTGTGACAACTCTTTGTCCACTAAAAAGAGAAACAGTAAGTTTATTTTCACACAGTATACAGCGTGTTGTAAATATCACCTGATGGCCACTAGATGGTGGTGCTGTACAACAATAAGAGAATAGGAGCTGAATAAACATAAAAAATTCTCTTTGTAAATGCTGAGATCAGTAAACAGTACAGCATACTCGCTGACTTTCTGAAGACAGCATCCAGGAGCTGCCTGGGGGAGGTGGGCCACAATCTGGCTCTGATGGGTTTGTGGATAGGTTTGGAGCCCCAACTGTCCCAACCTAATCACCATTGCTCGGATTCCGCGAAAACCTACTTCCGCTCCTCCAGCAACCATAAACACCCTCCACCTTCCCTGTTTATAAGTTTATGAAAGACTAGATTTAGTCCAATAGGATAGAGCAATTCTTATAGTGACCAATATGTGTCTTATCAACACTATCCAGTGGGCAAAAAAAAAAATACTAATTAGTACTAGTAATATTAAATCTGGTACAGGAAATAAAGATTTCAATTGTATGAATTTCAGCTGTTGCATTTATTACTGTTTTAACCCTACCCCACCAACACCACAGAGCAGAATGAATTGACCCTAGTCTTTCAAGCTCTATTTAACTGTTCAGTGAAATGCAATTGTACATATACAGTTACATGTTACAATACAAGGTATTACATATTAGAGAGCAAGAAATTTAATTCCCCAATTAAAATAAGATTTGTCTAATATAATTAAAAACTTTTGCAGGCAGAGTAGAGGGTTTACCATGTATATTCCTCTGATATTCATGAGCAGTACAACTATCAACCCTTTTCTGTCCCCAAGAAAGAACTGAGAACTGTTATTTTATTGAAATGATTTAAAGGTGTCACATAATCAGAGTCAGGATGGGCCTCGAAGTCTGCTTAGGTGGATACTACTCCTAAAGAGCTGTGGAGCCTAACAGTAAGAGAGGTTTTCACAAGGTACCTCACAAGGGAATATGGGCTTAGCAGCTATCTAACCGCAGGTCACGGTCCTCTAGGGGGTGATGAGCAAAACTAGTTGGAGGATCAGGAGATATTGGTTGCTGTAAAGATATGTCAGAGTGTTGGAGGTGGGTCCAGCAGGTAAGTGGAACTTCAGGATTATAGAAGAGAGCAAGAGTCTGCTGGATGCTGATGCACCAGGGTCCTGATGAGTTAGAAGCCATGGAGCAGGATTAGCGGATATGCACAACGATGTTCAGTGTAGCGGCAATGTCTTGACTGCGGAGGTATACACAGGAGAGCAATAGAGTACAGGGTGATGAAGCGCTGAGGTCCTGATGAGCTGGAAGCCCTGGAGCAGGATCAGAGGAGATGCGCAACGATCTGCAGAGTAGCGGCAGTGTCTTAACTATGTGGTGATGCAGGTATACACAGGAGAGCAATAGACTGCAGGGTAATGAAGCGCTGAAGTCCTGATGAGCTGGAAGCCCTATGGCAGGATCAGAGGAGATGCGCAACGATCTGCAGAGTAACGGCAGCGACTTGACTGTGGAAGTGATACAGGCATACACAGGAGAGCAATAAACAGGAGCCAGAGAAGGAGACGTCCTAACAGGTAAGGAGACCTGAAGATCTGGAAACCATAGTAAGGAGGCAGGTGCTTTAAATAGACAGGCTGACAGGTACTTAGCCAATCAAGTGTATGTAGGGAGTTTTGAAATACCAGGGGGTAAATGTATCAAGCTGAGAGTTTTCTGGCAGGTTTGAAAAACCAAGCAGATTCTAGCTATCATTTATTTAGTACATTCTACAAAATGATAGCTAGGATCTGATTGGTTGCTATAGGCAACATCTCCACTTTTCAAACCCGCCGGCAAACTCTCAGCTTGATACATTTACCCTCAGGAACGCGCATGCTCAGTTCAGAGAAGCCAGATTGAGAGGCTAGCTGGTGCGATGTGTGACAGTACCCACCGCACACCTAAGATAAGGCTTGTAGGGAAACTTGGAATGGAATTTTCTAACCAAGTCTGTTTCTGTGTGTGTGTGTGTGTGTGTGTGTGTGTGTGTGTATGTTAGGGAATTTAGACTATAACCTCCAATGGAGCAGGGACTGATGTGAATGAGTTCTCTGTACTGCTGCAGAATCAGTGGCGCTATATAAATAAATGATGATGATGATGATGAAGGAAGGAGCATGAACATCAGCGGAATCCACCCAGGAGCGCTCTTCGGGGCCAAAACCCTTCCAATCCACCAAGTATTTGATTTTACCCCTGTAGGGTCTTTGAGTCCAGGATTTGGGAGATTTCGAATTTGTTTGACTGCTGGGTGACAGGAGGAGGAGAAGTGGTTTTGCTGGAAAATTACCGATTGACCACCAAAGGTTTTAGGAAAGAAACATGAAAAGCATTGAAAATGCAGAGAGTGGTCGGGAGCTTGAAGGAGACTGGGTTAATGACCCAAAGAATTTTAAAAGGCCCAATAAATTGAGGTGCAAACTTCATGGATGGAACTCAAATGTGAATACTCTTAGTAGACAGCCACACCTTGTCCCCAGCTTTCAAAGAAGGAATGGCACGACGTTCCCTATTGGCAAAACATTTGTAACAAGTGGAAGCCTTCCTGAGACATCTCAGTGTCTGGGTCCAAATGGGAATAAAATTCCGATGAAGGTCGTCAACAGCCAGAAGCTGGGTGGGAGGGTGGCAAGTAAGCCTGGGTAAATTGGAATGAAGGCAGTAGACAATGGAAAATGGAGTGGCACCAGTTGACTTGTGGTAGAGTTTATTATGGGTGAATTCAGCCCAAGGCAGTAGATTCGTCCAATTATCTTGGGAAGCAGAAGAATAAAGACAAATTAAGGCCTCCAGATCTTGGTTCACTCTTTCGGTTTGACCGTTAGATTGTGGATGGTAAGAGGAGTAACAACTAAGCTGGATGTCAGGAAGTTTATACAGGGATCATCAGAATTAGAAGTAAACTACACTCCATGGTCAGAGACGATCTCAACTGGACATCCGTGGACCGGGAAAATTTCCTTAATAAATAAATGTGCCAAGAGAGAAGCAAAAGGGAGACCAGTAAGGGGAATAAAATGTGCCATTTTTGAGAAAACGGTCTACGACAACCCAAATGGTGTTGAATTTTTTGCTATGAGGGAGATCAGCAATGAAATCCATGGAGATAGGTGACCATAGCCGGGTTGGCAGAGGAAGCGGTAACAGAGGTCCAGAAGGAGCTTGACAGGAGGTCTTGTGTTATATACAAGTTTTGTAAACTGCTACAAATTATTTGACACCAGAGTTTAGGGTAGGCCACCAATAATTCCAGGAAATAAGTTCGATAACCTTGACGGAGCCTGCATGTCCAGAAAATCGGGAACAGTGGTACCAGCACAAAAGTCTCTTACGTAGGTTAGGAGGAACAAAGCTTTTCCCCGGTGGTGGTGAAGGAATAGGAGACACAGAAATAGCATGCAAAAATTTTGGATTCAGGATAGGACGGTTAGTGGAATCTGCCAACTCGGAGTCACTGGAGAATGCCTGTGAGAGGACATCGGCCTTCTTGTTCTTTGACCCGGGTCGAAAGGTGACGTGCAAATTAAATGGGAGAAAAAGAGACCAACGAGCTTGTCGTGGATTCAAGCACTGGGCTGACTGACGATATAACACATTTTTGTGATCAGTAAAAAGAGTGATCGGGAAACATGCCCCCTCCAGGAGGTATCTCAATTCTGAAAGCTCCAATGTCATAGCCAGGAGTTCCTTATCACCGATGGAATAATTTTTCTCTGCTGGCAGAAACTTGTGTGAAAAGAGGCGCACGGATGGAATCGTTTCTTTGGGAAGGTCTTCTGGGATAGAACTATCCCAACTCCTACTGATGAGGCGTCAACCTCAACAAAAAATAGGCAGACAGGTCTTGGGCTGTTTAAGGACAGGAGCCATAGAAAATGCCTGTTTAAGAGTGCTAAAAGCGGATATAGCATCTGGAGACCAGCTCTTGGTGTCTGCTTCTTTCCGGGTCAGAGCAACAATAGGAGCCACAATAGAAGAGTAGTCTCGGATAAATTGTCTATAACAGTTGGCGAACCCCAGAAATCGTTGAATGGTCTTTAGTCCTGACGGAATAGGCCAATCAATGACGGCCCAAACTTTTTTGGGATCCATTTACATGCAGTCTCTTAGAGACAGTATAACCCAGGAAAGATGTCTGAGCAGTCTCGAATACTCACTTTTCAAGCTTGCAGAACAGTTGGTTAGCCTGGAGCCTGGAAAGTACTTCCGTCACATGATGACAGTGGGAAGACAAGTCTTGGGAAAAGATTAAAATATCGTCCAGGTAAACCACTCCTGAGGAGTAGAGAGGATCTCTGAAAATTTCATTAACAAAACTCTGAAATATAGCTGGAGCATTACTGAGTCCAAAGGGCATAAGATGGTATTCATAGTGACCGTCTCTGATGTTGAAGACGGTCTTCCACTCATCCCCTTCACGGATTCTGATTAAGTTGTAAGCTCCCCTAAGATCAAGTTTATGCGGTCAAAGAGTTCCGTCCCCAATGGGATAGGATACTGATTTTTGAGGGTGAAGGCATTAAGACCCATATAGTCGATGCAAGAACTTAAGGTACCGTCTTTTTTTGCAAAGAAGAACCAAGCACCAGCTGGTGAGGTGGAAGGCCGGATAAAACCCTGCTGAAGATTCTCACTGACATACTCTGTCATGGCCTGAATTTCTGGAACAGACAGAAGGCAAACTCGACACCTGGGGGGTGTCTTGCAAGGAAGAAGGTCAATGGGACAGTCCCAAGGGTGATGTGGAAGCAAAACTTCAGACCTGCTCATGTCGAAAATGTCTGCAAATGGAGCATACTGATGTGGGTGCAAAGCTTTGAAAGGCCTCGGAACAGGTGGAGGAAGCAAGTAGCAGTTTCACCAAGAGTGGCAGGTGGGTCCCCAAGCTAGTACTTGAGAATGGTTCCAATCGATTTGAGGAGAATGCTTTTGGAGCCAGGGTAGGCCTAGAATAACTGGACTGGTAGTTTGAGCCAGGATAAAAAATAAAATCTTCTCAGAATGCAATGCTCCTATTTGGAGGGACAGAGGTTCAGTCCGTCGTAGAATAGTACTGCTGGTGATCCAACTCCCATCAATCGCCGTGAGAACCAGTGGGTTGGATAAAGAAGTGGTGGGTAGAAACAGAGATTCCACTACAGAGGAAGAAATTAAATTTCCCACTGCTCCAGAATCTATGAGGTTCTGAAAGGCTTTGCGGTCCAGATATAACAGGAATTGCACAAATGGAAAAGTTACTAAGTTTAGGAGAGGATTTTAAATGTCCCTAACCTGACTTCCCGAGAACAGATTAGAGTTTGGCGGTTCCCTGGCATTTAGGACAGGAGGCCAGCAAGTGTCCCAGTTCGGCATAATAAATACAAAGATTATTAGAGATCCTTCTGTCTTTCTACTAGAGAAAGTCGGTGGCGCCCAAGTTGCATAGACTCAAGGAGAGTAGTGGGAAACTGAAAACGCGTGCTCGCTTCAAGGAGGAGTGCCGAGGAGATTTTTTCTCGGAGGCCTTTCCTAATAACAGATGTCCATCCAATGACAGAGGAAGATTAGAGCATCAAGAGTCGTAGGCAATTCCTGAGACTCCAATACATCTTTTGTTCAGTCAGCAAGACCTTGCCAAAAGGCAGCGACAAGGGCTTCATTATTCCACTGTAATTCTGAGGAAAGAGTATGGATCTGAATCACGTACTGGGTGAGGGTATCAGTACCTTGGTGGAGTCTGAGTATAATGGAAGCGGCTGAGGAAACACGACCCAGCTTATCGAAAATTTTCTGGAAGGCTGAGATAAAGGTCACACAATCTCGAAGGATAGGGTCATCTCTCTCCCATAGTGAGGAGGCCCACACAAAAGCCCGGCTGGGAATGAGTGAAACAATATAGGCAGCTTTGGAGCGATAAGTGGGGATATTCAGTGGTAGGAGCTGGAATTAAATCGAATATTGATTCAATAATCCCCCGACAGGAGCGAGGAACATCATCAAACTTTTGGGGCGATGGTAATCGAATAGAAGTAGATGTAGCTGCAGGAGTGAGAGCAGACGGTTCAGAGGCAGACGAAGGCTGGGAAGCAGGCAGGGAAGCTTGTAGAGAGTCCAAGCGAGCAACTAGGGTTTGCAGACACTGGGGCAGCTGAAATTGAGTGGCATCCTGATGTTCCACTCGGCCAACAAGGTGTTAAAACATATCTTTGGCAGACGGTGTACGTTCGGGATCTATCCCTTTTTTGGCCAGATCTTACTGTCATGTGATCTGAGTCAGGATGGGCCTTGATGTCTACTCAGGTGGATACTACCCCCAGAGAGGTGCGGAGTCTAATGGTAAGAGAGGTTTTCACTAGGGATCCCTGCAAGGGAATATGGGCTTAGCAGCTCTCTGTTATGATTCCTAGCAAACTCAGGAACCAGCAACAAAAGTATAATAAAGCAAAATGTCTTTTTACAGGCAGAATACATAAACAAGGATTCAGTACGTGGGATATGCAGATTTCCAGATTGCAGTATAAACAGGTATAACTCAAATCCACAGATATAAACAGGTGAGATCAATGGCAGAAAAAGTCCATAGACCAACAGGTATCGGATACTGATAAATAGCAGGGACAAGTATTATGAGTTACCCCAGTCCAGGAGGCACAAGGCTGTCCAGGGAAGCAGACAAACTGAGTCCAGTGATCAAGTAGAGATCAGGTTAAGCAGAATCCAATAGCCGGGCAGAGGTCGGGGTCACAAGCTAAATAGCATAGTCCAGAATTCAAGCCTTGGTCGGGGCAACAGGCAAAAAGCAGGGTCAGGCAGAGGGTCACAACGGGAGATCAAAAGCAGAAGCACAAACACTGGAACAGGGAGGAACCAGCAGCAGTCAGGGATTAAAATGAACTGCACAGAGCACAGCTAGAGGCAGGTATTTCAAGCTGTGGGACAGGTGCAGTTCTAATCAGGCATCAGGCAAGGGGATTAACTCCTACAGACATGGTGAAAAGTTTAGGAACAGAACAGCAGCAGCTCTGGTGAATTTGAGGTACTGCTGCTACATAGAAGGAATAGGCAGAGTTGTAACATAGCCCCCCCTTTAAGGAGCGGATTTCAGATGCTCCATACAAGCTCCCTTCAGGTTTTTCTCCTCTTCTTTCTCTTTTTATAGGGTCTCCCTGGAGACACAATTCGGCTCTTCTCCAATGGAGCACAGAGAAGACCCAATTCTTCAAGAACAACAGAAGATTTGGCAAGCTAATCCACTAAGTCTCTAGTATCTTCAGTAAATTTACTTTCAGAGTCTGAGTCCCAGCCTAAGGTCGGGATAGGACCTTTTATTTTATCACAAGATGGTGATATGCCCATAAAACCAGGCACCAAGATTGGTGTTTGTTGTGACTGAAGTGGCAAAGCGAGGGTTTTTCCCTTCTTGTTAAGCTTCTCCCTAGGTGACATAGACTGTCTGATGGAAGACACATTCATAGAGGTCTTATGGACAAGTACAGGACCTGACACACAGGTTGGAATGGGTACAGAAAAACCATGATCAGATCACTTGACTGTGGAAGGAGAACTTCTGACAAACTCCATTAACAAAGTCCATGGTATTATGGATAATGGGGTCATTGGAATTTAGTAATGAGAAGGCCCAAATTTGTGGCTCTTCTCTAAAACACATGATAATTGAACCCACTTGGTTAAATTGGTCAACAAAATAATCCGGAGATATTGGTTGCAGTAAGGATATGTCAGAGTGCTGAAGGCGGGTCCAACAGGTAAGTGGAAGTTCAGGATTATGGAAGAGAGCAATAGCCTGCAGGATGCTGATAAGTTGGGGTCTTGATGAGCTAGAAGCCCTGGAGCAGGATTAGCAAAGATGCACAACAATCTGCACAGGAGAGCAATAGACTGCAGGGTGATGAAGCGCTGAGGTCCTGATGAGCTGGAAGCCATGGAGCAGGATCAGAGGAGATGCGCAACGATCTGCAGAGTAGCGGCAGTGACTTGTATGCGGAGGTGATACAGGTATACATAGAAGAGCAATAAACAGGAGCCAGAGGAGGAGACGTCCTAACAGGTAAGGAGACCTGAAGATCTGGCAACCATAGAAAGGAGGCAGGTGCTTTAAACAGAAAGGCTGGGGTCATGGCCTAACAGTCAAAATGGCTAGACAAGTTTTCTATGAGCTCTGTCCCTTGTCAACTTTAAACATCATCCATCTGAACTACAACCATCAACACACGGCTCTATTTGCCACCATCAGTCAGCGGTAATCTCACAACCTACTTGGCTAGGCTAATTGCTAGTCTTATTACTTCTAGAGGCTTCCAATTTCCTCTGTTCTACAGCCCTGTGAAATTGGCGGGAGAAGCACCTGCTTGCTCTGCAGGGGTGCTGCATCGAGGTGCCACGGTTGGTGATTTCTCTAGTACCTGTTACGAGCCACGGCGGTGCCCAGCCGCCGCGACTCTCTTACCTGCGTCCCGGCCATCGCTATGGCGACCGGGACGTCACTTCCGCCCATGACCCGGCCGTTGCCGGGGCAACGGATGGACGCTTCAGCGCTGCGTCCCGGCAGTGAGAAGCTGGGCGCATGCGCTCAGTAAAGTTAATAGCCTGCGGGCTAATAAATTAGGTGCAGGGGGGCTGGTAACTATCAGAGCCAGGCACTGATTGGCTGTGCTCACTATTTAAGGCAATGAGGTCTGCTACCTCATTGCCGGTTATAGCTTCTGTCTCCCAGTCTGCTGACCTGCTTGTTCCTGCTCCTGTGTATTGAAATTCTGCTGACCTCTCGTGTATGACCCTTGGCTTGGATTTGGACTTCGCTTGTGTATCCCGTGACCCTGACCTTTGGCCTGTTTACCGTTTCTCCTGTTTGTCTGTGACCCTTGAACCCGGCTTGTTAACTGGACTTGCTACCTGCTGCCGGCCCTTGACCTCTGCGTGGATCTCACTCCGCTTGCCTGGGTTCTCCCCAGCCGGGACACACTTCACGACCCTCTGTCAGTCTGCAGCCCAGTCTGTCCCCATCATCAGGGGCTCCAGTGAACACCTGATTGGCGGAGTAGACTCCAGGTTGTGTTGTGCCAGCTGGAGGGGTTCCTAACAGTACCGTCACATTGTGGACATCCTCCCTGGACCGTTGAATTAATTATAGGAGCCTTGAGGAAAGAAGGTGCAATGTGGCAGCAGTTTTGAACAGGTCCTGCACCCATGACGCCATCTTCCCCACAGTGTATGCTCTCATCTACCTGGCTCACAAACTGTTAGTGTCAGGCCAGAGCTTATCTGCAGTCCTGCATCTACTCCATCTGCCGGATAGCAAGTCAGCATGTTGCGATTGATCTCAACTGCCAGCTACTTACTGCGGCTCTGCTATACAGGCATCTTAGCTTTCATCGAAGAGCCTCTTTTCGTACAGTCGGTTGCCGAGATGCCTGGAGGCCCTCCACCTTGTTCCTGGTGTTCGCGACACTGCATCCGCTCTGCCTGCTGGACGCCGCAGTTGTGAGGGGTCCCTGGATACAGAGCTCTCCGGTACTTTGACACCTCACACGGTGACCGCAGTCCTTAGGTCAGTGCCTCCTCTTATGTTGGAGCTGAGGTATGCGCATTTGCTATTGGCAGCTCTAATATCGGTGAAAGATCCACAACAGACATCTACCATTGCAGTGGTTACTAAATCTGCAGATGGTAAGTAACAAGCAGAACTGAAACTCTCCCATCTATCAGCCAGAAATATAGTGACTCATTTGCTTCCTAAGGGGGATTTTTACCAGGACAGAATCTTTATGATGCTTAGACATAACATGTAACAATACTACTGGCTCTACTATATTGTAGAGTTTAGAGAGCTCAGCTCAGTACAGATCAACTTAAACTAATAATATAATATATAATTAGAGATGGTCACTGATCCCCGTGTTTTGGTTTTGTATTCAGTTTTGGATCTGGATTACCATCTTGTTTTGGTTTTTGTTTTGCAAAACCGCCATTGCGTGTTTTGGTTTTGGTTTTGGTTTTGTTTGGTTTTGTTTTGCTATTTTGTTGGAAAATCAATGTTTTTGGGCCTAAAATAACCAAATTTAGTGCTCCACCTGTTTCATGGATAAGTAATCTAATTGTAAAGCTAATAAATGATCAAAAAACAGTTTAATTCTTGGTAGGTAGGCCTTCATTAATTCTACACACAAAACAGATTGTCTTCCTCTCCATCTATGCATATTGGCAATGCAGCCATTGTATTTGGATGTATATTACACCCTACACTTATAGTTAAATATGTAAAGAAATGGAAAAAGGCAGTTTGCTTTCTGTCTCTATAGGCCCCCCTCCACTTGTTGAAAAAACAAAAAAATCAGCCGTTATAGACTGTACAATATTAAATTAAATGGACAAAGCCAGTTTGGTTTCTGTCTCTATAGGCCCTCCTCCATTTGTTGAAAATACAAAAAAATTCAGCCATTATAGACTGTACAATATTAATTGAAATGGAGAAAGCCAGTTTGGTTTCTGTCTCTACAGGCCCCCCTCCACTTTTTGAAAATACAAAAAAATTCAGCCGTTATAGACTGTACAATATTAAGAGAAATGGACAAAGCCAGTTTGGAGTCACTCTGTCTATGACACCCTACCCTTAAGGATAAATTGCCCAAACAGCAGCCTTTCAAGACGGTACGTGATATGGAAATGTCACAAGCCCCTTTCCTCTTTGGGGGTAGATTGCACCCTACACTTACATAGAAAGTTTTAAAAAGATGTTATCGTCATCATATTCAGCTTCATCCTCACCCTCATCAGTGTGTACATCATCATCACAGACTATAAATTCATCGCCGCTTGAATCCGCCATTAGAGAACAGTCAGTGCTTGGATGTCTTTGATAGTGAAGGCCTTCCTCGTGGAAGATGTAGTTCATTTTTATAAACATCATTTTCTCCACATTTTTCGGAAGTAACCTTCGACGGCGATCACTGACTAAGTTCCCGGCTGTACTGTATACTCGTTCAGAGTACACACTGGAGGGTGGGCAGCTTAGGTATTGCAAAGCAAGTTTGTACATGGGTTTCCAAATGGCCTGCTTTTCCTCCCAGTAAGGAAAGGGACTATCTGACATTTCCATATCAATTACCTCTTGAAAATAATCCTCCACCATCCTTTGCATGTTTATACTCGTATTGGATGGAGTTATGGGCAAGGTGACACATTTTTTAGAAAAATCCTTCAAACCAGCCCAGATGTTAAATTGTTCTGGTCTGCCCCCTGCGTCTTCCCTGCTTCTTTTTGGGAAATTAATTTTTTACCAGCAGCAGCAGCTTGAGAAAGTGAAGAAGGACACGTCGTCAAGCCAAGGCCCAGTTCAGCGGCCAACTTGCAAAAGTTCACATCTCGCTCATTTACAAGTAAAGACTCAATGTAGGTCTTAAACCTTGGATCAAGCACAGTGGCCAAAACGTACTGATCCGAGTTCAAGATCTTAATAACTCGAGGATCATTGTGAAGCGAATGAAGTACTTGATCGACAAGGTCAACATACTTTGCTGAATTGCTTGCTTTCAGCTCCTCCTTCAGTTTCTCAAGCTGCTTTTCCAATAGTCTAATTAATGGAATGACTTGGCTCAAACTAGCAGAGTCTGCACTCACATCACACGTCACAACTTCAAATGGTTTCAGCACCTTGCACAGCACTGAAAGGATTCCCCACTGTGCAAGAGTGAAATACATGCCCCCTCCTTTCCCAATGTCATGGCTTGTGCAATATGCTTGGATGGCCTTGTGCTTTTCCTCCATCCTCTGAAGCATGTATAGGGTGGAATTCCACCTAGTTACCGCCTCTTGCTTAAGTTGGTGGCAGGGCAAGTTAAAGTGCTCTTGGAGCTGCTGTAATCTCCTACATGCTGTGGCTGAATGCCTGAAATGGCCTGAAATTTTACGTGCCACCGAAAGCTTCTCCTGCAACTCATGGTTATTTCATAGGAAGCTCTGCACCACCAAGTTGATGGTGTGAGCAAAACAGGGAATGTGTTGGAAATCACCCAGCTGTAATGCTCGCACTATATTGTTGGCATTATCAGAAATGACATATCCTGGGGAGAGACCAAGTGGTATAAGCCATGTATCAATCACATCTCTTAGTTTGCGTAACAAATTGTCAGCTGTATGCCTGTTAGTGAAGCCGGTGATACAAAGAGTGGCCTGCCTGTGACAAATGTTACGTAGTGGTGTACATGCTGCTGCTGTTACTGCTGGTGAAGGTTAATGATGAACCCAGTGGGCTGTCACAGTCATATATAGTCTTTGGTTTGGCCACTTCCACTTGTCCACATATCTGTGGTTAAGCGGACAGTGGGCAAAATGGCATTTTTCAGCGCAATCTCTACATTTTTACACACTTTTTGGTATAGTTGTGGAATTGCTTTACGGGAGAAATGGTGTCGCGATGGAATTCTGTAACGCGGACACAAAACCTCAATTAACTGTGGAAAAACCAGCTGCGTTTATTGTGGAGATTGGATGCAGATCTAACACTAACATTGCCGCCATGGCGTCTGTGATTCGCTTGGCGACTGGGTGACTGCTGTCATATTTGCTTCCCCTCGCAAATGATTGTTTCACAGTTAATTGCTGAAATGTAGGACTGCTCATTTTCTTGACCTGCCACTGGGATGACGATTCACCCCCAGTAGCAGCAATAGCTGCAGCAGTGGGACTAACGCTTTCTTCAGAGGAATCAATAATAGTGGAGGAGTCATCCAGCCTTAATAAGTGGGATGCCGGGCTAACTCCGAGCGCTACTGAGGATATTGATGAGGATGGTGTGATAGGTGTATTTTGTAGCCGTCGGGATGTCGGTGACCGCAGGGTCTTAGCTGATGATGGAGTGCTTGTAATTTTTTTGGAAGAACTTTCAGCTTTTCCCAACACTTTGCCATGAACTCTCGTTAAATGGCTTAACATATACGAGGTTCCAAGATGGTTAAGTCTCTCCCTCGACTGACTGTGGCTTGACATACACTACAAATGGCTATACAATTGTTGTCTGGATTTGGGTAGAAATAATTCCACACATAAGAAGTGGATTTTTTTTTTTTATGCCCAGGCATGACAATGGCCTTTTTCTTGTCACGTGCCAGAACTGCTGCCACTGGTGCAGGACTTACACAAACAACCTCATCCTCATCAACATCCTCATTAGCGCCGTCGTCGCCTACACAAATCTCCCCCTCATCCTCTTCTAATTCCAAAGTGGCATCCTCAATTTCTGTATCTCCGGCTACACTCGGGCTATTAAGGCACACATCAGCAGAATGCTCACGATTAGACATCCCACTGTTGGATGGACTCTCCAGAGATTGATGTCATTTGTGAATCAGAGCAAACATTATCCTCTAATGCCTTACTGTTATCTTGCAGCTCGGCTTTGACGCGTAACAGTAGTTGTGCACCAATTGTAGGCTCGCTAACTTTTTGAGTTCTACCACTAATAGAGAAAGATGAAGGCCTCATTCTCTCTTTGCCACTGAGTGTGTAGAATGGCATGTTGGCAATTTTTTTTTATCTGCACTTAAAATTTGATCAGTTACACTTCTTTTTCGCTTCAACACAAATCTCCCCCTCATCCTCTTCTAATTCCAAAGTGGCATCCTCAATTTCTGTATCACCGGCTACACTCGGGCTATTAAGGCACACATCAGCAGAATGCTCACGATTAGACATCCCACTGTTGGATGGACTCTCCACAGGGATTTAAAGCGGCGCTGGCTTGTAAAGGCAAGTTTGCCTTTACAAGCCAGTGCCGCTTTAAATTTTAGTTGTAAACTCGCCGATTTCCGGCGAGTTGAAAAAAATCAGAGTAATACCTTTACCCCCTGATGTTCAATATATGTACTGTACTGAATTTTACTTTCCTCTTATCAAAATAACATCTTTCTTCTGAGATTTGAAGAAAACTCTGATCTTACTCTCTGATCAAACTGTGCCACATTAATCTTATAACTATCAACTAGTCACAGCTACAGCCATCTGATGCTTACAATCATCCGTTACACATGTAATTGAAGCTACCCTCCCAACCCTTGCTGCGGCCTCAGTGATACTCATCGATCTTATATTTTACCTACTCAGAGAAGCTTATTTTTCGTTTAATCCTTCTATATGTAAACAAATCAAGAAATGGAAAAAGGTGTCACTCCAAAGAAACAACGAGCAAGGAATGAAAAAATGCAAACATCTAGGAGAGATGATACTAATTCTAATTCTGATGTAAGTGACCTTACTGTGGGCCCGGTTTCCTCTACAGATGTGGTGAAAGCAATTAAGAAAGACTATAGAACCGTTACTTTTAGAGCAATCAAATAAAGTTTTCTCAGCTATACATGAACTAAAAGAACAAGCAACAGAAAATACACAAAGATCTCAGACAAATGAAATTCAAATTGGCAAACTCTTTCAATAGGTTTCTAGTCTCAAAGAACAAGTCTCAACTCTTACCAAATCTCGCTATCAATTATGGAACAGAGTTTATGATGTAAAAAATTGCTCACACAGAAATAACCTGCGTATTGTTGGATTGCCGGAATCACTTAAGAGTCAAGCACTCCTACACTTTGTTTCTGTTCTGCTACATAATTTGCTTAACATGCCAGAATCTTCAAGTCCCATCGTGATAGAACGTGTCCACAGGTTGGCCCCAACAAGAGAAGACATTTCTACAAGACCAAGAACTGTAATTTTCAAGTGCCTTAACTATGCGCAGAAAGCCGATCTGTGGTCAGCATACAAAACAACAGGCAATATTTTGTGGGAAGGAAAACATCTGTACTTATTCCAAGACTTCTCAGCAGAAGACTCAAAAGCATGCAAGGACTTTTTCCCTATATGTTCTTATCTAGTCTAATGCAGGAGGAAATTCGCACTAATCTATCCAGCCAGAGTAAGGGGTACATTTACTAAACTGCGGGTTTGCTATAGGCAACGTCTCCACTTTTTCAAACCCGCACTTTAGTAAATCTAGTCCTAAGGGTGTTTTCCGGCAATTCCTTCAAGGACTTTACATCAGCAGCTGATGCTCAGAAATTTTTGGAGGAGGTGGAGATGCAAGAGCTGAATGCTACTAGCTCTGTGTAAATTTTGTGACGAGATAATACACTAAACATCTTTCTTTTTACTTTGGAGGCTAACATTCATCTCGATATCTCGCCTCATACCTTTTCTTCCTTTATCCCTTTTACTTTTCTACCTATGCTCATTTTCCCCCTTCCCTCCCTTTTTTCTCCTCCCTTTTCCTCTCCCCTCTTCCCCTATGGCATATGTTTTCTATTTACAAGTACTACATTTACAGTTCAAGGATGGGTCTGTCACAATAATTGAAATGTTTGTTGGACATATTTGATTGATTACCTCTCTACTTCTCCAGTTGATTAGAATATTTTACTATGACCGTCGAGAGATACTTCCAGTGACATTGGCCATCATATGATTACCTATAAGCTAATATATTCCTGCTAAGTATGAATTATATAAATACTGTTTTCAGGGTTATACTCTCTGGGCTTTTACCAACTTTGTTATATCTTGTTGAATCATTATTGTATGAGGAGTAAGTTTCATACTGTGTTGCAAAAATATTAACATAATTACTTTGTTCTGACCTCGTAATCTTTCGAATATAACATGTATCTTAGGCACGCACATTTATAGTTTGAGATCTAAGACTGAGTTTCTCTGATATTTTTCTAACCAACTGAAATGACATTCTTACTAATTTCGACATGTTATAATTTTCCAGTATTGCTGAGACCCTTAAGAGTTGTTTGTTTGTTTTATTTATTTGTATTATAAGTTCACGAAATACACTATAACGAGTGTGTTAAGCTTGCGAGCAGGGCCTTTTCACCTCTTTGGGCTAGATTTACTAAGCTGCGGGTTTGAAAAAGTGGGGATTTGCCTATAGCAACCAATCAGATTCTAGCTATCATTTTGTAGAAGGTACTAAATAAATGAAAGCTAGAATCTGATTGGTTGCTATAGGCAACATCCCCACTTTTTCAAACCCGCAGCCTAGTAAATCTAGCCCTTTGTATGTTTTGCCCAGTTTGTTTATTAGTTTACTATGTTTGTCCCCAATTGTAAAGCACTACGGAATATGTTGGCGCTATATAAATAAATGATGATGATGATGATGATGATGTGTGTTAAACAGTAAGGTATTATTCCTGATTGACTACATTTAATTGTAAAGGATTTAATTGTCCTTGGTTTGAACAGTTTAAAAGTTTTCTTCATATTTTTTGTTTGCCTGAGACAAAACTGAAATATCACTTTCAGCGACAGTTGCTTGGTATCTTCTGACATGGGGCTATCTGACAAGGGGGTAGTGTAAATTTTTATGCCCACATATAGGGTCACATTGCTCAGCGCATAATAACCTTTTTAATGTATTTTTATTACCTTCTTAACCTTCTTAAATTTATGTTCCTGAAATGTAGGAGGTATTAATTCTCCTGTTAAATGCAAGAAAATTCTCACTTATCTTACTTAAGTAAAGACTGACATAGCCTTTGTACAGGAGACACACCTTGTAAATAAAGAGCACGAATATTAAGCTGCGATTTTTACTCTGATCTGGTCATCGCTGGTCATCTCTGGTGACTGGTTGCATATAAATCGGGGAAAAATTTGAGTGGGGTCCCCCCCATGACAGCGTAGGAAAATCCCTTAGACTATAAATAGAGCTTGTGGCTCTGTTATAGTCATTGCGTATCGGAGCTTGTACAGTGTACAAGCTGCTTTAGCGTCATCTGTCATCTTTTTTTTAATCAAGCATGTTCCGGTTTGGAATATATTTATGGGGGCCCTTCTGGCCTGAAGATAAGAAGACTGCAATCAACAAGGAGGCCCTTCTGGCCTTAAGAACAGAAGATATTTCCAAGCATGGACAATTGGAATATAAATTATTTTGGGACATGGTTTACAAGCATTTTTGGATTAAAAGCTGCTGACAGCAGATGAAGAATTCAGATTGGCAAGTATATTGGGGTTCTGTTATTTTTAATAAATGTATATGGTATGAATGAGGGTGTTTAAAGGTATCTATAGTGGTTTCATTATTTTATTTTATTAAAATGTTGTTTTAAACAGGGTGTTGTGATGTTGTAAACATTTAGTTTTGTGGAACTACAGGTCTCAGCCAGAGATGGGTGTCAGGACATGTTGGCACTTGTGGTTCTCCAAGTGCCAGCATGACCTTGCTGCCATGGGTATGCTGGTGCTTGTAGTTATACAAGCATCAGCATGCCCACACTGTTTATGGCACCCTGGCATGGCTGGTACTTGTAGTTTCACAAAACAAAATGGCGTCAGTTTGGTTTTTTTAACTTTATTATCGCCGATATTTCCCTACACCCACCGCCCAGGGGTTTAGGAAGAGCCCAAGTGCTTTCGGCACTGGGCTGGGTATTCCTAGAGGTGGGGCCCGCTAATTTTTTAGGGGGGACCCCACTCCCTTGGGAATCCAGCCCATCGCTGCACAGAATCCCGCTGCTATAGTGCCACCCACCTTGGGCTGGTTTGTCTAGTGCTGTTATGTGAAAATCAGGGGGATCCCACATAAATTTTTCCCCAATTTTCACATAACCAGCCGTAGGCTAGCAGCACTAGGATTAATAGTGGTAGGACGAGGAACTTCACGCTTTGTTTTTTGAACACTTATCTATTTTTAAACTTTTGACATCCACGAGGACCTGCGGCTATATAGGCAGACCAGTGTAACAGTGATGTGTTTACTCATCTCGCAGCTAGGAAGCAGTGTGTTGTATCTGGCAATTGTTAAAGCAAAATCGGGAAAGTTTGCTTATTCGCAGCTTCATACATTTGAGACTTGTATAGCTAGAGTGGCAAACAGTCGGCACTTTGATCTCTATCGATTTTGGAAATGGCGATTTTGACAGAAACACATCTCTGGCAATTTTACATGAAATCTCAGCTTCATACATCAGCGAGTTTTAACTCTCCCGAGAAAATCGCTGAATTTTAAAAATCGGAGCTTGATACATTTACCTCAAGGTGTGGGCATTCACAGTTCAGAACAGGCAAAATGAGAAGCTAGCTGGTGCGATGTGTAACAAAAGGTATGAAATGGTTTTAGTTGTCATAGGATTGTAAGAATTACTGTCCGACTGCTTGGTGATGGCCTATGGCCATTTGTTCTTATGTCACCTTCTGCGCATGAAATACCCTGATATGTCCAGAGAAAGCACTCTAGGAAAGACTTGCCTGTCATTGAGGTAGAATGCAGAATTTGCATCAGCTCTCATCTCATTTGCTAAGAGGTATGTTCAGCATTCTTACTGTAGAACCTTTCTCTCACAGAAGGTCTCAGGATCAGCTGGCCTCCTCCTCTGTCTGGATCTTGAGTCCAGCATTACGCGATATGCACCTATTTTAGGCCTTACCTCAAGAGTGTCACACACCAGGCTCTCAGTTCCTGCTACTTACCCCTCTGCTGTCTTTTTAAACTGTCCCTGTGGTTTGCAGGCTCTACTGATCTCAGATCTCTCTGCTGGATTCTGCCCACTCTGTCTCCACTCCAGAGATCCCTCAAAACCAGTGTATGGGCGCTGCCATTTTGGATTGTCATCTGCTCTCTCAGCTGACCACAGCCTCGAATCAGAGGATAGCAGTTTCAGAGTTTCTTCCAAAACCAGTTTCAAAGCGCCACCATCTTAAATCCAATCACTTGATTCCTCTGTCAGTCAGTAAGAGTGCTGCTTCACCTCAGCTGACCGCAGCCTCTAATCAGCAGATAGCAGTTACCATAAAAAGACTTCCTGGAGCACTAACCTGTTGCCTGTGCAACGTTAATTCTTCAGACACCAACCTGGTGTCCAGTAGTCTGCAGTCATCTCATTTAATCCTGCTTAGACAGTGCAGCCTGCATTCCGGTTCCAACATTCCGGCTCCATTCCGTTCCGGTTCCATCATCCCGATCACATTCCGGTTTCAGCATTCCAGTTCCACTCCGGTCCAGCATTCTAGTTGAAATCCGGTTCCAACCTGGTCTCCTCTGCTTAATCTGATCCACATATTGCTATTCCTGAATTCTTGCCAGTCTCCAGTGCCATTCATATTCAGTAGCCTCCTGAACACTCAGCAACCACCACCTGCACCTGTTTTTTTCCCTCTCATGTGAAGGAACATTATCAGGTCACCCTGTTTTCTTCACGGAGCCAAAAGTACAGCTTCAGAGACACAACCCAGTACGGGTTTAGACAAATCCCCAGGCATGACAAAAAGTGTTTAGTGGGGAGTTCTTGTTCTTGTCCTGGCTGTTTCCTAGCAGCTGGGACGCTGTTCTGTCTAGACTTCCTCATCAGATCCAGCTAGCTGTCAGACAGCTGGGACACTCGGTTCAGAGATTGCAGTAACTGCAGGGAGGGCTTAGCCAGTTATATCATTGTGCTGGCACCTTGTTACCTGCTCCTTTTGCTGTATGTCTGCTGTTTTGATTACCTGTTGCCAACCTCCTGACTGCTCCTGGATATTGCTCAATCCTTTGGCTTGTCTACAGTTATTCTTGCTCGCTGCCTGCCCTCAACCATTTGCATCTTTACTGGTTTACCCTCTGTATACTGTCTCTATACATCATCGTTAGTTGGCATCTCTGATAAACCTTTACTATTTTGAGTTTAAATCCTGGGGGCATTTGAGTACTTGTGAGAACACCACTCTCTACAGGAATGGTGACTTGCTATAGGTGAAGATATATTTCTCCTCGTTCTAAAAGTTTATTAAGGTAGCAGTGGGAGCTGTGCAAGCAGCAATTAAGTATGTGGTAGAGGAGATTAATTAAAGAGTGAGTTTTATTAAGAAATGGCCTCGCAGTGGCACCCATTCTTTTATTATCTGTGATATATACTGCACCAATACAGCTGTCATCTAGCAGTCAAACTGGTTTACAATCTTGCATGTGTAATGGCCCCTGCTTGTTACAAAGCACCTACACCACCTGTGTAATAAGGAGCTACACACAAATGAGGCAACATGAACTCCAAATACCCATTTGGCATGAAGTTGTATTGACCTCCATGCAATTAACTTTTATTAAATGCATTGAATGAAGGAAACAGAGTTCAAAAACTTGCAACCTGCCACAATGCTGTCAAGTACAAGTTATATTGTAAGTGGGTAAAGCTGGGTACACACTACACAGTTTTCATCCAATAATCGGCTAAATCAGCCGACATACGACCGCTCGTTCAAAAGTCGGGTCAGTGTGTGCAGTGACTCGATGGTCGAAAGTCTGCCCAAATGGACGATTGTCGCCTCATTTGGTTGGTCGTACCGTTTAATATTTTTGTTCCAATCTCGTTTCCGCTGTGTAGTGTGTATAAACTTCCGACCGATCCACAACAGTGAGTATGAAATTACAGTCATTGCTCACGACAACATGGCTGTAAAAAGTCGCTAAAGGGACGTCTGCTTTTCCCTTCATCGTCCTAAACAAGGCTAGTGTGTATGCAGTCCATGGACATCGGAACATCGATCGCATGTAAAATCGCTCGGCATAAAAAGTTGGTTAAAATTTCTGTAGTGTGTACCCAGCTTAAGGGGTTACTGGAACGGATTATTTCCCTTATCATACAGATTATTGTACATTGTACTAGACTGTAAAATTCTAATACAGTGTACAAATTAGACAACAGTAAACAATGAGAACTTAAAACTAAGTAACCTTGTTATTATAACCATGAGAATAATAAAGAAAGATGGTAAAAATTACTATGTATTGTGACATAACACATTAAAATAATAGGCTATATATAATGTTAGTGGTAAATATTTTAATGTTATGCATATCCATTTAAACATGTTTATGTTTAATTTTTGTTTTGTGAAGAGGATTGAACCACAATCCACATCAAAATGAAATTAACAAGGCTTTATTCTCAATGCCAAAGTTGTATAAATCATGAATATGTGCAATACTTCACATCAAGATTGGTGCTTTGTCAAGCATAGTTAAATTAATAAATTCCAAGATTATATATCCACAATACCAGATATGATTTGATCAAGGAAACTGATTATACATATTCAATCATTCAAATGAATTAAAGCACGCAAGTTGCATCTTAAATAAGAGCACTGAACTTTTGTGTAGCTCTAAAAGTATTCAAATTCAAACAAATTTTGAGATGATTTTATTTCAATCTGGGTGTATGTTCTGCCTAAACGTTACTTGCAGTATGAAGAAGTGACTGTGCAATATAAGGTCACAGCAGAAAACATAAAAAAAAAAAATATAATCAATTAAATGAATGACTAACAGTATAATCATTAATAAAAATATGGATTTGAAAAAAAAAGTTTACAAATTTCTTTTACATTAAATACATAAATCAATATGCCTTTAATGTGTACTGTACATACAATCAATTTTTAAAGTCTATCTTCCTTGCATACACATGTTCTGTACTAGCTAATTGCACGCATATGTGTAGTATTTAATACAAAAACTATGCCACTTAACACCTTCCCTGTAGCTAACGCAAGTGATACGGCTGTACTTATGAGAGACCCAGGATTTCATATAAATTTTAGACAGTCATGTCATTTGCGTTCAGACATGAATTGCATGTCCGTTTTGTAGCTTGTACAGCGCTATTTCACGCAAGATCCGGTATGCAAATAGACTTCCGTCTGAACATGAATCAGACCCATAATGTTTATTTATTTTCATTTAAATAGAGACAGTCAGATACACGAGACAGGAGGGAGGAAGAGAGATCAGGAGAGGAGATGTAGAGTTGAATGTCGTCAGCATAAAGGTGATACTGAAGACCAAAGGAGGAGATGAGCGCACCAAGGGAGAAAGTGTAGAGCGAAAAGAGAAGGGGGCCGAGGACAGAGCCCTGAGGGACAACTACTTGAAGGGGGGAGAGGGCGGAGGAAGAGCCGGATGTGGAGACAGAGAAGGTGCGATTGGCGAGGTAGGAGCAGAACCGAAGTCGTATAATTGGATGAACGAAAGTATATTGCTTAATATTGTTTTGCCGTGCGATTGCGATCCGTACACCACGTAACACAGATCCGTACGCCACGTAACACAGATCCGTACGCCACATAACACGTGGCATGGTGTGATCGCACGGTAAAATACGCACGCACACACTTGCATTACAACATTTCGTTATTTATATAATTCATATTGGTTCCGTTACACTGTAATTTATGAGCAGATAGTATTTGGTTTATTATTAGTCTATATATATATATCTATAATGATTATATGTACACTTCAGTGATATTCAAGGTTCAGGTTATAGGAAAGGTATCATGCCTAGTATCATATTGAAACCCTAATCATCAGCAGCTGTCCGGTGCAGTCCGCGAAGAGATCGCACATTGCATACTTTAGTTATTGATATTAGGGAATAAACCTTTGTATGATGTTGGCTATGAAATGCTAATTGTAACTGGAGCATTGGCGGGAAGAAAGGAGCTCATCCCCTGGAGAGACGACCCCCACCTTTGGATTCCTTAGATTGAATCAGCCTATGACCTGTTTAGCCTGGACCCATCTGCTGTCTGGACCTATAGAAGCAAGTCACGTCATTTGCATTGTTCTCTGTAACACTGACTGTGTATATATGATCATAGCTGTGCACCCAGCTCTCAGTCTTCACTGATCACAGTATTCTAACAGATATACTGTCCACTGGGTCCCGTGGGTGCGCAGCGAGCGCATGCAATAGCAGCGGTATGTATTTATCTTTTGGTATTATAATATAATAATGTATTGAATTGTTGACTATTTACATCTGCTAAAATAAATCACTTTGTGCGTTAGAAACACAATACAATCGCCTATGCAATGCTTATTTGAAAACAATAATATTACTTTAATAATTTGGGGGCTCGAAGGTGAGTTACGTTATCGGCAGGTATGCAACGCTTACGGTATTCGGTTCCTCAACAAAGGGTGGATTGACGGACGCGTCGGATATGGGAAAGAACGCAATGTGTTTAAGACCTGTGGTTCACTTTGTGTTGCGAAACCGAATGTCTGTTGTTGCATAGACTGAAGGAACGCTAATTTGAATCTAGGGACAAGAAAGAAAAAGGTTTTTTTTATTGTCGTTTTGCATTTTAAAAAGGTATTGCATTGCATAGGGTATGCGTATTTCCTGCTCAGCATATGCTAACTTCCGGTATTGTTGCCACGTGGTTAAACAATTGTGTATAATGTCTATTATATATGCATACTGTAAGCACTTGGTAAAGTCTCTGAAAAGATAGTGCCATTGTTTGGGAAAGTTATTTTCTGTGCAGAAAACTAAGATGTATGTGTTTGGTGATTGTATGATTTTGAAGTGAAAGTTGATTTACTGTCAAAAAGACAGGGATATCGGTTGCCGTTTGACGAGACGGGCTTGACAACCGAGGTAGTATACAAGGCAGGTATACTGGCAGCAAAAGCCCTGTTTGAAAAGAGAACAGTTAAAAAGCTTTTGGAAACTTTCTCCCCAAAAGTAATCACAAAGTTTAGCGATAGTTAGTATTGCTAAGCGGTGCGATCGGACCGCATGGTTTATTGTGCAACCGTGCTTGTGACTTGGGTTGAACGGCTGGAGGAATTACGCTGGTACAAACGGGTAAACTTCGGTACTACCAGTTCAGTAATACTCAACAGATTTTGTGGAGAGCCAGGATATCGAGGAGCTGATATTTCTGTTGTCCATAGTGATATTTCTGTGTTAGGAGGTGTGTGGGCGTAGCCTGTGAAACCGTCCACGGATAAAAAATCTCTAGTAGGTTCTGTTTGAAAGGAGAACAGGTAAAAAGTCTTTTTGCGTAGCGTTGAGAAATAGGTTGTTTTCACAATGGGTGCTAAGCAAACGCTAGAGATGGTTGATGTTGTGCTGCTTAAGGAAGGACCAATTGATTCGGCGAGGTTCCGTATGTTTAATAAGTATGGTGCGTATGCAACGGCATACTGCGACAAATGGGTCAAGATGACCCAGGAGTGTATGAAACCTTTCCCAAACATAGGTAGTTTCGAGGCAGAGGTGTTAAATAATGTTAGAGATAAAGTGCGGTTGATCAAATCAACGAAAACGAGAACTAGACATGATGATTGTTTAAAATGGTGGCAAATGGAAGGTAGCACGTGGCAGAGCAGCGAATGCACAGCGGAAGTAAGTGTGGCGAAAAGTGCGCACACAGCGGAAATCAGCGTACCGGAAGTGTGCGTTGCAAAGCGTGGCCCTGACAAATTCGGTTGGGGCGGAAAGTACAGCCAATACCAAAAATGTGAAAACTGTAACTAGTAACTTGTATGTTGTTTTAAGTAATGTTAAAAGTAATGTTTCAGGACAAGGAAAGGGAACGGTTCCACCAGCAGGGGCAGCGGCTGAAAGTGGTGAGAATAATGTAAAGGTTATCACAGGGGGAGACATCCATTGTACTGCAGCAGCAATTTCAACAACTAGTTCAGGATTTAGTGATTTGATAAGTCTGCATCCTGTCCTCACAACAGCAGTTTCCAATGGGAAGGCGGACAGAGATGATGAAGTTCCTTTAAAACATGTAGCAAAGCATGATCCATGCACTAGGTCTGAAACATTTTCAATTTTGTCTGATTTCCCTGATCCTAGGAAGGATTTGACCAAATGTCAGAAGTTTATTAGATATTATGGTAATGTGTATGAGCCAACTAATAACGATTGGCGAGTATTATTGAAGACCTGTCTTCCTCTCAATACTGATATACAAAAGTTTATTAAGGATTGTATGTTGGAGGAGGATGAATCCTTAACCGAGGATGATAATCAGGACAATATTAGACATATAATCACACAGTTAGCCATATATTTTCCAGTGATAGTGGACTGGAGTAAAATTTTTACTATCAGGCAAAAAGATAGTGAAAATGCAACAGACTATTTTTGCAGGGCTCTGATAGCGATGGCCAAATATACTGGGGTACCAGACATAAAAGATAATGTACACTACAGAGAGGTTGCTGTTAAAGTTTTAATGGATGGCCTCAGGGAAAGCTTGAAAAGAAGGGTGCAAATTTCATTACCACACTGGAAAGGAATCACTGTAAATGTTCTCAGGGAGTCAGCCATAGGACATCATCAGAATATAAATAAACAGAAAGAGACACTAAGTGATAGGGTAATGATGGTAAGTATCCCAGCATTAGAGGGATTTCAGATACGACCACAGTGTAATAACACCTGGGTTAAGGAAAAGAAACAACATGAGTTGAGAAAGTGTTTTCAATGCAATAAAATAGGACACCTAGCAAAAGATTGTGCAGACATGACAAGGACATGTTTTTACTGCCTTAAGAAGGGACACATGAGTAGGAACTGTGTAGAGAGAAAAAGGGATACCTGGGTTGGAAATCATATAGACACCCACAAAGGAGGCGTACACAAGTCTCAGAGGTTCCCCAACAATTGATTACACACCCCATAGCAACTAATACTTTGGGGGAGAACTATAGCCGACTCTAGAGTTAATCTGTGGTAAGTATTGGTGAGCAGGTTTAGAAAAAAAAAACTGATTTAAAAGGTAATCTTTATTGATTTTGTTTGTTTGTTTTATGTTGTCAAATGCTTGTTTTCCTAATCGCTGGCCGATGGTAAAGAATGGAAATGTTTGTTTTGCTGTTTTGCGATAACTATCTTGTTTCCCTCTTACAGATAAAGGGTACACAAAAGAAATATAGACTTAGGGCTAGATTTACTAAGCTGCGGGTTTGAAAAAGTGGGGATGTTGCCTATAGCAACCAATCAGATTCTATCTGTCATTTTGTAGAAGGTAATAAATAAATGAAAGCTAGAATCTGATTGGTTGCTATAGGCAACATCCCCACTTTTTCAAACCCGCAGCTTAGTAAATCTAGCCCTTAGTGTTTACAAGGGTGGGATAGAGAAATATAAAAAAAATCACTCTTGAAAGACAAATTAACAATAGACAATTGGAACACTCTTTGTTTTAAGCTGCAGTGTCTCATGATAATTTGTTTGGCTGAGAATCATTATCCAACAATGAACTATGTACATACTTTGCTCCAAAATATCGTTTTATGTATCTCAGATGAGTCATCAACAGTTAATTTTTACATTTCTCTATCATAAGTTAGGAAAGTCCGTTGAAAAGGTATGTAGTTAATGTGATACCGAGTTCTTAATGAACAAATGACGGACGACACTGGATTGCACGGTTAAGACCCCCTAGTAAAGTATGGGGAGGGGTCATAGTTAGCAAATAGCTAAGGGGATTAGTGGAATGAATACATCCATTTTCCTATAGAGTCCAATCCAGCTGTCATTTGTGTTGTAAAATCTCCCTTTCTACATGTATGTTTGTATTCAAATCTTTGTATTCCCATTGTTCATTGCTTTCTTATTTCTCATTCTTTACACAAATGCTAGTACCCCTCTATCTTTCTTTTTCTCTCTTTCTCTCTCTCTCTGCTCTGGTAGAGATAAAAAACAGACAGTCTCATCAATAAGGGGTTAGACATATTTTTATTTTTCACATAAGACAAGTTCAGGGATACACACACTAAATTGACATGAGTCACAGAAACAGTCAGGGGTTTTGTTTTCATGTGTGTAGAAACTGCTGATTTTTGAGCAGAAAGGTTCTGTTGTGGAAATACGATTCATGTTTTATAGGTTGCATATCTGTTTTGTTTTTTTTGTTTTTATGATTCGTGCCTCCTGTTCAAAAATGTGCCTTTATATGTATGCACAAAGGGTGGATAGGAGATTGCTGGAGGTTAGGCATACAGATATGCATCTCTGTATAGAACATTGGAGTAGGATTTTTACCACAAGATACGACATAATGTGAAACCCTAGAAAACGTAGAAATTTCATGTTTTATATTTTTTCACTGTTAGACAGACATGTACTGGGTACTGTTATATTTGCAGAAAGTGTTATAGAAATAGACCCCTTTGTCTTTCTCACTTAGTCAAGTAGCTGAATGTGAGGTACTGAGAATGACATGTGAGTTGGCAGAGGGAAAATCGATTGATATACATTGGTCTTCAGCATTTTTCTAGTCTAGGGGGCGATGTTGAGTTGACTGAAAAAAAAAAGAAGAGAAATCTTTTTATAACAATACCAGCACGAGTAGGACACTACATAGAGGACTTTATACAGTGACACAGTTACCAACTGAAGTAGCTGTTAGTAAAGTCCACACTTACACAAACAACCATACATGGCTGTCACACCAGGGCGAACATAGCTGTCAAATAGACAGCAGGGTTTTATGTGTCAGCTAACAAATCTATGTTTTGTTTTGTTTTTCGTTGTATTGTTTTAGTTTTAAAATGTGAACACACAAACACACACACACACACACACACACACATATTAGGTAATATATGAAGATTTGTGTTACCTGAGGAATAAACTGTCTGGAAGGTGAAGAGTTGTGGTGAGGAGTTAGTAGGATGGCAACGTCCTATCTTGATTAAGAGAAGGTCAGGAAAATGATACCAATAGAGCCATCCCATATCCCTCCTGCAGATGGGTTTTCCTCCAGGTAAAACAAATGCACGTCATCCAATTACCACCATGCAGAAGCCTCAAGTATACACTGGTGTACCAATGAAATATGTCTGGGTAAAGGTGTATTGAAATGTGTCTAATGTATTACTGTGTCATACTTAAAGCTTTTGTTATTCAATGTGATAGTCCTAGAGTTATAATAGATGATAGCCATAAACCAGTGTGAACATAAAGTAGTGGTAATAGGTAGAACGAATTGAATAGAATAAGAGTTGGAACTTGATTGAAGTGACTGATAGCATCGGCCACTAGTCCTTCCCCGCTACCAAAAGATCACTCCTGGGCAGACTCTTAACCTGTTGGCTTTTGAAATGTTCTTGACCCCTCATGAGATGAGATTGTAAGTGGGAGGCTAGGTTAGACCTTGAGAGAAGGTAGTGAGACAGTAACCAAAAACGTCCAAAACACTGTTTCCTGAAAAGTCACACTAAATGTCAGGATGTTGGATCGAGTAAGTTGTGGAGCAATAATTTCTTAGGCTCAGGTTATTTGACAGACAGGTACCAGGTGTAGGCTACACGCATCACGGCTTCAAGGGTAGCAGAGACACACTGGTGCCCATTCCACCCACTGCAGAGGGGCCAACACTCAGAGAAGGGTCCAAGGGCACTCATGAGTATGTTCTGGAAGGCCTCTAATGCAGTTAGTAGCACCTGAGCCAAAGGCTAAGACAGTTGTCCAGCATGAAGGTGTAGTTTTTCCTGTTTTGTGTTCTCTCATTTCATTCTCTTCTCAAGACGGTCAGTTCTTTTGATTATTAGCAGGTGACAGAGGCTGGTTCAGGTAATGATGTTGAGGAATTGGGGATAAAGGAGAAGTTAGTAGCATAATCGGTCCAGCCAATTACTCTATTCAATTCAGGGGTAAAGGAAAATTTGGAAACCCTGGAGCTTGGAGAAAGTGCGAGGGGCTATTGTCTGAGTAGCATTACGTCCGTAAGTACGGTGACCCCATAGTTAAAAAAAGAGATACACCCAGCGATGCCAGTCCAGTAATATTCGGACTTGAGCAGGCAATCTTGAGAATGATTATCATTCTTGGGAGGGTAAGGTTTTAGACCAAAGTGCTGGGTGTGCTCTCACATACCTCAGTGATTATATCAAGTAGGACTAGTTCTCTTCCCACTAAATATTCTTGAGGTACCCGAACTTTGGGTGGGAGGTCACTAGAGGAAAAAGTACGACATCTAGGTCCCTTAGTCTGAAGTCTCCCAATGCTTTGCAAGCCAATCACTGTTAAATCTGAGTATTGGGAGACTGGGAAGAACGAACAGACAATAGCCCGCCCACAAGTGTTGATGAAAAGAACTGATGACATTATTAGAATTTTGTATATTAACGCAAGCTGAAGGAGATTGTATACAACATTATTGATAGACATAGGATGATGCTATTGATGAACATGAAGTGTTTAAATGTATTCTGAGCTTAAAGACATGCGTTGGACAGAAGAACCTGTTAAACTTGAAGAACTGTAGTAGAGTATTCTGTATAGCTGATACATGTTCTATGGTACCTTGTACCTATGACCTGGACCCATCTGATGTCTGGACCTATAGAAACAAGCCACTTCATTTGCATTGTTCTCTGTAACACTGACTGTTTATATATGATCATAGCTGTGCACCCAGCTCTGTCTCACTGATCACAGTATTCTAACAGATATACTATTCACTGGGTCCCGTGGGTGCGCAGCGAGCGCATGCGATAGCAGCGGTATGTATTTATCTTTTGGTATTGGCTTTACTGTACTGTATCATAATATAATAATGTATTGAATTGTTGACTATTTACATCTGCTAAAATAAATCACTTTGTGCGTTAGAAACACAATACAATCGCCTATGCAATGCTTATTTGAAAACGATAGAATTACTTTAATAAGTGATAGGTTAAAGAGGTGTGCCAGGTAGGAGCAGGCAGTGGGAGAGAGAGCGCGAAGGAGGTTAGAGGGGATGGGATCAAGAGGATAAGTGGAGGGAGGAGAGGAAAGAATAAGGGAGCGAACTTCATCGCCTGATGTGGGGCAGAAGGAGCACCAGAGTTGTTTGTTAGAGGGGGGTGGAGCAATAATGGCAGCTGGAGAGGGGTTGGAGGAGATGTTCAGTCTGATGGCTTCGATTTTGGATTAGAAAAAAGTGGCAAAGTCAGCAGCTGAGAGGGAACGGAGAGGGGGGGGGGGATTTGAGGACTTAGAAGAATGAGGGATTTAAAGGAGGTTTGTTTAGCAAGAGAGAGGGCAGAGCAGAATGAGGAGGATAAATTTAAAGTGAAGGAAGTCAGCCAGGGAGCGAGATTTCCTCCAGAGACGTTCCGCAGTGCGAGAGCACTTTTTGAGGAAGCGGGTGAGTTTGGAGTGCCATGGTTGCGGGATGAGACGGCGTTGGCGGATGGGAGAGGCAGGGGCGACAGCGTCAAGGGCTGTAGTGAGGGAGTGGTTGTAGAGGCAGGACGCCTGGTCAGGGCAGGCCAGGGAGGGAATGGGAGAAAGGAGAGAATCGAGAGGAGAAAGAGATGGGGTCGATCGCTTCAAGGTTGCGTCTGGTGAGGGTGGCTTTAGGCGGGGGAGGAGCAGGTGATGGTGAGGAGATGGTGGTCAGAGAGTGGGAAGGGAGAGTTGGAGAACTCAGAGATCGCAGAGATGCGTGAAGACAAGGTCGAGGGAGTGACCAAGACGGTGGGTGGGGCAGGAGGTCCACTGGGTGAGGCCCAAGGAGAAGGAGAGGGAGAGGGAGAGAAGTCTGATGGTGATATACATAACAGTAATATCACACGCCGGTCCCACTGAGGCTTCGGTCGGATCCCGGGCTAGCTTACCTGGAGGGTCTCTCGCTGTCCTTCCCTGCCAGAGACACACCGCTGGTTCCTCTCGCCACCACCATCTTTGATCGAGTCTGTGCATGCGCAGACGCGTTCTTTAACTGCTCCTATTCTTTCCTGTTAGCTGCACTATTTAAAGACACCAGTGTCAATCTCTGATTGCCAGTTATTTGAGTCTCTTCTACTGTGTGGATGTGTTGCTCCTGCTCACCAGCATCCCTGGTCCTAAGTATACAACTTGCCGCAGTTCCGTGTACTCTCCAGTATTTGCTACACTGCCCTCAGCAATACTGGAATTCTGCTGCATACCGCTATACTGCTTCCTGTGCTGTGCTCCTGTATCTTGCATATATTCTTGCCCATCATCTTTTTACTATGTTCTCCAATAGGCCTTGCCTAATACCAGCTAGTAGGGCAGGAACCTGCGGCATGGAAGCAGCCATGTCCAAGCAGGGGTCACTGGTGAATACTATCCTCATCGTTAGACTTCGCGCCTCCTAAGCAGGTAACGCCAAATTAGGCTAGTCTAAGGGTCCTTTCTGAAACATGACAAGTATAATGATTTCTAGAAATATTTATTCTAAAAAAAATTTTTTTTTCATATTTACATAGATTATCTCAATGCAAACTGTACATGAAATGCATTTTAAGATCAATCTAAGTTACATACAGTTGCTCATCACTATCAGTCAACATTTACACCTGCCCTGTAATGGGTACAAATAATATGGAAGAAACCAAACAAACTTGCGAGAAACAGGACTTAAATCGGCCGCATCCATGGCGGAACACTCTTATTGTACATTGCTTATGTTAGCCTGCTGCTTCCCCCCCTGTTCTGCCTCTCACATAATAGACAGTCGAGTGTCTTGAGTTCAGACATAAACTGCATGCAATTGTGTTCATTAGCAGAATGTCCATTTCTGGACATGCGCAGAACGTCCATTTCTGGACATGCTCAGAACTATTTCACGCAGGATACGCTACACAAACACATATGAACATGAATCAGACCCTTTGCTTTGAGTGAAATTCAGTGAGATTAAAATAAATACTAAATGTAACTTATATTTGCTCCTTCAATCTGGAGGGTGCCCTAATGTGTCAAATGGTCCCAAACAGGAGATCCTCTCTTTTGTTCGGATTGGCCTGTTCACTCTTACACAGAGGCTGTCAAAGTCTCTCTGTGAACTCCCCATTCATGTGAAAGAAAGTCATAAGGAAGGGGTTTTAACAAACATGTACAAAGCATTCTCAAGCTGGGAAGACAATATAAACGCTAGACTTCTTGGGAGACCCTTCAGAGAGAACAGGTAAGTAACATTAGGTATTTTACCGCACTTAGGAGCCTATATAAAAGACCTATCATATTTTCCTCACATTGTTTGATGCTTTTATTACATTGTTAAGAAAGGATTTAACGTGTCTATTTATTAACTTTGTTCAGCAGGATAGCAGTTCCGCTGGGAGCCAGTCGCAGTGAATAGTTTCTAGTAAAGTGATCATACTTGCGATATTCAAATGGCGTTCGCTATTGGGGGTCAAGCTCCGAATTTCAGAGCTTGATAGTCGTAAACGCAGTGCCCATAGACACTTATGGGGACTGGATTTGCGGACAATGAGGCTGGGGCCGCAGCAGATATTGGAGATTTTTTTTTTTTTTTACAAAACTATGCCGAGATGGGTAAAGTCACATAAAGATTGCTGGGAATTAATGGTTACAAAAACAAATGCAAAAATATGTAGGTTCTTGATCTCCGACCTGACCTAGGTTTACTAATTTTTTTATGACGACAAAAGCCTTGAAGAATGTTTGAGAAGATAAATCCGCTGTATTGGCAATAATCTCACACTGAAGGGGTATGCTACATCATGACATTCTGAATTGTTCTAGCTATCAAGGGACCATGACTGGATCCTTCCATTATCAGAAGATCTGTGTTAAAAGCAACTTTATGTATCCAAATCTCAAGAGACTAGATATATTGGCTTGAAGGTTGACAGGATAACATTATCCTTCGATTGTTTGCAGGATAAAGCAATCAATACTCTAATACTCTTCAGGAAATATTTAACAACACACATTTATAAAGTATATGCTAAATGATTGTTTGCTTCTTTTTTTTTTTAATTAGCATAAAAATATAGTCTGTGATTGGCATTTATTGTTCAATTCATTCTAAATGGTTACGCATCTTTGGAAGCAAAGCAGTTAGAGGTTTATTTTCTTTATTTAAACTTCTCCCTTTCCTATCACATTAAATAGGAATTCCCATGTGTTCCGATGTATTGTTGTAATGCCCAAGGAAATGAAAATTTTGGTAAGTATGCATTTGCTCTTTTAACAGTACTAACGTACATGATAAATTATGAATATTGACCTTTATTTATAAGGCATCCGCAGCGCCGCACATATTACAAACAATAGACCTTACAGGGTAAACGGCACAGAATAACCTATGCTCCAAGCAAGACCATAATCAGTGTAGCTGGAGCAGAAGTAGAAAGTATAGAGACAGGAGAGAAGAGGCTCCTGCTTGCGAGAGCACACATCCTAAAGGGAGGGCATACAGGCAGCAAGCACACTTGTGAGTCAGTGGAGGGGAACAGGCGCAAGAGGAGCACTATGAATGTCCACTGTACATAACACACATTTTTAAAGTTGCTCCTGATTACAAATATGTTTTAGCATGCATACGCGACTGTCATGACTAGTAATCGGCAGTTACACATGTCTTTTAGCTGCTGCAAATGATACAACTGCAAAACATGTACCTTTGAGGTGCTCAAAACCTGAGTTGGACGTTACTGCATGCGCTCGAGCTTGGCACACCCGTTTGTGAATACACCCATTTACCTCATGAAATTGTATACTGTAGCAAGGTTGCTTTGCGCTCGAAGATGAATTGGACATTGCTGTGTTTACTGGCGTATGGTCCAACTAAACAGCACATGGATGGTAATTGAAGCTTGCGCATCAAAATCGTACACCTCAGCAGTGGTCGAGGTCAAATCTGCTCAGCCTTAGAAACCTCTCAGCTCCTAAAATGGAGCACTTCATCGGATCTACACAAGAACAAAGAGCCCTTGGTTTGTTCCATTGTAAAGGATTGTAAACTCCTATTTGCCAACTGAAGAGAAGTTGCCCTCATTTCTTAGGGTATATGTACGCTTACTTGTAGCTTTGTTTTAAAATATGCAAATACCCTGACATTTTTTAGCTTTGTTTAGAAGGTCCAGCTTGTAAGGTGCAACATAGAAAACACTTAATTTGTTACCAGGGGATTATTTCCCCTACATGTTGTACTGGGAGAAGGCTTTTAACAAAACATTGTCAACACAGTATAGTATAACAGCAATAACAATTTATTTAAATGGTACAAGTTACCCTAAATATCTCCTTTTATGGTAGAGGAACTGTAATGATGGAAGAGGTTTAGAACACATATTTTGGTACACGCCATGCATTCAACCATTTTGGAAGTCTAAAATTACACATCTCTAGACTACATTGTTCTGGATTTATGAAATCCCTAAACTAACCAGAGTCTCTAATCTTGATTCACCACGAAGGTGCCATTATCAATTTCTAGATCCCGGCAATCACACTTGGAACTTCTTACAACCCTAATTTTCACAGGGAATAGAAATGTTTTGATAAGATGTACTCTATTGGGATTTGACCATGCAGAATTAAGCAGATATATCCTGGACTCATTTAGATCTCTTTTTCAAAGGAATCAGATCTTATTGTTACAACACAAGTGGCTAAATTGTACTATAGCCAGCCATTCGATCACTAAGGATGAGCAACACATTACTTCCAGCATTAATGCGGTGATGACTGCACACACATGCCAATCTGTACAATCTTCTGACCACATTCACCAACATGGCTAAAAGTGATCCAAAATGTATTAACCATATATTGGTAACTTCTGAAGTCAAACCACAGAGTTACCTGGAAAAACCAGCATATATGACATTAGTTACTCAGTCTCCTATATCAAGACTAGTCAGGGTTTCTAATATTCTGACTGGAGTCCACGATGTTCCACAAACCCAATTAAAGTATATTGAAGTTTTAAAATACCCACAAAAACAGGCAGAGTTTTGTCGTCGAATATGGCGTTTAATTTGCAAATATTTTCCATAACAAATATACCAAATCAGAGATTTTTAACTTTATTTTTAATAGAAAACCAGGGGATAAAACGAATAGTTACATTTTTGAAAGGCCTTAAATTACATTATTACAGTAGAAAATACAGGAGGTAGAGGGGTAACAAAAATTTGAAGAGACGTGAATCTAGACATAGCATTGCTATTTAAATCATGGTTTTTTTAAAACTAAAAACATGTCGACTGTAAAAGGGGGGTGGAGAAAAAAATAAAATAGTGTAAGTGATGACAGCCCTTATATCATGCTTGATACAGGAGGTAGGATGAAATAACCAGAAAACACACATAATTGAAAATGACATTTTATCTACAGCTCCTGTGTTTGCTTACTGACAACACCATTGACAATTCAGTCACCCTCTTCATTCTCAGACTCGGACTCTACAGAAAAAACAAAAAAAAGTATAATTAGGTAGAGATGATAGCA
Source organism: Mixophyes fleayi (assembly GCF_038048845.1). NCBI lineage: Eukaryota > Metazoa > Chordata > Amphibia > Anura > Limnodynastidae > Mixophyes > Mixophyes fleayi. The sequence continues at coordinate 92,741,948 of NC_134408.1, read as the reverse complement.
ATCCCCAGTTACACATTCAGCCCAGTTTTGTCTAGATAGTACTGAAAACAGGAGGCAATATTTAACCAGTTTCCACATTTTATTAGTTTACTTAGAGATCATTAAACAAATTCCCTCAATAGAATTGGATATATAATTTAACAATTGAAAGAGCCAAGGCTTGCGGATAATGGTTATATACAAGCTTAAGTGATAGTGATCTGCAGCCTCAGTATAACATAACAGAGCGGGGGAATTAACTCATCACAGCCATGCCATAGAAAAACCATTCCCTACAGAAGAGCAGAGAGACAGCAAGTCTAGAGGAACAGAAATTCTAAACCCCCACCATCCCCATTTATCCCAGGCTTTCTACAGTCTGTTCTGTTTCATCAAATTAAACTGCAGATCACACCACTTGAATCTATAGGTAACCATTGCAAGCAGATGAGGCTACCAGATATAACTGCTGTAATAGGTTCACGTTTTATGTATATTTTATCTCCAAACCTAATAGGTGAAAACAGTATTTTATTTATCTTTTTAAATCAACCTCTTAATGAAATAGCCTTGAAAATAAATGAATAAAAACTGTCCTAAAACGGTTTGACCATGCTATGATAACTGGAAACTGCCATGAAGATTTCCAGTGGTACTCTATATTAGATGCCAAAGTGCACAAATACTAGATGGATTTCACGGCTCAAATACACTTCATAAATAACATTTTACCAATTTTGTAAGCAAGAATATACCTTCTTCTGCATTCTTAAGCCACTCAACAAATTTTTTCATCTGTTCCAGAAAAACACTTTTTCCTTTTGCAAGATGTGCATCTTTGTACCACTTCAAAATGGGCTCTTCACTTAGAACTTCAGCTGAAAATAAAAAGGTATACATATTTTATTCAGTAAATACACAAACATGCAGAGTTGCCAATTCATTATGTACATCAAGCTCTGCATGATTCATTTTTCAAACACTATGGAGAGAATGTTCAGAGAACAGTGACCTTATTTTAACAGTAGACATCTCTGCCAAATTTTATTTTAGCGAAGGAGGTAGGACATTGCTAAACTTTGACGCCCAATGCGTGCTGGCAGAAATTTCTAGCAAGTAGATTCAAATAGATTTGCTCCAGCGATGTTCCAGATGTAACGCAATGTGAGCAAATTGCTCTGAGGATCATTCAAAATTGGGATTTTCTAGAACTTTATTCTGACCCAAAATGTATACGAGTTCTAATGCGGACAGCAGTCACGCAGGCACTGAGATCAATGATGATGCCTGCACAATTTTCACACCAGTTTGCTCACATTACTATGCATCAGGAACACAGCGTAAGATAATTTTGACAAACGAAATAGTAAGTTGTAGACTCATGAATATGATTTTATTAAACAATTTTGTTTACGATGTAGCACCACACAAGCTATGTAAAAAGAACTGGCTAAAACATAGGGTAAAAAAAATAAAATAAAGGGGACACTGGGCAATGAAACCCCAAAACAATTTTAATGTACATTTACTTAGGTCGTGGCAATTTTTTTTTTATAACACACCCTTTATTTAAACTCAAACATCCAAAAAAGGTTTTCCTTAATTTGGCAGTGAATTTCCACATTTGTTAAATAAAAAAAAAATCAATCTATTTGCGCTCCTAGAAAGGGAAAAGATGAGATGTGTTCTACACAAAAGGAAGCTGCAGTGATTGGGTAAGTTAAATGTATTAGAAAGCTAAAATACAGACTAACTTTTAGCCATGGACAACCTGTTTTATAGCAAAGTAACAAAAACACTCAGCTTCATATAGACATTTCCTGATAAGCAGAGAAAGGGGGACCAATTTCTACAAATTAGTAGGCCTTTAAAGCTACCAGCTATGAAAATGTTGGGAGGCCCGGGGAGCTCCTACATGAAGACATTTTTCTTGGGGCTCTTCTGTTTATGCAAGACAAAGCCAGCAAATCAATTAAAGCCAATATTTAAAAGGCTGCCAAAAGGGGACTTGTCTCTTGATTGCGGCTTGTAATTTGTACTCCAGATATACCCCCCCCCCCCCCCCCCACCACTTCCATTTTCCCCAGCTAGGAGGGAAAGGGGCATGTTAGGAAAGTGTTTTCCTAGGTGGTAGCACGGGTTTAAAAGTGTAGAACTATGTTAAATTTAACTAGCAGCTTTATTTATAATATGCAATTCTAGAAGATGTCCAAGGTTCCATAAGGGAGGGAAAAAAAATCAAATCAGTGTAGAACAAAGGGTTACACACTTACCTTTATAAAAAAGCACCACAATTTTCTGGAAGGACTTCATGAAGTGAATGTTGTCATAACAATACTCCTGAATTTTCAGCAGCAAAGTCAGTTCAGACTGACCTTGTGTAGTAAAGGCAGCAAGGAGAGGGCTATATTGCTGGAAAGAGCAAAGAAAACTTTGGAGACTAGACGATACAAATTTTAGAAATATAAGCGACAGGAAAGCTTGATATATCCTTTTAGCCTGATTTTCTGTGTGCACTTTTAGAGCAAGTTACTTTTAATAGCCAAGCAATTATGTATATATACACTCAGTGCTTACAGGCCAATTCCACCTAAAACTGAACTTAATTTGCCCAAGTTAAACATCAATCACCCTGGGGTGGGCATACTGCCCAATGGGACCCCAAGCTCTCTCTCTCCTCCTTTTCCACACAGAGAGTAGGTTGATTGACAAAACACTGCTGGTAATAACCATCTCTGGAAATCCACAGCCAATGGAGGATTAGACAATTGGTGTGGAATGGGGGACTCAAATAAGAAGTATTTAATGTTTAACTTATGGAGCGACTTTAAGAGACTCCTTTCTGAAAATGGATTGTTATTTTAAAAAGAGTAAGCATATTCTTAGACCATATTGGAGCACAGTCAACCCTAAAATACAATGTGCACAAGTAACAGGTTTACTGTTTGCAATTTAACATGCTCTGCTAGATTTAAATGAGGAGAGGGAATAAAAAAAATAAATAAAAAAAAAAAAAAGTCTGGACAATCATTGGACTACTAATTTCATTGTTGGTGCACTTCACTAGGTCCAGACCACCAGTTGTCTTTGAAATAGGAAAAGTATATCATGAGAATTGCAGGGCAAGAATAACTGCCACCAATCAGAGCAAATCCTTTGTGCCCATGAGAAGGTTAACACACCATACAGCCAAATGTGGACATCTAAACCATAACAGCAGAACAGAGCAGCAATAGAAAGAATTTCAAATGGGGGGAGATTATGTTAAATGCAAACCTAATAGAAAACAGTTGATACATCAAGCTTGGTAGCAGGTACCTTCAAGTGTTTGATGGCTTGCTCTGTAACTAGCTCCTCCTTTTTGTTCCATTCCACACAGCTCATCACACTGGACCACAAGATGCCAATCACAGTCTGTTCAGAGATGTTCTTTTTCATTTCTTCCTTCACATACATACTGATCTAAAAATAAAAACATTGATTGTGGAACCTACAATCTTACCCTATGATCAAAAGTCAAACATGTAATTATCTAGGATCCTTACATCTTTAAGCGGCTCATCCCGCGACATCATTTCTTGCAGTTCTTTCTGCAGCTCCTTACGAGCACCAATTGTTTGCTGGTTTCGGACATACTCCGACAGCTCTTTTAATCCTGCATCAGTGAAGTATTTTGTGAAGTGTTCTACACTCTGCTTGTTAGCAGGAAAGAGTTCCTAGAAATGAAAGTTTAACGTTTACTCCACGTGAGCTTGGAGGGAATTTTTTTTCATTCACTGAGAATAAACGGTTCAGCAACGCACAGTAACAAGTAATAAGACTTACCATAAGTCTATTGTCCATATTTACTTTCCGAAGACTACCAGCTACCGCATTAATATCTTTTTCATTGATCCATGACTTAAATAGTTTTACTGCAAATGCTGCCGAAACGCCTGTAAATAAAAAGAACAAGTTATTCTGTGCTGGCAATAGACAGGCCATAACTTTACTGTGGTCGAAGCCCGGCTGCATTTATGTAACTAGTGGATGAAGTTTCAATATTGCTTTCCAGTCAGAAAGAGTTGTGAGCATCTGGGATTTTGTTGACAATTTGCAGAACTTTATAGACATGTTAGCCAACAGACACATGTGCAAAGCAGCCTTCCTTACTGTCTCAACTAAGGTCAGATACACATAATGCAAGGCTGAGTGTTGCTCAAATCAGTCATGATTTCTCTAGAACACCCAGGACTGCGTAAGGCAACGGACACTGCAAAGGCAGCTTTGTTCAGCAATAGATGATGTGTATTTTTCATAGTGAAATTAAGGATTATAGTAGGGACACTTTATACATGAAATGAATTGTATTACTAATGGGTAGTAAACATTTCTGGCCACTGAAGTAACACGGTTACCATATCTGGAAACAAAAACAAAAAAACATTACTCTACCTTCATACAAGCTACCATATATTTCCTTACTATGTAAATCAATAAGGATGTCAACCTGCAGTCTTATTGATTCACAAGTTTTCAGTGGTTTTGCCAGGAGAATTTAAAATGGCAATTTAAACGAAGGTAAAACCCAGTATGCGTAGTTGGTAAATATAGGTTTTCCAATCCAATTCGCCGGGTTTTGACTTCAATTAAATTCTGCTGGCAAAGCCGCCGAAAGTCTGATTTTATAAGAATGCAGGTTGATACATTTACCCTTTAATATACCTCTGGAACATTACATACTTGCGAAGGTTATTATGTTTCTACTGGTCGCCTATCTGATTGCTGTATTTAACATGTCTACCCTAGTCTCTAACAGAGCACAAATAAGCACTGGTTACAATGCAGTCCAACCCTTACCCTCTTTAACCAAATTCTCATTGTATAGACTGTTAAGAATAGATGCAGACAGATTCCCATTGGCCAGAAGAATCCCAGTGAGCATGGCCAGCTTATTCCTCTCAGACTCTGAAAAACCTTTCAGAAAAAGCAGCAGCTGGAAGACAACAATAGGACGTTTTCTATCAGTTAATAAAATTAAAATGTGTGATGAAGTCAAATGGCAAATACAGATAAAATTCCCCCACTAGTGTAATAAATAAATACCTTTTTGACCTCTTCTTCAAAGCCTTTCTCCAGGTACTTGTAACGTCTGATTAGCTTGTTAAAAACCTATAAAGATATAAATAGTGGTGCATGAGTTAACAGAAGTGTGCAGCTAGCACAAGATAAGAGTACCATATACCATATGAAGTCAAGAACTGAAAATATAGAATACCTGAGCAAAAGCTTGCATGGTCTCTAGATCTTCCTGTGCTGAAAACACACAGACATCGGTGCGGATCACGTCATCAGCCAGAGTACCACCTGGTGCTATAGAAAAGAAAGAATTAGAAACTTCAACTATTTAAGACGTTCCATGCGTCAGAACATAAGTGCTGCCCAACTCCCTCTTCTAAAAGCCAGGTATAAAGGACGAATGTCCACACCAACACTTTTCAAGAACATTGTGCCAATGTGGGAGCACAGGCTGGGATTTGTGAAAACTGAGACCAGGGCTGCAAAAACATAGGAACGTCTTGATGCCCCCACTTATCCTTATATTTGTTTTGGTATACATGCTGTTGTGATTACGGTATAATCAAAAGTTAACTAAAAGGGGATTTATGTACTTACTTTAAATCTCTCTCTCAATCCATCTGGGGGACACTGCTACAAATGGGGGTTGTATGAGGGCGCAGGAGTTAGCACTTAAACAGTTAACTAAACTTGCTGTCGACTCCTCCCCTCTGCAACCCCTAACAGCCTCAGTGTAATACAAAAGCCCCAAGGAAAAGAGCAATCAACCATACAGAGCGCAAAAGGAAGGGAACGCAGTGTCCCCCAGATGGATTCAAAAAGAGAGATTTAACGCAAGTACATAAATCCCTTTTTCTCATTCATCCACTCTGGGAGACACTGCTACAATGGGGACATACCAAAGCAACCCCCTAAGGGAGGAAACGCTCCGACAGCTTGGCCCGCAAAACACTGCGTCGGCTGACGCAAACACATTAAAACAATAGAACTTTGTGAAGGTATGCACTGAGGACCAGCTGGCATAGTTATCTGTGTGGAAAACCCTCCACAGTAGGATGTATTATATTTATAGGATGTTCAAGAAAAAAAACAAACCTCATTTACACGGACGACCAAATAGAAATGTGCATTGAGCAAGAGCGATATAAAAAAGGACTGTAAAAAACAATTAGTATACACAGAGACCTTTTAGTGACCGTCAGCAAAAAAGGTTTATAATAAAAATAAATAAAAAAAAAAGGATTTTTTTTTTTTTTTTTTACAAATTAATTGTCTCTAACAAGTCAAAAAACTTGTCCTGTATGAAGGACAAAGCAGGGTTCCATTCTCCCAGTGTGGAAAATGGCACGGAAAGGTAAATGCTGGTGCCAGGAAGCAGGGGAGGAGTCCAGGACCTCCCCTTTCTTTTGAGAAAATGGCTGCCCACGTGTCTACAACAGATCTTCTCTGTTACACAGGGGGGCATAGGTTAAAGTGCAGCCACATCTGTGCTCTCTGCTGTGGCTGCTTCTTGTCCGGCAATGCTTGTTGCCTGAGGAGAGGGGGAAGCGACCGCAGCACCTGTCTGTGTGCTGCGATAGCGGCCGTCAGCCGGCTATGAAGAAAACTGCCCCTTGTAAAAGACAGTGGCCGACTCTGCTGGGGGTGAGATAGCTGTCAAAGCTACTCACCCCGGCTCATGGACCTGGGGTGGAGGAAGGCCGCAGGCTGCTCACCCATTGGGAGGCATCCAAGCTCAGCATTTCCCCCCTGTAAATAAAAGCAGAAAAAAAATAGATATATTAAATCCAGGGCAGGATCCCTGGAAAACATGCCCGACTCCTGAGGGCACTAAAACTAAACAGAATATCCTTCCTATGAGAGGGGTATAGCAGGGGTCACTGATTTTACTGTTTAAGTGCCTGGACTCATGTTACCACTATAATGTATTATACCGTGTACTATTATGTATCACAGTGTTCCCCAATTGGACGCATGAGAAAAGATCATTTTATCTATTGATTCACTGTGCAGTACGCATGTCCCCTTCTACCATTGATTCTTTCTGTATGCCTTTGGCCATGTTTTATAGAGAAAAATAAAAAATATATATTGTGGAAATGAACACCAACAGAGCTTGTAGTACAAAAAAAGCTTACTTACCCAGCATTCCACCAGCCACCAGGATGTCAAAAAGTGTTTCTGCATAGCGACGGTAATCAAGCTTTGCTCCAGAAGCATCAAGAAATTTTGCTACTGCTTCTAAATCGTTGCCAGTTTCATTTAAGCCTTGAATGATGCAGTCTTGAAATTGGGTAGGGTCAAACCTCTCCTTTTCATCTATAGGGATAAATTAAAAGGACATTATTAGACAGAGAACTTCCCTTTAATAAAGAGGGGAGCTGGGGAAGGGGGGGGGGGGTGATATGCCTTTGGCTTTTAAATGCAAATTATCACCTTTATAGGGAGAGGCCTCTTCCTATGTGCCAAGATGACATTTATGAAATCTGTCCTCCACCTAAAAAAATATGCTACACTTTATAGACAAAAGTATTGGGGCTCTTGACCATTACACCAACAGGGACTGTAATGACATTGCATTCAAATACATATACTATAATATGGAGTTGGTCCACCTCTCCAGCGATAACAGCTTCCACTCATCTTGGAAGGCTTTCCACAAGATGTTGGAGTGAGTGTTTCTATGGGAATCATTCTGTAGAGCATTTATGGGGTTAGGCACTGATGTTGAACTAGGCCTGGCTCGCAATCTCCGTTCCAGTTCATCCCAAAGGTGATCGATGGAGATGAGGTCAGGGCTCTTTGTGGGCCAGTCAAGTTCTTTCATACTGAACTCATCAAACCATGTCTTTGTAGTCCTTGCTTTGTGCACAGGCGTACAGTCATGGTGGAGTAGAAAATTACCTTCCCCAAACTGTTGCTACAAAGTTGGAAGCATAGTACTGTCCAAAATGACTTTGTATGCTGAATGATTAAGATTGCCCTTCACTGGAGATAAGGGGCCTTGCCCAAACCCTAAAAAAACAGCCCCATACCATTATCCCTCCTCCAAACTTCAAAGTTGGCATAATGCAGTCAGGCAGGTAACGTTCTCCCTGCATCCGCCAAACCCAGACTCTCCCATCTGACTGCCAAACAGAGAAGCGCGATGTGTCACTCCACAGAACACATTTCCACTGCTTCACAGTCCAGTATTGGTGTGTTTTACACCACTCCATCCGATGCTTGGCATTGGTGATGTGAGGCTTCCATACAGCTGCTAGGCCATGGAAACAGATTTCATTAAGCTCTCGACACACAGTTTTTGTGCTTACAATAATGCCAGTGGAAGTTCGGAACTCTTCAGATATCGAATCAGTAGAGCACTGGTGACTTTAACACACCATGTGCCTTAGCAGTTGTTGACCCCACTGTGATTTTACGTGGTCTTCCACTTTGTGGCTGAGTTGCTGCTGTTCCTAAACGCTTCCACTATCTAATAACATCCTTACAGTTGGCAAATTTCACAATCAGTCTTATTACAAAGGTGGCATCCTATCACAGTACCACACTTGAGCTCTTCAGAAGGACCCATTTTGTATCACAAATGTTTGCAAATGCATAGCTAGATGCTTGATTTTATACACCTCCAACAGGTCTGACTTCAATAATTAACAGATGTGGCCAAATACTTTTGTCCATATAGTGTATATGCTGAGCTGCAGGCAGCAGGGAATAACATTAGATCTACTCTTATGTCATTTGACTGCTTCAATTTTCAGCAATAACATTTGAAAGTCCTATCACAGAAACTATTGCACCAAGTTTTTGAAAGCATTGCTATTTAACAGTGGGCTGAACCCACATTAAGTAGCAAGTTCTGCACTTTGGTTGCCCCAAGTGCATATAAATAGGATCCCACAAGTCTCTCACTGGTAATTTCTGTTGAATTCATGTATGACAATGTATATTGTATGTAACCTTGCAATGCAATGTGTGCTTTGCTAGATAACATGAGTCTGAACGGCAAGCATCAATAATCAGTTGAAAGATATTCATCTCTGAGGAGATTGAAGCCCCAAAGTTGTAAGTCATCTAGCCAAGCAGAATGAGCAGCGGTGAGAACTCAAGGTCCTAAGGACATTCCCGATCTCAGGACATCCCTAGCTCACTTCTAAAGCCCCGTGAAATTTAGGAGATCAATCTGTCCTTATTGACAGCTAAACTCCAAAGGTGAGGGGTGAGAGCTATGTGGAAAAAGGTTTAAAATTTTCTGCCTTAGACAATAACGTATGCATTTTCATGAGAAGGCTATCAAGACTGAAATGCCTCATTTCTCAACTGTGTTCCCTCACACACCAAGTCTCAACTAGTAAGTAGTGGTTTTATTTCCTATTTTATTTCTGAAACTTATTTGTGCAATTTATAGTATGTCTTGTCATTAACTTTATTGTAACTAAGCCTTGGAAACATTTATTGGATTAACATACATTTAATCTAGCATTTTCTCCGAGATATTTTATGCTACATGTACATGATTTAAGCGTGAAACATTAAAAAGCGATTTTAGTGAACATAAGGACACCATAATAAATCCTTTGTTGTGGCAGAAAAGGTGTATTCATTGCTAAGTGACTAAGGTGACGATAGTCATGGCCAGCTGTTCCGATTGCTGTATCTGGGACAGGCTGGGCGTTCGTGACAACAAGTGGAATTTTTTAATGTAGTGACACTATAATCAATAGCGTTTTTTCAAAACACAGCCCATAACCCGTTCTACAGCTCTGAAACAGTTTATATTTTTAGCAATTAAGGAAAACCATAACTAAATTGGGAATGCAAGACTGTTTTGACACCAATTTCCAGCTATTCACTCAATGTGCTAGGAAGATCAGCACATCAAGGAGAATATAACTTTTTCCCCCCGAGAAACCAAAATGCCAATCTGAATGCATGCTAGAAACAAGATGGGGAAAGGTTTATATACTGTATTTCCCATTTCAGCTCAATATCAAACAAAAGAAAAAAGTACAATTCCTGCAAACAAGTTAAAAGACCTCTGCATCCTAGCCATGAGAGTACACTCTCTCAATGCTGGTTGCCAACAGAAGATTGATCATGAGGTGACTGGTTTCTGGTGAATTGACAATCTGAATTTCTATGACTATCAGGTCAGCCACCAAAATGTCTTTGTGAACCGAGTGTAGGTGATGTGTATTTTTTTTTTTTTTTTTTAAAAAAAGGGAAACAATCTATTCATTACCTCTTTTTCGGGTTTTAAAACGCTGGCCAGATAGCGTTGGCTTTTGCTGCTTTTGATTATTCATAAAAAAGATGCCCTGTAGAATAAAAAAAACATTAGTAACAGTAAATAATTTTTTTTACACAAAATCAACTGTATCTGGGAAAATAAACCAAAGTAAATAATAATGGAAGTGAATGCTAGCAGTTATGTCTAGATGTAGCCAACGTGAAACAAATATGGACTTTATCATGACCTTACAATTAAAAACCCAAGTTTGTTTGTTTTAAAATGATGAAGTTACAGACCTAACCAATCCTACAGATGTTTCATATTGTGCGAGGAATCCCTGCATTAGTAAAGAGGCACTGCTATACTCTAACTATGATTGTGCTCCAATAACAGGAGTCTAATACAATTATGACAACCATCATAACACTCCCTGTCTTTTTTTTTTTTTATAATTAAGCATGTTGAGTAGATACTTGGCAAGCCCATGTTGATTACAAATACACCACTGAATTTGGTGATTTGTTGCTTTTGAGTCTATAGCACAAGATTCCTTAGATACAGAGTCCACCCTCTGTACAACAAAGTTACAAACTGAATATAGTATATTAATATAAAGAACAGCACATATACAGCAGTACTCAACTCTTCCTTAGCAGAGACCCAGAGCGTCAGGGTACCAATGTTCTGAGACTATAGAACGAGGTGAATCCCTATAGAAGGTATTTTATAATGTTCTGAGACTATAGAACGAGGTGAATCCCTATAGAAGGTATTTTATATCGTTCAATCAAGGAATTCCAAGACAGATTCTGGAGCCCAGATCCAGAAAATGAACACACCTGCTCTACAGTAGTGCCCCAAAGCATGTGTGTCATAGCCCTGCTCAGAAGAGCTTACACTTTATCATATGGTACGTGGTAGGTGAGACACGTAGCAGGCCCATAGAGTGACAAGTCATTATTAGAACCATGTGTGGGCCAAAATATATGCGACCCTACTAGAGGGGGCGAGACAGGCTTAGCCAGGAAAAAGAGTCGTTATGTTAACCATGGAAGCAAGTATGAACCAGACAGATAAGGTAAAGCCAGCAAATTATCACATTCTCTTAAACATCAGGCTTAATACCCGGCCGCCCGCGCTTCTAATGGAAAATGGGGAACGGAATCAACCTGCCTCTTGTAGAGCCAGAGACTGTCGCCGCACAGCAATCAGCAGGAGAGTCCAGGGCCTACTCACACCAGCCACCTTTAACAGCCCGCATACATTATTGTGACAAAACGCCAGACTACGACACAACGCAACTTGAGCGCACAGGTAAAGCGCTAACCAATGAAACAATCACACAAAAACAATCACTTGTCTTACCGAATGTAAGGCAGGAAGGAAACGGGCCAAAGACGGGACGGGTGGTAACGGGAAACAAACAAGAGATGCCTAGTCCAAGAAATTCCCCTGTGCTGCTCGACGACAAGGGAGAGAGAGAGGCCGGAGCACGTCACGGCTATGTCACGGAGGGCGGGGAAGGGGCGGGTTATACCAATATGTTTCAACTTGCGGGTGGTAGCGTTATTTTGTGGATTTCCTAGAATATGGGCCCTGAGGGTGTAGGATATGTATAAAAATTGCTTTTCAACAAAGGATTGCATAAGAGCAGATATGTTTGTTTCTATGACAAAACAGAGGCATGTAGTCTACAACTATATTTTTCCCATCTCTTAATGATTTATAGCCAGTGAAAGTGGATTGGGAAAGAGAGCAGAAGGCGTAGTATAGGCGGCGCTCGGTAAGCTGGAGGCGGCCAGTTGTGTATATAGGTTGGTCTTACGATCTTCACATCTGCCACCATTTTGATCTATTGTTCTCATGTGTTAGGAGGTGATATTAGTCATATAATGTGCTGTACAATTAGACCTTACCCAGTATATTTTTGTAATGTGGTTAGGGCAGGGGCAATAGAGTGAATTGCTTACACGAGGCTGAAGTTAGCTTCTTTTTTATGCTCCAGCTTCTTAATCTGAAAACTTTATTTTAAAGGATTAGATCAAGTTGGATCACTGATTTAACATTATATTAACACTAAATAGTGTACCATGCACAATTTGCAATCGTATTGGGTTAGGGCATGAAAATAGGTGGCAAATATTGATATGCAGCTGTAGTTTTGCAAGGGTTCAATCCAGTTGGGCCCCAAATTTGATAGTGGGAATCAACAGAGGGTGGTCAGTTACATACAAACCATTTGTATTTTATAATATGCATACAAAACAGTCACAGTGCAAATCTATGCTTAAAACACCATCATCCCTTGTAAATAAAAAAGATAGCTATGTTTCCACTGGAAATGCTTACAAATCAGTCACAGGTGTACATATCTGCTTAAAACTCCATCATCCCACCTAAATAAAAAAGATATAGCCATCTTCCCACGGAAAATCCACAGAAAACACTCCCATCATGTGTATATATGCTTAAATTGCAATCATCCCTCATAAATATAAAAGACAGCCATCTTCCCACTGGAAACACATAGAGAACAATCTACAGCAGGTGTGTCCAACCTTTTAGCTTCCCTGGGCCACATTGGCAGACGACGAGTTGGTTTGGGCCGCACTTAAGATACACTAACAATAATGATAGCTGATCATCCAAAAAACCATAGAAAACATAGTTAATATATATATATATATATATATATATATATATATATATATATATATATATGAGAAAAAAAGTGATATATATATATAAAACTTTTTTTTTAAATCCCCCTATACTTACCTTTCAATCGCCCTTGTAAAAAAAGATCCTCTCTAGTTATTATATTATAATCACTTTTTGTATTGTTTCGATGCAATATCATTTAAGCCAGGGATTGTATATCAGGGTGCCCTGACCAGGCCTGCGGTACCTGACATATACAGCACTGTGACCCCAAATTGTGACCTGTTTTGATAATTACACCACTATGTTAGTTAAGGGATACCAACTTATAATGGAATTATGGAAGAGAATAATATATAATGCCCCATTCGTAATACAAGTAGAAGTATGTAGCAGGCAGATAAGGTCCATGATGCTCCAGGACCAGGTGACTTTTATTCACTTGTCAGCATCCCTTGAAATAATAAAAAAAATCCCCCTTAACTTACCTTTTAATCTGCTTGTTCTCCTGTCCTCTTCTCTTCTTTTCTCCAATTCTGTGCTGCTGATTGTTCTTCTCGCGCGGGTGTCTCCTCCTCTGTGCTGCGCTCCGCAATGGATGTTGGGCGTGATGACATCACGCCCGACATTCACTGCGAGCGCCGCACGGAGGAGGAGACAAGGGAGGGAGCCGGAGTACCAGCTGACGTGACCGCAAGGTAAGTAGTTTCTTTTCTTTTTTTTTTGCAGGATTTTTTTTTCCATTAAGAGCGCTGCCCCCTTGCCACAACCAAAACTCCTTCTGGGCCACATTTACAGGCGTGCTGGGCCGCATGCGGGCCGTGGATTGGACAACCCTGATCTACAGTGTACATATCTATACTTAAAAGACAGTAATCACACGTAAAAAATGATAGAGCCGTGTTGCTGCTAAAAAAGGCATGTAAATTTATTTGTAATATTATAAATGTTATTTATTTTTTTACCTGGAGGTATGTATATTAAAATGTAATTTACTCATGGTGCATTTTTAAAATCTGAAATATATTGTAGACAGAAAACATTATTTTAAATACAGCTGTAATTTATGAGTTGCTTTTCCTCTATAGAAAGCATTGGGTGAAAGAAAAAAGTTAATGCCTCCTAATGTCAGGGAAATTAACTACAGGCAATCACCCCGATCCTCCATTTAGTACATCCCTGTAGTTGGTCAGTAGTGAAAAATAGGGAGGGAGCATGTCTCTCTTTCCATGTCCTCTTCTTAAATGGGGGTTTTCTTGACCTTTTTTTTACACATTTGTGTCAGGGTTATACTAGAAGTTTTTGACTTGCTATATGCTGCAGGTTGCTTGTAAAGCTGGGTGCTCTAGTAAGCGAAGAGTAATCTTGGCAATTGTTGTGAGCTCTTCTTGAACACCCCTCCTGGCTGTGTGCATAGCCTGTAGGGGTGTGACCCCAGACCCACCCTTCTCTAGGCTGCATGTGCAGCCTTGGACTGGTGTGACCATGCAAACCAAACACGCGCAGATAGGGTTGGACACCATCCACCACAACCATAGTCACCACCGCCACCCCTCTAGGCACCCTTGCTAATACGCCCATGTTATACCAACCCTACTGGACCTAACTAGTGTTGGGAGAGAGCCTGTTAACAATAGTTGATATGCAGTACCTCTCAAATGGCCTCATGGCTCGAAAAGATGGGACTACAGATCTGTAAACGTTTTCATGTTTATTATAAATCCAGCACAAGGTAATCCAATCAAATGTCTATTTCAAACACGTAGGAACATGATGATGATGATCTATAATAAGTGACACATTGAAAAAGGGATTTTTCTGAAGTGGCAAAATAGTAGTGTGGCTACATTCTAGAATTACGTGTCATTTCTCAAGAAATTCCAATTTCTATAAATTTTTCATTTTGAGGGCAAAGGGAAAAGCCATAGTCTGTCTAATGCCAATTCACTGTCCTCTGAATTTATATGTCCCAAAAACAGAAAACAATGAATAAATTAATTATACACAAGTCTGGCCAATGTGTTATTAAAGGCACATATTCATCACTGAAATGGATTATAGCCATTGTGTCTTTCATTATCTTGTTAATGATGTTAAGTATTATCCCCATTATTGTCTGTGTTATCCATGGAAGTGTTTCTAATGTTTTGTTCTTACTTTGCACAATCGAATTGTAAGCTTTACAAAATTAAACTATTACAACATTATATTAATTCCATGGCAATCATTTTTTAATTACTACATTTAATTTCATAGGACTCATTCTTATTTTTAAAGCTACATTACCACCTACAATAAATATTTTACATGCATGCACCCTCCCCCTAGTTGGAGTCCCAGGGGACAACCCCTCCTGTTCAGACACTCCCTCCACCACCATTCAGTATTGGTGAGCTTTATTAATTTGCTGGTTGTATATTACAAAACTGGCAGATCCAAATGTCTTCTATTCTTAATTGTATGTAGTATTTTACTCTAATTACAAACTGTGCTCGGGATCTGAACAAGTTCTTCACCTGAAAAAGTAATTCAGTCAGGGTTGCTATTATGTGATTCGCAGACATGAAACATCCACCTTGGCACATCCACACCTTTACTAGTCAATTGTATGTTATAGTTTTACCAATATGCATATATTATTGCTAATGTGTTGGACAACTATGATTATTTATTTTTTTTAAAGTTTTATTTTTGAGAAGGTCAATAATGAGCATCAGTCCAAGACAAAATCTGTTACAATCAGGTTATACACATTCAGGGACTAATACAAAAATTGTGTATCATAATGAGAATATTGAGATTGACCAAATTTTAGCTATAGGGATAGAAGAAGAAAGAAACAGAAAGGAGGCCAGTCAGAGATAAGTGGGCAAAATAGATTAGGAGGCGGTGTGGCAGACCGCCAAGAGAAGAGAAAGAAAGCAGAGCAAGAAATAGAGAAGTGGGGGGAGGGGGGGGGGGGAAAGGTAGCGGGTTGAGGAGGGATATCAAGTGGATTGTTTTAGAGGAGTCATAGGGCAAAAGGAATTTGGATTTGAAAAAATGACATCCAATGTTCCCAGACTTTATTAAATGATTTAGAGGTGTTGCGCAATATGCATGTCATAAACTCCATTTTGTATGAGTGCCAAACTCTATTAATAATTGTCTGCATAGTAGGTGCGGTGGGTTGTTTCCAATTAGTGGCAATTTGACATAGTGCTGCAGAAACTATGTGGCGGAACATTTTTGTTTGGTGTTTAGTTGCGGATGGAATTCCAAGTGGGAGAAGGAAAAATATGGGAGAGACCGGGATGTCAATCTGCAGAATCTGAGATGCGAAGTTCCGTAGTTCCGACCAGAATGGGGCAATCTTGGGGCACTGCCACCAAATATGGAGGAAGGACCCTTCTGACGATCATCCTCTCCAACATGAGCTGGATGAGTCCGGAAAGATTTTTTGTAATCTGGTCGGGACCAAATACCATCGATAAAGAATTTTATAGGCATTTTCTTTTAGCTTCACACAGATTGAACTAGAGGCCGTGTTGGCTTTTATTTCATCCCAATCTTCCCCATCCAAGGGACCTCCCAGATCCTCCTCCCAGGCCCGCTCATGGGAATCCTGGGTGTCTGAGTCAGGGACTCTCAGCTCTCCATATAGCCGAGATATAAGGCCATTAGTAGAAGATCGCCGGAGGAAAAGTGACTCGAATGAGGTCAACGTCCTGATTCTTAAAGATAATTTAGTGGTGGAATGAAAGTTTCTTAGTTGTAGGTATTGAAAAAAATAAGTGTTGGGAATATTGAATTTGGTTTTTATGTCTTCGAATGAGGGAAAAGAAGCGTCTGTAGTGATATTATTAAGATAGTAAACATCGTTCCTTTTCCAAAATTCAAAGGACGAGACTATTCGACCTGGCAGAAAATCTGGGTTATCAAAAAGAGGAACAATTGGACTAGGAGCCGGGGCGAGATTAAACTTAGTGTTTGCCCGGTCCCAGATAGAGAGCGAATGCGATACAATTGGGTGATTAAGAGCGGACCGAGGACGTTTAGTGCGAGGGAGCCACAGGAGAGAGGAAGCGGAGGAAATACCCAAGCTTTCGGTTTCGATCGAGACCCAAACTCTGGAGGAGCCCGGGGAGTTCCATAAAATACATTGGGCAAGTTGCGCTGCCAAGAAATAGTTTTTAAAATTGGGGACTCCCAAACCGCCCTCCCGTGTCGACCTTTGTAGGACAAGGAGCCGAACTCTTGGACGTTTTCTACCCCATATGAATTGTGAAGTGTCAACTATGATTATTTTATGTAGAAAAAGTTAAATGATACCCTCAAAATTACTTGGGTCTGTCTGTTCATCAGGTATGATATATAACTACACTTTTTCTTGCTTTTATCAACTAGTAGCATAGTGTAACACTTTGATGCCATTATTTTATGTATATAAACTTTATTAATCCGATTATGTTAGGGTGGAGAAGCAGATGGGTCATTCCACATCACATCACCCAAAAAAACATGAAATGTCCACCACCCGTCTCAGATTTTTCTGAAATTTTTTTTAGTTAAGAGAGGAGGTCAAAACAACTATTTCTGCCAAATATCTCGGCTGTCTGACAATTAGTTGATTAAATATTGATTTTTCAATGTATTAAATAATTTACTAATCGCAGCTTCTTTATCCAGTTTATTTGAAGTACCGCAGGTGTTTATTAAGGAATCACCACAAAATTTGAACCCTTAAGGTAACTCTTCCTCCCGAATCCAAAAATCCAAACCAAATTACTTTATCTGCCTCATGTTTTGCGTTACGGCAAAAACGCACGTTTTTCTAATAGAATTAAAAATGCTAGGTTCAATTGACATTAGGGATCCCATTTTTTGGGGGCTGTTTAAAAAAGGTATACATTACTACCACGAAAAAAATCAGGTGGGTACTCTGTTTCATAGTGGAGAAAAAAAATAATGAAGTTGATGTTCGATTACTGTTGTACCGCATACATAATTAACACAAGAAACCATGAAATTTAAAACCTTTAACATAACTTAAGTCCTTAACTGAAGTTGAGTCAACAATCTCATTATTTTTCCCTTGTTTGGAACTTGTTGTAACGGTCTGTAATTTTCCTTAAAGTGTCAGCAGAAAGTGTATACTGTCTTTCAGTACTTCCTTGGATAGTAGACACTTCCATTACACAGAGGACGTGAATAAAAGGAACAAAACAATTATTTCTTGAAGGCCAGGACAGCACATTTGTTGATTGGTTTCATTTCATGAAGTATATCCGCACATCTTGTTCCTCCTCATTACATTGAGTGATATACCTAATGTACCAGATGTTATCATACACTGCCGCTATGTATGTTCCAGGTTGCAGATCACTTTTGTCCACATTTTTTGTGGCTGTGGTCATAGTGACACTAACTTTGGTTCCTCCTGTCTTTATGTCATCAGATGAAAATCGATATATGTGTAGCTCATCATTACTAATAGGCCGAAATCTGTGATGAGAACGTGTTCCTGCCACAGTGTTTGCTGTTTCTAGACGACTATGCAGCTTGGTTTTGCAGTCTGGTATTTCGTTTTGTGACACGTAAAAAAACTTCATGCCATGTACATTTTCATTTGCCCAGGTCTAAAGGTGTCAAAATGTGATGGGTTTCCACTGCTTGCAGACTGGTGCGTATGGCTAGACGTTTAACTGTCTTCGAGGTTAAACGGCCCTCCAGGTGTTGTGAAACTACAAGCCCCAGCGTGCTTTGCCAGTAGACAACCTGTTGATAGCTGGAAGGGCATGCTGGGACTTGTAGTTTCACAACACCTGGAGGGCCGCAGGTTGGACAGGCCTGCTCTAAAGGGAATCACCTTCCCATCAGTTTCTGTTTGTTTTATTTCCTGTATGGGAGTTTTATCCCATTGCCTCAGTTGAGTTCACTTTTTTTGGTATGGTTTTTAACAATGTGTAAATTATGTATGCGGTACAACAGTAATCGAACATCAACTTCATAATTTTTTTTCTCCACTATGAAACCTGCCTGATTTTTTTGTGTGGTAGTAATGTATACCTTTTTTAAACACCACCCAAAAATTCGATCTCTAATGTGCTTTTTTGCCGTAACGGAAAATATGAGGCAGATAAAGTAATTTGGTTTGGATTTTTGGATTCGGGAGGACCGAAGTTACCTTAGGGGGTCCAAATTTTGTGGGGATTCCTTAATAAACACCCGCGGTACTTCATATAAACTAGATAAAGAAGCCGCGATTAGTAAATTATTAGTTGTCAGACAGTCGAGATATTTGGCAGAAATAGTTGTTTTGACATTCTCTCTTAACTAAAAAATTTTCGTAGAAATCTGAGATGGGTGGTGGACAACCCTGGTTAAACTGACATGGAATGACCCACTTGTATGTGGTGAGTCAGAGTGAAAAAAACATAGCCACAATCTCAAAGAATTTTAAAAATGACAATTTTAGCAAAATCCCTCTGCAGTCTTAAATGATAGTACAGATTTTCTAACATGACGTCTAACTAGGGGACAGTTTAATTTTCTTAATTCTATTAATGCTGTCAGAAATTTAATGTTCCTGTCTTGCAGTTTTGAAAAATCTAGCATTAATAGTACAGCCTGAGCAAATCCTAATTGCAGTGTGCATGCACCAGACCCTATGGCTTGCCTACCGGGGTCTGGTACACAGGGTTGTTCGCTTCTGCTGGGCTCCTCCACTCCGGAGTCTTTCAATGGTGGCCGTCAACGCATGCGCAGACCCTTTGCTTTATAATTATACCTATTCAGTCATTTGCTGATTACTTGGCACCCCTCCTCATCCTCCAGATTATTTTTATGCACCTGATCTGGCAATATGGTTCCAAATCTTCATGTCATGTAGCCTGTTAAAATTCTGGATTATTTGAATCCTCTGTATTCTTGAAATCCTGTTGTATTTCTGTGCCTATTCATCAAGTTCTGGTATCCAGAGCTATATGCTTCTAAGATAATCCAGGTATCCTGTATCTATGCTTATTCATCAGGTCCTTGTACCCACACCACATGCTTGTCAGCTAATCCTGGTATCCTGTGGTTGTTCCTATTCAGCAGAACCTGGTATCCAGCACTATATGCTTCTCAGCTAATCCTAGTATCCTGCATTCAATTCTATTCTGGTTTCTTCTTGTCAGCTAATAACATCTTCTGTCAGTCTTGCCTGGTACCTATCTAGGCAACTGTGATCTGTGGAGTGAAGCTGCGAAGTCCAAACCTCCTTGCGGGGGTCCCTGGTGAAAACCTTCACCTTGTTAAACTGCTCCTCTGTGGTGGGTGGAGTCAAACCAGGCAGACTGAAAAGAGTCCCAACTATCCCTGTGAATTCTGTGCTAGTAAGATCTGGCCAGTATGGTTGTCACAAATCTATGGTGATGTGGGACCCTCAGGGCCTGCTTGGTTTAGCACCATCTACAGGGATGCACGGAGTCTTAGCAGAGCAGAAGGTGTTCGCCAGTGACCCCCGCAAGGAAGTGTGGCCTCAGATCGCGGTTCTCCAGGTGGGCTACAAGTGGGACCCTGTGGAGTGTGCAGACTGAATGGAGATGCAATAGGTAGTAATAATCGTAAGGCAGGAACGATGCAGTCCAAATATACTAGGCAGCAGGATGTCTGGATAAACAGAGAGGTGAAAGTCAAAGACAGCAATGCACAATGGTCCAGGTAATGTTGGCAAGCAATGTAGCTGGAACAGGTAAGCAAGTTGTTCTGCAAGAAGGATACACAGAGGTCCAGGTATGCTGGTGTGACTCAAAGAACTGGCACAGGATGCATGAACCAGGTGCTTTAAGTGGTCTTCCCATTATAGGGCAGTGTTCAATAGATAGCAATGGCACTATTTAAATTATGACTCTGCACATGTGCAGATCCGATTTCAAATGTGGCGCCGTCCGGTGGTAGCTCCAGTAATTCTACACTGTGGAGGAGTGGTAGAGGAAGCCACGGGGAGGAAAGCCGGAGCCCAACCGAGTGATTGGTAGGTCCGGTATGCGATAGTACCCCCCCTTTTGAAGGTGAGCGCCGAAAACCTAAGATTAGTCTTGTTTTAAAGTTTAGAATGGAATTTCTTCAAAAATGATGGAGCATAGATTCTGAACCATTGGCCCAAAAATGTTCTTCAGAACTAAAAACTTTTCATTCTACCAGGTACTTGATTCTTCCTTGAGAATTTTTAGAATCCAGAATTTGACTAATCTCAAACTCCTCTCCCTGTTGAGTATAAAGGGAGGAAGGAGAAACTGAGGAGGAGGAGAAGCGGTTAATGATCAAGGGTTTGAGAAGTGAGACGTGTAAGGTGCTTGTTAGAGATCCGCAGTGAAGCAGGAGATTTTAACTTAAAAGAAACAGGATTAGTAAACTGTAATATCTTGAAGGTTCTGATGAAATGAGGAGCAAACTTCATGCACAGAGTTTTCAAATAGATATTTTTGATTGAAAGCTTAACTTTATCCCCATCCTTCAGCAGAGGAACCACCTGTCGTTTCCTTCAGCAAAGATTTTGTACCAAGTAGATGATTTTCTAAGACATTACATGGTCCTGAACCAAATGGAGGAAAAATCACGCCAAAGAGCATCAACAACAGTAACCTGAGTGGGAGGGAAGTGAATCTCGGAAGAGAAGGATGAAGACCATAAACCACAGAGAATGGAGTAGCAGAAGTAAAATTTGTGGTAAAGGTTGTTGTGACCAAACTCTGCCCAGGGTAAAGATCTAATCAATTGTCTTGAGTGGCAGAAGAGTACATCCTGATAAAGGTCTCCAGGTCTTGATTGACCCGCTCTGACCGTTTGGACTGCGGATGGAAGGGAAAAGAGAAATTGAGCTAAATATTAAACAGCTTACAGAGGGAATGTCAAAATCTGGAGGTAAACTGGACTCCGCGGTCAGAAGCAGAAGGACACCCATGAAGGTGAAAGATCTCCTTAAAGAATAGTTGAGCTAGAACTGGAGCAGAGGGAAGATCGATAAGAGGAACAAAATGAGCAATTTTGGCAAAACTGTCTACAATTCCCCACACAGTATCAAATGTCTTACTAGGAGGAACATCGGTGACAAAGTCCATTGAAATGTGAGACCATGGTTTGGCAGGAGATGGAAGTGGAAGGAGAGGAACAAAGGAGATCTGTCAAGGTGTCTTGTGTTTAGCTCAGGTATTACATGAGGCTATGAATTGCTTGACATCACAGCGATGAGTTGACCACCAGTAACTCTTAGAGATAAGCTTGGTGCAGGAAGCGAGAGGCTTGGGACCATAGGAGAAGTTTTTTGCGGAGTTTAGGAGGTACAAATGTCTTGCCCAGAGGTGGTGTGGAAGAGGTAGTTAAAGAGGCATACAGTAAGCTGTTAGGATCCAGGATGGGATGGTGAGAGAGTTCCTCTGAATCTTGCTCATATGTGAAAGGCAGAGAGAGAGCATTGGCCTTCTTATTGTTAGATCCAGGTCTAAAAGTGATACAATGGTTGAACAGGGAAAAGAATAGAGACCACCACTCTTGCCAAAGTTTGAGACACTGAGCTGATTGAAGGTGTAATAGATTTTTGTGTTCGGTGAAGATGGTAACTGAAAATCTTGCTTGCTCCAATAATAACTACATTCTGAAAGAGCCAACTTCATAGCCAACAATTCCTTCTCACTGAAGGTATAGTTTCTCTCGGCAGGAAGAAATTTATGTGAGATATATGCACAGTGGTGTTTCAAAAAGAACTGGGAAAGAATTTCTTTGGTCCTTACTGCAGAGGCATCGGATTCCAGAAAGAAAGGTAAATAAGTGTCTGGTTGTTCAAGGACAGGAGCGGGGAAAAGGCTCTTTTGAGATTTTTAAGAGCTTCCATGGCCTCAGGAGGCCAAAGTTTGGTGTTGGCTCCTTTCGTGTGAGGGCCACCATGAGAGCAACTAGTGTAGAGTAGCCCAAAATAAATTGCATGTAATAGTTTGCAAATCCAAGGAAGTTCTAAATGGACGAGTCCAGAAGGCTGAGGCCATTCCAATGAACAAAGTTTCCCAGGGTCCAACTGCAAACCAGAGCCCAAGAAAGGCATCTAGGAGGTCTCAAAAGAACACTTTTCTAATTTACAGAATAGTTTGTTTCTCCGTAATCTCGAAAGTACTCTGGAAAGTTGGTGACAGTGGGAGGGAAGATCTTGAGAAAACATCAGAATGTCGTCCAAGTAAGCAACCACACATGTATAGAGTAAATCCCTGAAGCTTTTGTTTACTAAACTGGAAGACTGTGGTGGCATTACAGAGCCAAAGGGCAGAACATGATATTCATAGTGGCTGTCCCGAGCATTAAAGTCTGCCATTCGTCTCTACTGCAGTTTCAAATCAAATTATAAGCCCCACGCAGATCTAACTTGGAAAAGATCCAGGCACCCTTAATGCGGTCAAACAGCTCTGTCACCAATGGAATTGGATATCTGTTGTTGATGGTGATGACGTTTAAACCTCAGTAATCAATACAGGTGTGTATAGAGTCGTCTCTCTTCTGTACAATGAAAAAACCTGCACCAGCATAAGATGACAGTCTAATAAACCCACAATGGTTATTTTCCTTAATGTACTCAGACATGGCCAGGCTTTCAGGAAGTGACAGAGGGTAAACCCGACCTCTGGGAGGAATCTTGCCTGGTTGAAGGTCAATAGGGCAATTCCAAGGCTTATGAGGGAGAAGGACCTCAGATCGTCCCTTGTCGAAGACAATGATGAGTACTGAGGAGGAACTGATGGTCTGGGTTCCACGGACTAAGAGGATACAGAACATACCGGTTTAACTTCTGTTTACCGCTGCCCGTTTGGGCCCATATGAAATCCATGCCAGGTCTACAGATAAAAGTTAAAGATGTTTTTTCTTCTGATTCCTGTTTGCAAGTGAGTGCCTGCATGAATGAACATGTGTTTTTCCCATTCACCCCTGAAGGTGGGTGGAATCTCAGTATTGGTTGCCTTGGCTTCTTATGTTAATTAACTTGGAGGAAGCCTAGCCAACACTAAGTGTGTATAGATCATATATGAAAGCCAAACATACTGGTTTTGCTAAATAAAATTCTAATGAAGAGGGGGTCTTCTTTTCATCAGATGGGCAGCAGGGTGGCTGGATCAATGGTGATGTGAGAGGTAGTAGCAGAGCTATATGGTGATCCAGGTGATGCTGGGAATCACTGTAGCTGGAACAGGTAAGTATAAAGTTCTGCAACAAGGATTCACACCAGGTCCAGGGAAGCTTGGCATCAGCAGCATAAGTAAAGGAGGCAGGAGTAGACACAACCTCACAGGTAGGAGAGCCGGAGCCCAACTAAGCAATCTGCAGGTTCGGTATGTGATAATGGATTCTACAAGAGATCCATCAACCAAGGAAATGCTCCAATATCTCTTGGGCAGAGTGGCCCGAAAAGATGCTACCTAAGCTTAGTTGGTGCAATGCCTTGAAGGCCTGTCTGCCTGGCTAGATGCTCTCCAAAATATTCTGGGTAATTCTCCTCCAGCTGTGGCCGAACCTTCTGCTGCTGTGGTTGCTCCCACACCTGCCTCTACTTTGTGGCTCCCTGTGCCCACCAATTACGATGAAGACCCTAAAACCTGCCAAGGTTTTTTGAATCAATGTTCCATCCAATTTGAACTGCTTTCGCATTATTTCCCTACTGAGATGGCAAAGGTTGCATTTATTGTCTCTCAATTCTGGGCCCAAGCTCTAGCCCCTCTATGAGAATGAAACGACCTGTTACCCCAAGTCTGTGCCTTCTTTATTGCCTCTTTTCCCAGAATATTTGTTGAATCTGGTCACACCTTCGCTACCGCCTCCATCATTCTTCAGCTTCCCCAGGGATCATGATCCGTGGGGCAGTATGTGATCTAATTCTGCAATCTTTCTTCTGAACTACAGTGGAATAATGAGGTTTTGGTGGCAGTCTTTTGTCAAGGGTGTTAGATCGCATCAAGTGTGTATTAGCCTCTTAGGGCTTCCTTCCTCTCTTGATGCCTTGATTTCTCTGTGTAACCATGTGGACATCTGTTTTCGTGAAAGAGCCAGCTCACCGGACAGTTTTTAGGCTAGCACCATGTTTCCAAACACCAGTTACTCCAGAAGAACCTATGCAGCTTGGTTGTCTCAGACTCTCACCTGAGGTACGGGAGAGGAGGTTGAATAATCTGTCTTTATTGTGCTGACTCTGGTCATCTCCTTGTGGTTTGTCCCAAGCATTCGGAAAACTTCAGCTCCTTGTTCAGATGTCAGATTCTTCCAATTACTCTCTTACTTCTCACAGTCCAAACTTCTGTCTCCATCTCTTTTCCTCAGTTACCTCTGGGATGCGAACCACTTCTGTTTTTATTGATATCGGAGCAGCAGGGAATTTGATCTCCACTCTGGTGAACCAGTGGTCTCTTCCAAACTCTCTTCTGGAGGTCCCTGTGGTTATTACTGACGGCATTCGTATTTCCAGTGGTACTGTCTGTCATCGTACTTCTCTTTTAACTCTTCAAGTGGGAGCCTTACACTGGGAACAGATATACTTTTTTGTGTTTCCTCGTACCATCAGTCCTGTTATCTTGCGCCTCCCTTGGCTTCAACTACACTCTCTTCATCTGGATTGGTCATCTTAGTTATTGGCGTGGGTCCTGCATGTATGTCTCGCTGCCTACATAAAGACACTCCTCTTCAAGTGTTACCTACCCAGTCTACGACTGTTAATCCTTCCTTTCCTATGCAATATTCTAGTTTCAGGCACATTTTCAACAAAAAACAATCCAACACCTTCCCACCTCATGGGACTGCCCCGTTGAACTTCTGCTGGAAAAACCCTTTTGTGGGGACGTGTTTATCCACTTTACCTCCCGGAGACTCAAGCCATGGCCTAGTATATCAGAGAGAACCTGCAGCAGGTTTTCATTAGACCTTCATCTTCACAAGCCAGAATAGGCTTCTTCTTCTAGAAAAAAAGACAGCGTTTAAAACTAGAGACGGCCACTATGAGTAGTTAGTGATGCCCTTTGGTCTCCATGCCTTGGCAATTTTCCAGAGCTTCGTTAATGAAATCTTCAGAGCTCAACTCTACGTATGTGTGATTGTCTATCTGGATGACATCTTAATTTTTTCTAAGGATCTTGTTTCTCACCACCTTCGGCTCTATTGTAAATTAGAGAAGTGATCCTTCAAACTTCTGTCAATCCGTTTTGGATATATTGTGTCTGGCTCTGGTCTACAAATGGACCCAGAAAAAGTTTGTGCCATTCTGGAATGGCCACAACCTGAGGGCTGCAAAGCTATCCAACTATTTCTCGGCTTTGCCAATTTCTACAGATAATTTATTCAGGGATAATCCACACTAGCCGCTTCCAACATTTCAATCACTGGTTAATTCCCTCAAAGTGGCATTATCTTCAGCCCCTGTCCTACCATGACACTACCATGCCTTTCTTCTTGGAAGTGGATGCCTCTTCTGTCGGGGTAGGAGCCATACTTTCTCAGAGATCCTCTTCGGGGAAGCTACATCCATGCGGTTTCTTTTCTCGAAAATTCCTTCCAGTCAAAAGAAATTATACAATTGGAAATTAGGAATTTCTAGAGTTCTGGAGATATCTTCTTGAAGATTCCATGAAACCTGTAACCACCCTTACTGATCATAAAAATCTGCTCAGCATTTGATCCCTCACCAAGCCCGCTGGTCCTTGTTTTTCTCTCAATTTGATCTTCAAATTACCTTTACACCGGGGAACAAGTACAGGAAACCTGACACTCTCTCAAACACTCAAAGATGGTCAAAATGTTGAAGAGCTGAAAAATTGTCCTATTCTAGATCCCAAATTCCTTCTCTATACCTATGTGGATTGTCCTGTGACTCCTCCTCCTGGGAAGACCTTTGTTCCTCCCAAATTTCTGAAGGAACTTCTACAATGGGAGCATTCTTCTCACTTCTCTGGCATGCCGGTATTCGAAAAACTCTGGAGAACTCAGAGAACTATTGGTGGCCAACTCTTCGCCTGGATGTAAGGGAATGTATTTCTGTGCAACCTGTGCGCAACACAAGATCCCTTGTCAAGCACCCTTTGGACCTCCTCTTCCGTTGACCATTCCTGTTAGACCATGGATCCGCATTCTCACAGATCTGCCTCCTACTAAAATATGTAACACTATTTGGATAGATGTGGATCTAAAATGGCCCATTTCATTCCACTAATTGGTTTACCTTCTCGCTCGACCCTTGCTAACATGGTCAAAGAAATTTTTTCATCTACATGGATGTCCTCAGTGTTAAGAAATATGATCACTGCAGTATGCCAGGTTAGTTGCCTAGCAGCAGTAGCTGGCGTCCTTTCTCTGTCAGGCAACAGAGGCTTGCACCCTGATGTACCAAGTGTATGTTGTACATGACCGCATACCAGATCTGCTATTAGTGTCTTTTCCCTGTCAGGTGACAGTGGATTGCGCATTTATGTATTTGATGATCACCGCTTTCATGTCAGATCTATAACCGGCATCCTATCCCTATCAGTCAAGGGTAGTTTGTGCCCTGATGTGTTTAGTTATGTGGTGGTCACCGCCACATGTGAGATCTGTTACCCGCATTTCTCCTTATTAAGCGTCAGTGTATTGTACGAAGTCTCGTGTACGTGCAGGATGTCCGTCTCGATGCTCTGGACTAGCTGCCTAACAACAAGAGTAGCGTCCTCTACTCCCATGCAGCTAGTGCCTCATTGAGTTAGCTGGTTGATATGTAAATAGCAATCTTTTCACCTCTCAGTCTGGCAGCATCAGCTGTGCAACTACTTGCTGCACTTCTGCAGCTAATCATCCTGCAATATCTCATTGATTCTGCTGACTTTCTAAACTCCTTCCTGTTACCATGGCAATGCTGGTGATAGTTCCTGTTTGACATAGTGTGCCCTGTATCCTGATCTGTTCTGTTCTGAGATTGTTTATATGAATCTCCATCCACTCCTAAGAAATTAGCCGATGCTTTTCGACTCTTGCAAACAAATCTTTATCAAGGCTTCAATCCGCAATGAAGGAAAACAGATGGTCTGCCTGCTATAATGGTTCCTTTCCAGCAGCAATAATAAGACTTCCGGTTAGTAAGTCCAATAAGAGATATCCGATGCGTTTCGACTCTTGCAAATGAGTCTTTATCAAGGCTCGTTTTTCATCCACCCTCAGGTTAATTACCTTTTGGGGCCCTTTTTTTTAGACATCATTAGCCTGCCTAAACCAATGGCTGATATATTTGCTAATTACACGGAATTAGTGGCGCTATATAAATAGCTGCTGATGATGATTACGCCTATCCAAAGTAGTGCATCGATTATGGCGATTTTTCAGTCAAAAACGATACGATTTTGAAAATCGCAGCTTCATACATATGGCGACTTGTATTGTTAGAGTGCCCAAACATTGAGACGGCCATTTGTAGCATGGCGATTTTGGTAAAATCACTTTACTTACGATTTACCATAAACTCTCAGTTTCATGCATCAGTGAGTTCAAACTCATGAAAATCACTGAAAAAGGCAAATTGTAGCTATATACATTTACCCCCAGGTCTTTGGCCTCCTAAAACCTCTTATCCACAAATAATGTGCTTTAATAGCTTGTTTTTGTGTAATCTTTCTTTATTGAAGACCATATAATAATTATCATTATTATTAACATTTAAATAGCACCAGCATACTCCGTAGCGAAAAGTGGGTGCAATCCACCAAAAAGTCCTGTAATCGAGAATGGAAAACACTGTCATGTTCATTCACAAGTTTATTATTGTTATGCTTTATTTATGGGGCGTCACAAACTATACGCAGCTCCGTACAGAGAACATACAACAAAATAGTAAATAGCATTACAGGAAAATACAATAAACACATTGAAGTGCAATTCACAAGACAGCTAACATAGTGATGCCGTCAAAGCTTTGATGAAAAGAGGATATCTGTGGGAGGTACTACAGCGTATTGGTTTAGGTTCGAATTTTATCAGCTGAGTAAAATTGATTTATTCCATTCTGACAGCAAGAATTTGTGTATATAGATATATTTCCAATAGTTTTCATTTCAAGAAAGGCATTGTCAGACCTGTCCATTGTCCCCTTCCCTTATTGCTTTACCTGTAGAGCATCTAGCACAAATATAGATATAGGGGAAAGAAAGGGAAATTATTGCATTATATGATATTGACATGTTGTTTCTTGCCGATGCAGACAATTCTTTATAGACACTTCTAAGAGTAGTTGATGAATATGAACAATTTTCAGGTCTGAAGATCAATTGGACAAACTCTAATATTTGGGGTAATATTATAGATAGATAGATATGGGGTAATATTTCTCAAAACATCTCTCAACAACATTGTTTACAGTAGACCATTACATTTAAATATCTAGGTATTTGGGTATCTAATAGTCAGAAACACTATATTTTGTTAAATATCCAGCCTCTTACCTCAAGGATAAAGTACATGTATGAAAAAAAAATACATTTAAGTGTGACTAGTAGAGTTAACTTAGCTAAAATGGTTGTTCACCCCCAATTTTTTTTTAATAAACAATTTTAATGGGTTTTACAGAAGAAAATGCAAAGATAACATAATAAACCAAAGGACCATGCATACATGAGAATTGCATAAAAGCAAATAACATAGTAGTCAATAGTGGAATAGAGCAAAAAAAACAAAAAAACTGCCTGAACAAGTAAGTGTCGAAGTCAGCAAATTGGATAAAGTCAGTTCAATTAAAGTCTAGCAAACTTGGTTGTCTTTGTCTGAAAAGATGCGTACGGTACGCTATGACGTACAAGGGCACGCTACGGCGTGAAAGGGCGTACTCATCCACTACGCGTGGCAGCAACAGTAATTGGTCTTTTACCATACATTCGCACAAACACGCATACTTATAAAATAGTACACATTATTGGTAGTTGCAACACATAGTCAGTTATGTCGAAAATATAGTAGTATTTATATGTTATATCAGAGTTACATGCATATTAGTGAAATACACAGAACGGGTTAAAGGAATAACATCATGAGTGGTATCATAATGAACCTTGTTACATATCCTACTGTTTGGTGCGCTCTGCGAGGGAATCGCAGAGTGCATGCACAAGTTATGAATGATAGGGAATTATGAACTACTTAAGACTAAGGAATTCTGGCGGGAAGAGCAGAGCATACCCCCTGCAGAGATGGCCCCCTCCTTTGGATTCCTTAGGATGAACCAGCCAATGATTGACAACCCCTTGGACATTCCTGAGACCCGGACCAATAGATGCAAGCCATACCATCTTCATTGTATTACTGTACTTGATTGTGTATATAAGCAGCAGCTTGTGATCCAGAGTGCAGACATCTTGTCCCCAGACTTCAGGATTGAATGACTGCACTGGATCCAGAGCGCCTGCGATAAGTAACGGCTGTATTTACTATTACATCGCTTGAGCATATTTTTTTCCACTTATTGCGAATAAATCTTTGTGCGTTGGAAACACAAATCGAGGTTCGACAATCGTTATTGGTTAGCGACGATACGCACATTACAATTTGGGGGCTCGTGAGCTTTGGAGGTTTCGTTGCCAATGATACGCAAGACCAACGGATTTCGGTTCCTCAACAAAGGGTGGAGACGCGTCATAAACGGGTAAGAACGCATTGTGTTCAAAACCTGAATTTTACTCTGTGTTGTGAAACCGAATGTCCGTTTTGCATTATCTAGGGCACGCTAACTAGAACCTAGGGACAAAAGAGAAAACTGTTTCTTTTTTCTGTCATTGTGCGTTTTAACTGTATTGCATTGTTTAGCGTATGTGTACTTCCTGCTGTGCGTACGCGAACTTCCGGTAAACTTGCCACGTGGTTAAACAATCGTGTTGATAGTTATTATACATGCATAGTATAATTACTTGTGAAAGCCTCTGAGACATTATTACTATTGTTGGGAACTTTTGATTTTCTGCACAGAAAAGGTGTATAGTGTGTGATGTTGTAACGTAGATACACTGTTTTATTGTTGAGGTGCTCAGTTGCTGTCTGACGAGGCGGATTGCCCAACTGAAGGACGGTATACAGGGCAGGTATACCGAATGCGAAAACGAAGTTTTCGCAAAAGCGCTACCAATAGATCGCAAGGTTTGCTAATAATTAGTATTAGTAGGCAGTGCGATCCGGTCGCACCGTTAGTGCGAATTGGTGAAGCAGCTAGGATGAATTATACTGGAAAGGCAGGTTGATTGTATCGACTTTGTGCTCCCAGCGATAATAAACTCAGCAGATTTTGTGGTTTAGCCAGGGTATCGAGGAGCTGATAGCCCTTGGGGCCCACAGTGATATTTCTGTATTAGGGATCCTCGCCAGGGGCGAGAAAAGCGAGTGAACGCGGCTAAAGGAAATACGTTCACCGAGGATTATAGATCTCTAGCGGTGAGTATAGCAACAGAGTTGAAATTATTAGGTGGAAAGAACAGAGCATTGCGGTGTGTCTGTATTTCACATTTGGCCGGAAGGAACAGAGCATTGCGGTGTGTCTGTGTTCCGGGTAGAAGGTATATTGTTCAACATGGGTGCTAAGCATACGCTAGAGATGGTCAGTGTACTGCCTAAGGAAGGCCCTATTGGTTCAGCGAGGTTTCTCATGTGTAAGAAATATGGTGCATATGCAACCGTGTATTGTGACACGTGGGTCGGGATGACCAAAGCTTGTGATAGGCCTTTCCCAACAATAGGGAGTTTTAATGCAGAGGTACTGAATACTGTAAAAGATAAAATATGGTTGATCAAGTCAACGAAAAAGAGAAATAGACATAATGATTGTTTAAAATTGTGGCAAAAGGAAGGTAACACGTGGCAGAGCAGCGAATACAAACCGGAAATAGGCGTGGCGAAAAGCGCGCGCAAGGCGGATGTAACCATTGAGAAGCGTGGCGAACTCAGCGCAAGCGCGCCCCCGCCACCTTATGTGGCGGGAGGGGTAAGTACAGCCGTTGTTAAAACTGAAAATAGAAAAATTACTAAGTTGTACCCTGTTTTAAATCAGTTTCAATCAAGTGTATCTGAAAACGAAGATGAACCCACTGTGATTTCGGCCATTGCCCATGCTGTTAATGTACTAGAGGCTCAGCGCAAGTATGAGAAAATGGCTGAGATAGGTGAGAGTAGCGTGATCACTAGGAGTGAAAGTGTTCTAAATCTAGGGCCTGTAAATCCTGTAGCGTCCCCTGAAGTTAGTGTACCAGAGGGTGTGTTCCCGGTCCGCACAATATCAGTTCCCAATGGGAAACCGGATAAGGATGGTGTAGTTCCTTTAAGAAATGTTACAATGCATTGTCCCTGGACTAGATCAGAATTACGTTCCATTATGACTGAATTCCCAGATCCTAGAAAAGAGTTAGCTAAATGTCAGAAATTTGTTAAAGACTTAGGGAATGCTCATGAACCAACCAGTAAGGATTGGCGGGTAGTGTTGAGGGCGTGTCTTCCTCCCAATACTAACATACAAAAATTTATTGGAGATTGTTTGTTGGAGGAAGATGACACCCTGACTGATGAGATTAACCAACGGAATATAGAACAAATTGTCAAACACTTAGCCATCTGTTTTCCAGTAGTAGTAAATTGGAGTAAGATTTTCACCATTAAACAAAAGGATAGTGAAACTGCCTCAGATTACTTTGCTAGAGCTATAACAGCGATTGCACGATTTACTGGGATATCCAACATAAGTGAGGACCCACATCACAGAGAGGTAGCTGTAGGGGTACTGATGGATGGCCTTAGGGAAAATTTAAAGACGAGAGTACAAACCACATTACCTAATTGGAGAGGCGTCACGGTAGACTTCCTTAGGGAGTCTGCTGTGGAGCATGACAAGAACCTTTTTAGAAAAAGGGAAGAGAAAAGTGATAGGTTAATGACGGTAAGTATACAGGCTCTAGAAGGGGTGCATACACGACCACCAGCATACAACCCATATAACAGGAAACCTAAAGTGATCAGGTGTTTCAACTGTAACGAGGAAGGACATTACAGGAGAGATTGTAATAAAGAAAGACCCAATACACATAAGGGTGGGTCACATAGATATCCTCCAAGAAAGGATTCACATAGACTAGAAGACTCACATCTACCCGCGCATATTACGGCAGCAAATGCTGCGCGGGAAATCACTAGTCAGCGCTAGGGGTCAGGTCATACCTGTAGTCTACAGCCAGTGAGGTTAACTGAGAGTCAGAGTGAAGAACCAACAATGATAGTTGACATAGCTGGCAGGAAACAAACTTTTCTTGTAGATACAGGGGCGGCCCGATCTGTGATAACCTCTCCTTTCAATCTACAGGTGACCAGCAAAACTATTCCAGCTATGGGGGTGACGGGAAAAGTGTTACATTATCCTCTAACTAAACCCGCCGAAGTTACTATCGGGCCTCTGCATACTAAGCATTCGTTTCTCTTGGCTGCAGCGGCTCCTACTAACTTGCTAGGGAGAGACTTGTTATGTAAAATGGGATGTGTCATATACTGTACTTCAGATGGTGTGTTCCTAGATATACCCGAGAAGGTTGCACATGAGGTACAGGACATATTGGACACCCCTCCAAGGTTAATGTTACACTCTCCTGTTATAGAACAAAGTCCATCTCAAGTAAAGGGGATGTTGCTGGAAATACCAGGTTCCCTATGGACCAGAGATGGACAGGACACTGGACTGATGGCAAACGTAGCCCCTGTCATGGTCAATCTAAAAAGTGGTAGGATAGCTCCAAAAATCCCACAGTATCCATTAAAACCAGAGGTGGAACTAGGGGTATATCCTGTTATTGAGAGGCTGTTACAACAAGGGATTTTAATTCGTACAGCCAGTACAGCAAATAGTCCCATTTTCCCTGTGAAGAAGAGTGGGGGGAGGGGCTATAGATTAGTCCAGGACTTAAGGGGAATTAACAAAGTTGTTGAGAGCCAATTCCCCGTAGTGCCGAATCCAGCTGTCATCCTCATGCAGATTCCACCGTCTGCCAGTCATTTTACTGTCATTGATCTATGTTCTGCTTTCTTTTCAGTCCCTCTTCACCCTGACTGCCAATACCTTTTTGCATTCTCCTACAGGGGAGTGCAATACACATGGACCAGACTACCCCAGGGGTTCATTGACAGCCCCAGTATTTTCTCCCAAGCCTTACATGACTGTTTGCAATCCTTTCAACCCCACAATG
Organism: Mixophyes fleayi; assembly: GCF_038048845.1. NCBI lineage: Eukaryota > Metazoa > Chordata > Amphibia > Anura > Limnodynastidae > Mixophyes > Mixophyes fleayi. The sequence goes on along the minus strand of NC_134408.1, from coordinate 92,707,811 downwards.
GGTCTGTTCTAATTCAATATGTGGACGATTTGTTGTTGTGCTCTGATTCTTTTATGTCATGTTTACATGATACTAAATTGTTGTTGCTTCATCTTTCACAAACAGGGCACAAGGTGGCAAAGGATAAATTACAGCCATGTCAGACTAAGGTCAAATACTTAGGACACTGCCTCACTAAGGGGCTAAGACACCTGACAACCGACAGAATTGAGGCCATACAACACATGACCCTGCCGCAGAGCCAGAAGCAGATTCGTACTTTCTTGGGGATGTGTGGATACTGTAGGTCCTGGATCCCAGGTTTTTCTATTCTAGCATTACCATTGCAGGAGCTAGTCTCTTCCTCAAAACCAGAACGTGTCGTACACACAGAAGAGTCAGAACAAGCGTTCTTTAATCTTAAAGATAGTCTGACAAGAGCACCTGCATTGGGAATACCTGATTATGAAAAGCCTTTTGAGCTATTTTGTACAGAAGCTGATGGCTGTGCAGCAGGTGTCCTCACACAGAAACATGGTGACGCTAGCAGACCGGTAGCATACTACAGTGCACAATTAGACAATGTGGCAAGGTCACTCCCAACATGTCTCAGAAGTGAAGCAGCAACGGCCCTTCTAGTAAGTAAGAGCGAGGATGTAGTATTAGGACATAATTCAACCATCTATACACCCCATGCTGTATCAGCTCTGTTAAATTCAGCCCAAACCAGACATGTTTCTTCAGCTAGATTCACAAAGTGGGAACTAGCCCTGATGGCACCCTCAAACATCACCATCAAACGATGTAGCACCCTAAATCCAGCTACATACCTTCCGTATGTGTCTCAAGAGACACAAAGGGTGGGAGGTGAGGAGACCCTGGTTGATGATGAGTTAGGCAAGAATACTGACACGCATGACTGTATGGAACACCTGAATCAGACCTTTACTGCAAGGCCCGACATATGTGACACCCCCTTAGAAAATGTAGATTTTACGTTTTATACAGACGGAAGTTGCCATAGACAGACAGAGACAGGAGAGCTATGTACTGGTTACGCTGTTGTAGACGATCAGGATGTGGTAGAAGCTGAACCCCTTGGCCCACCTCACTCAGCCCAGGTGGCGGAACTAGTAGCACTAAGGAGAGCGTGTGAATTGGCAGAGGGTAAATCAGCCAACATATATACTGACTCTAGGTACGCCTTCGGGGTAGTGCATGATTTTGGGGCCCTTTGGCGTCTTAGAAACTTTACGACAGCAGCAGGTACACCAGTGGCACACTCACAACACATAAAAGGACTTCTGACAGCGATACAGTTACCCAGAACAGTAGCCGTCATAAAGTGCAAAGCCCATACCTTTGAAGAAGACCCAGTGTCATTGGGCAACAACAGGGCAGACGAAGCTGCTAAATGGGCAGCAGGGCAACCTATGACTGTATCGACCGAGACTATGATGGTTTTTCAGACATTAGACACGCAGAAATTAATTGAAATGCAAGATTTGTGTTCCCTGCAGGAGAAGGCGGTCTGGAAGGCGAAGGGATGTGGTCAAGAGTCCTCAGGACTCTGGAGGGATGGACAAGGTAAGCCTGTAGCTCCCCGAACATACTATCCAAGCCTGGCTGAAGCAGCACACGGCCTGACTCACCTGGGTAAAGAAGGTATGTGCAAACTGGTGAGAGCATACTGGTGTGCTCCCGGATTTTCCTCTCAAGCTGGTAAGAAAGCAATGTCATGTCTTACTTGTTTGAGGAAAAATGTTGGGAAAACTATTCCAACTGAGCCATCCCACATCCCTCCTACAGACGGACCTTTTCAGGTAATACAAATTGACTATAGCCAACTACCACCGTGCAGGAATCTAAAGTATGTGTTAGTGTGTATTGATGTGTTTTCCGGTTGGGTAGAAGCATATCCGGCAGCCACTAATACTGCTGTGTTCACTGCAAAGAAAATTGTACAAGACTTTGTGTGTAGGTTCGGTATCCCTAGAATCATTGAAAGTGATAGGGGTACCCATTTTACTGGTGATGTCTTCCAAAATATGTGTAAACTCATGGGAATCAGTAGCAGACTTCACACCCCTTACCGACCACAAGCCAGTGGTAAGGTGGAGAGAGTAAACGGTACTATCAAGAACAAACTAGGTAAGATAATGGCTGAAACTGGGTTGGCATGGCCTGAGGCCTTGCCGTTGGTCCTCCACAGCATTCGAACCACTCCTAGACCTCCTCTTAATCTGTCCCCCTTTGAGATACTGTTCGGACGACAACCTCATTTGATCGTGAGTCCACAAGACGACTTAAAGTGTAATAATGAAGTGACTGTACAATATCTTATAAGAATGAGTAGACAGCTGAAACAACAACAACAAAAACTAAAAATGCTGTCACCTGGTATGCCAGAAACGAACTGTCATGATGTTGAACCTGGAGACTATGTTCTTACGTTCAGGTTGTTTAACAGACCGTTGGGAAGGCCCGTACCAAGTGCTGCTGACCAGTACTACATCACTGAAGGTTGCAGAGAGAGACACTTGGGTCCATTCCACCCACTGCAGGAGAGTCCATAATCCGGAGAAAGTGCAAGACAAGACTCAGACCGACGACATAGAGCTGTCACTTGTGAGCCTGTTCCGGGAGACCTAAAGCCTGCAGTTAAGACACCTGAACCAGAGACGTTGCCTCAGAACTATCTTTCCAGCGATGGAGTGGCGGTTTTTGTTTTCCTTTTGTTCCAGGATTTTCCTTGTTTTTACTTTTTCTAGGACATTCTATTTTTGTGAAGGAGAATGGAGGATGGAGGAGAGTTCTGGGAGTGATACGGATGAAATGGAGGCCGAAGAAAAGTTAATAGGATATCCTGAGCAGCCCATTATCAAACTTGGTCCAGGGGTTATGAAAAGGTCTGCTAGCTCAGGAACTCGGAGGCAGTGTGAGGGGCTATTGTCTGATGAGTATTGTATCTGCAAGTTCTGCAACTCCCTAGTTGACGAGAGATGCATCCAACGATGCCAGTCCCCCAGTACTCTGAATATAGGCGGGCATCCTTTGGAGGATTATCACTCCCTGGTGGGTAAGGTGCTAAACCAAACTGAGTGTTGGGTGTTCTCTCACGTGCCTCAAGGGCAGCATAACATAGGACTAGTGCCATTCCCGCTAAACATATCCGAAGTACTCGAATTAAGGGGTGGGAGGCCCATAGAAGGGAGGTACAATAACGCTAGGTCCCCTAGTCTGACGCTTCGACAATACTCCATAGGCAGATCATTGCTGTGCCTAAACATATCTCATGCAAAGCGCCTGGAGAATTGGGAGGCTGACCTATCAGATCAGACAATGGCTCGCCACACTCATTTTAGAGAGAGACTCACAAGGTCACTACTAGGCAGGAATGCTGATGGAAGTCACAAGTTAGGGCGTATAACCAAACATAAGAAGGTATCTATTGGAAAAGTCTCTACAGATAAATGTGAAAATATCATTAATGCCGACACGTGTATAGAGCAGATGGAGACACTAGGCATGGGTAGTTTTATCAAAACTCTGTGTGATATAATTCATGGGCATACTGTTCCTTATGTTCTCCCTGATGATGTGTATTTTGTTTGTGGGAGAAAAGCTTATTCCTGGGTGACTCCGAGTTCCAAGGGCTTGTGTTTCTTAGCTAAACTGGTTCCTGAAATCATGACTATTACTCATGAAGAAATGGTAGATATCCACAAGACTACATCACCACCATACATACACACACAGTATGAACACCGTGGCAAGAGAAATATGATTCCTGGTGAGGAACCCATAGCTACAAAATTGATTAGTGAAACTGCTGGTTTCCAAGTTATGGTTGCTCTAGATCTCACCAGGACTGCTCGGGGAACATTAAACTTTAAATATATCCAAGACCTAGCTAAATTAATAGATAATATCACCGAGATGTATGATGACACTTTCAGGTATACAGGAAGGGAGCTACAAGCGTACAAAAAGGAGTTGGTGCAACATAGACTGGTACTAAATTATCTCACCTCTATTACTGGTGGGTACTGTGTGACACTGGCCACCCAGTTCGGTGTCAAATGTTGCACGTACATTACTAATAATACGGAAGACCCTAAAGAGGTTATAGACCGGAAGATGGATGACATTTTGCAGCTGAAATGGGAATTTCGAAAGAGCCATAATTCTTCGTTATATGAGGTTGGGGAAAAGGTGGCGGGTTGGTTCTCATGGTTGAACCCAGCAAAATGGTTCTCCGGTCTGGGGGAGTGGGTACAGGAAATGATTGCTAGTGTAGGTAAGCTCCTTCTCCTTATACTGGGTGTCATCTTAGCAATTGGTTTAGTTGTCAAATGTGTTCCTACTGTGTGGAAGTGTGGAAAACGGTCTCATGGGAGTAACACTGAGAAAGAGACTGAAAGGGTGGTACCAGATACCGAGATCATGGTCTGTGAAGAAGTATTGTATAATCCTGAACTTGAAACGGTGATTGGGTGATAGTTTATTACACTATCAAAGGGTGGAACTGTCGAAGTCAGCAAATTGGATAAAGTCAGTTCAATTAAAGTCTAGCAAACTTGGTTGTCTTTGTCTGAAAAGATGCGTACGGTACGCTATGACGTACAAGGGCACGCTACGGCGTGAAAGGGCGTACTCATCCACTACGCGTGGCAGCAACAGTAATTGGTCTTTTACCATACATTCGCACAAACACGCATACTTATAAAATAGTACACATTATTGGTAGTTGCAACACATAGTCAGTTATGTCGAAATATAGTAGTATTTATATGTTATATCAGAGTTACATGCATATTAGTGAAATACACAGAACGGGTTAAAGGAATAACATCATGAGTGGTATCATAATGAACCTTGTTACATATCCTACTGTTTGGTGCGCTCTGCGAGGGAATCGCAGAGTGCATGCACAAGTTATGAATGATAGGGAATTATGAACTACTTAAGACTAAGGAATTCTGGCGGGAAGAGCAGAGCATACCCCCTGCAGAGATGACCCCCTCCTTTGGATTCCTTAGGATGAACCAGCCAATGATTGACAACCCCTTGGACATTCCTGAGACCCGGACCAATAGATGCAAGCCATACCATCTTCATTGTATTACTGTACTTGATTGTGTATATAAGCAGCAGCTTGTGATCCAGAGTGCAGACATCTTGTCCCCAGACTTCAGGATTGAATGACTGCACTGGATCCAGAGCGCCTGCGATAAGTAACGGCTGTATTTACTATTACATCGCTTGAGCATATTTTTTTCCACTTATTGCGAATAAATCTTTGTGCGTTGGAAACACAAATCGAGGTTCGACAATCGTTATTGGTTAGCGACGATACGCACATTACATAAGGTAACCAGTATCATGGAAAAAAGTTATACATGGTCAATGGTGCAATGAAGGAGAGAGGAGGAGGGAGGGAAAGAGAGATAGAGAACTAAGTAGAAAGGATAGAGTAGGAAAGGAGAAAGTCACTGAGCACTATAGGGTAGATTTTTGAGAGAGAGTAATATGAAAGAGATATCGACTCTTGTGAGAATACCAAAGGTGGGGGAGAGCCATGGTATGCGGTCCAGGGAGCAGGGGAGTGGCGCAATATGCTTGTTTTATATTCCATGTGGTAAACTTGCCAGATATTAGTAATAATGAAGGGAAGAGAAGGGGGTTCCGGATTTTTCCAGACTAGGGCCAGCTGACACTTTGTTCACCCCAAATTTTTATATGCACTTCAACATTCACCAATATTAATTCCAGGTCACATTTTTCATAAAATAGATCAGTAGATGTCATCTTTGTTATGGATGGAAAATGAGCCAAAATAAATTTTAATACTTTATTTAAATCTAGACTGTCTGGGGGTCTAGTGCTATCCACTCTCTCAAGCTGTATTAGTATGCTTCTCAATTAAGGTAAATTCGTGATTGAGTGGGGGATTTTCAGGATAGTATGCTACATAATGCTTTAGGGAGCCAAGTGGACTTAAAGCTTCCCCAGATGCTATTAATGGGTAAGTACAGGTGTAAAGGTGCAACTCTTGTAATACAGGCGTCCCGTATATGGAACTCTGTGCATTTAATTTAGCATTATTCTGGCATAGTTCCAGAAACTCCACTGTGGAGTAATGGAAATACTTACAATTATTAAAAATGGAGGGGGCTGAATTCTTGAGGTCCTATGATAACTAAGGTGGGCCAGCTTTATATGCAGAATCACTTAAAATCTTTTGAAAAAATTTAAACTGTATAGGGTCCCTAGGACAACTTTTATAAATATTTGCTTTGTCATGTTTTAATGATACAGTTCGGGGGGTGGAGTGACAATTTTGTTGGATGCCCCTATGAAAAACACTGAATGAGCTGATTAGCTCACCCAAGGAGGTGTACAAAGAGAAGTTCAGGGGACCAAGGATGAAGCCCTTAGGGGCTAATGCGGGGATGGGATGGAGGAGGAGCCAGAGGTTGAAACAGAGAAAGAGTAATCAGAGTGGTAGGAGGTGAACTAAGATAGTACAGTGTAAGAAAGGCCAATGGAGAAAAGTGTGTGCAGCAGGAGAGGGCTGTCATCTGGTTGGGACTTGACATAGTGGATATAGGGGAGAGGAGAGTTTCAAGTGAGGGTCAGAAGACAGCATGTTCGTAAGTATGAAGATTCATTCTAGTGAGGAAAAGTTTGAGAGGGGAGGGGTGCAGGAACTAAGGAGAAGCAGAGGAGATGTGGCCAGAGAGTGGGAAGGGAGAGTTGGAGGAGTCAGAGGTGGGGGAAGACAAGGTCAAGATAGTGACCATGACAGTGGGTGGGGGAGGAGATCCATTGAGATAGACCAAAGGAGGAAGAAAATGACAGAAGTTTGATGGATGCCAGGTAAGAGGGGTTGTTAATGACACCTAGGATGATGAAAGGGAGGTCAGAGGAGTACTATTGGGGGAACCAGTCTGCAGAACTATGAAAGAATTTGGAAGCGGGGCAAGGGGCTATAGATGTCTGAGACACAGAGATGGATAGGGAAAAAGAGACCGATGGAGTGGACCTCAAAGGGGTGTTATGGTAACTGGGTTTTTGCAGTGATAGCGAAAGGAGTCAGTAGTTGGTGAAAAGTATAACTGTTTTATTGTACCAGTTGCAAAAATTGTGGAGCCTTGAGGTTGCAGAAGGAACATGGCAAAACAAAATAGAATTCAAGAATAGCAGTGAATATTCAAAATTCAGTCCAGCTATTGCTAGGAGTCTCTGTCAGTTCAGAAATAGGATGCAAATGATTTAGTTTGGATGCAGCAGATAGCTCTCACTCAGATTGAGCATGTATCCTGGAAGGCTCAGACTTAGCATATATCTCTGGTGGCTCGAACTGAGCACATATCTCTGGAGGCAAGTACTGAGCACATATCTCTGAAGGTTCAGACTGAGCACATATGTCTGGAGACAAGGACTGAGCACATATCTCTGAAGGTTCAGACTGAGCACATATGTCTGGAGACAAGGACTGAGCACATATCTCTGAAGGTTCAGACTAAGCACATATGTCTGGAGACAAGGACTGAGCACATATCTCTGAAGGCAAGGACTAAGTACATATCTCTGGAGGCAAAGACTGAGCACATATCTCTGGAGGCTTGGAATGAGCATATGTCTCTGTTTATCAATCTTTATTGATTATCTTAGACAACTCTACAAATATACTTTGCCCTTATGGAAGACATCAGTGACTGTAATCAAGCATTCATGGACCAGCTATTCATTCACACTCCAATAGAGGGCATTTTGCTTTACATGTTGATATTCTATTATACCCTGTATGTATTTTTAATATGAGGTTTTTTTCTTACTATCAATGAATATTGCAACTGCAGATCCTTTAATAATTAGGTTGCTATTCAGATATACCCTGCTAATGGTTAGGTGAACCTATGCTGATAAAATATTTGTGCAATATCCCATAATGTTGTCTAAACTCCTTATAATTGTTAATAATATTTCCTATGCCTGCCTATATTTTAACTCCTTCCTCGATTGATTTTAAATACAATCATCCATTTTTATTGGAGTTTGTACATATTTTGGCAATTAAAGCACATTTTACTACTGATATAATTGTCTGTATTGATTCATTTATCTATTGATGATACAATATGTTTGCCTGCATCTGTATAACATAATATTAGTTTCCCTATAATGTTTCCCTGCTCTGTTTTGCGTTATTTTTACCTGTTATTGACATTTAACAATTCCCTGTTTTAATTGTTTTATCTTTTATGCCTTCAATCATGTTAGTTGGTTGTGCTGGTTATTTGTATTTTTTATTCAAACGCTTACCTATATTGTCCAACTTTAGTCAATAATCCCATTCAAGCACCTGGTGATGTAATCACTCACTTGTATGAATATCAATTTTTTTTATGCTATGACAAAATTTGTGGTTTGCCTGACCTCATTGTTACATGTCTTGATTGATGCTATCAGACATTTGTCCTGCTTTTCTTGATATGTTCTCCGGTCCTGCCCCTTGCATTGGTTTATATTTTGGGCAGAGATAATTGTTACACCTCTTTGATGGTGTGGTTTACATATGTTGCTGCCTTTCTTTATTTATATTTTCTCCACATTACCCCTTTTCATGGCACTGACCATGTCACTGGAAGTTGGCTCACGGCAATTGATATGTAAATGTAGGCAGTTTCACAGAGGAGAAACTGCTCTACAACTATTGTATAACAGTGCTGATCCAAACATAGCTGAATCTGATGTCAATATACATTAGAAAATGGATTGGAAGTGAATAGGATAGCTTATAGGGGCATATACATCTTGGGGTAAATGTAGCAAGCTGCAAGCTTCTGGCAGGTTTGAAAAGTGGAGATGTTTCCTATAGCAACTAATCAGATTCTAGCCACCAATTTGTAGAAAGTACTAAATAAATGATAACTAAAATCTAATTGGTTGCTATTGGCAACATCTCCACTTTTCAAATCCACTGGAAACTTGCAGCTGAGAAAAGTGATTCTACTGAACTGACACAATTTTGTTACCCGTCAGCCATTTTGTTCCTGTACAGCTTAAAGAAATCTTAAATACAGCTAGTTTGTAGAAGTTATTCATTATTATCTTGTTGTTTGCAAGACCTTGGATATGGCAGACAGGAGATAAACCACCAGCCCCCTTGGGAGAATTCCTGTAAGAATGTAGCAAGGTTGTGTAAAGGAATCATGCACAATAATTGGTTAAGATAGGGGCGTAGTTTGCTGAAGTATGTGATTTTGTATAATCAGAGTGTTATAAGTATGTGAACTTGAAAACAATAATTCAGAGAATATTGAATACTCAGAACTTGCAGTGTCTCTGATTCTTTCTGGCTGATGAGCTCAAAAACTGGTAAACTGACGCTTATAGGAGACAGGGGCTGGTGCCTCGGGACAGGAGACAGGGGCTGGCGCCTCGGGACAGGAGACAGGGGCTGGCGCCTCGGGACAGGAGACAGGGGCTGGCGCCTCGGGACAGGAGACAGGGGCTGGCGCCTCGGGACAGGAGACAGGGGCTGGCGCCTCGGGACAGGAGACAGGGGCTGGCGCCTCGGGACAGGAGACAGGGGCTGGCGCCTCGGGACAGGAGACAGGGGCTGGCGCCTCGGGACAGGAGACAGAGGCTGGCGCCTCGGGACAGGAGACAGAGGCTGGCGCCTCAGGACAGGAGACAGGGGCTGGCACCTCGGGGCAGGAGACAGGGGCTGGAGCCTCGGGACAGGAGACAGGGGCTGGCGCCTCGGGACAGGAAACAGGGGCTGGCACTTCGGGACAGGGGCTGGCGCATCGGGACTGGCAGATTGGGCCTCATCCCAGAGAAGAGAAATGGTGAAGCGTAAACAAATCCAGAATGCAGAGAGAAAACAACATGGGGAGGATGGATCAGTGGGCTGTCGTGGTCTGCGGAGAGGACAGTCCTGTAAGAAGTGTACATTGCTGGCACAGTAGAGACATAGTTTATTAGCTATTCTGCGCCGTCGCTCCTCTTCGGTCAGATGGGGGCGTGGACCACCTGTGAACCTGGAATTTGTTACACCACAGTTCTTAGTAAACAGCAAATTTGTAGAAGCACAATTAAGAGGTGCTGTTTGCAAAGGTTCAGCAGCAGAGAAGGTGGATTGAGACAGACCAGCAGCTTCTGTATTAGGAGAGACAGAATCAGACAGACAGTCTCCTGAGAGGGTCCACAAGTAAAGCGGAAAATTTAGCAAGCTGAGAACGTAGCAAGATAATGTCCATTTGTAAAGTTTGTAGCAATGGCAATTCCAAGATTGGTGAAACAGACATGTTGCAAAAACAAATGAAAAAAGAATTGCAGAAAAAGGTCCCAGAATAAAAAATCTTCCACACGACTCCTAAGCTATTTTTTTTTTGTGGGTTGGTTATACTGTCACAGTTCAAATACAAAGTACAGCTCAGGAGCCAGGAATGAGGTGAAAACACACAATGTTTATTGATGGAATTACAACCTGATGATGTAATACTGAGCATGCAGGAAAATGCAGGAATAAATACTGGGTAGATGGCTGATGCAGGTAAGCAGTGATATGGAGAGATGCCAGGCAGCATAAGAACCACAAGCACAGCAGAAGGCAGGAACAACAGAATGAGACAACAATAACCAACAATGAATGCTGGGAGTGACAAGTATACATGGGGGAAATGAGAACACACCCAGGTGCATGGGATAATTGGTGAACAGCTTAACCCCTAATGCAATCAAGAAGGGCACAATAGCAGCACCTCTGGTGATCAGAGATACTGCTGCATATACACAATAATAAAGTCTAATAGTCCTGGAGCCAGGAGCTGCCAATACAAAGCAGCAAGCTGCAGGCAGATCGTGACAGTCTGGATCTTGGAATGTTGGGGGTCCTATTTGGAAAAAAATATGGGTACATTTAGAAATTCAAACCAGTCCCAGTGTTAAATCAATAGCACCCACAAGTAATAATCAGGCCTTCCTCCAGCCCCAACATTAAAATAATAGTATTCCCATTTAATAAACAAACCAATTTCCCTCCCTGCAAACAGCCCAGCAATAAATTAATAGTATTTACATTTCATTAAATAATTCAGTCACATTTAATAAAGAGACCTCATTCTCCCAAAACCATCTCATCTTAATTTAGTAGTCCCCACTATTAAAATGCCCCACCATCAACCCACAAACAAAATAGTACCCATTAATTATTCACCACCTACCCACACACACTACATTGCCACAAGCCCACTGTGCCATCACACACACATTACTGTGCCCCTTCATCATGACCACGCTGTGCCTCCTTATGATCACACTGCGCCCTCCATGCTGCTTTTCCACCCTTCTCCTGGCCCCCCTTCATCAATCTGTGCAATGCTGCTCCCCCCTCTTCTTCATCACACTGTGCCTGTCTCCCCCCCCTTCATCACACTGTGCCTTTATGCTTTCCTTCCCCCCTTCTTCATCACACTGTACGTCTCTCCCCCCTTCTTCATCACACTGTACGTCTCTCCCCCCTTCTTCATCACACTGTGTCTCTTCCCACCCCTTTCTTCATCATACTGTGTCTCTCCCCACCCCTTTCTTCATCACATTGTGCCTCTCACCCCCCCCTTTCTTCCTCACACTGTGTCTTTCTGTTTCCCCCCCCTTACCTCTGTTCCTTAACTTATCTTTGTGTTAGCTTCTTTCATCTCTTTTCTTTTCTTCTGACCTCTGCCTTCTGTCTTCTCGCTGTGTCCTCTCTGCGCCACTCCTCACTGAATGTCGGGCGTGACTTGATGACGTCACACCCGACATTCAGTGTGAACGGAGCAGAGAGGAGGTAAGAGGGACGCCAGCCAGTGGAGCAACAGTAGGCAGATAGTAACTCAGAAAATAGATATTACAATTTAGAGACAATAACAAGCAAAAATCATATACAAAAATAATCTATGTACTAAGCACTTAATTGGGGGACAATCAATGGATAATTCAGTGTATTCATAAAATAATTGCACTTAATGGAATACGATTCCCTCATAGATTAATTATCTATATCTTAGAGAGATTAAGTATAATTATTATTATAATAATAAAGATTTGATATTTTACTTACCTCTAAGTATCCCAGTGTGCCCCTTTATAAACATAGGGCCTGATTCATTAAGGATCTTAACTTAAGAAACTTCTTATTTAAGTCTCCTGGACAAAACCATGTTACAATGCAAGGGGTGCAAATTAATATTCTGTTTTGCACATAAGTTAAATACTGACCTTTTTTTCATGTAGCAAACAAATGCTTGATAGTTTATTTGTACACTGGCATTTAAAGATGATATTTGTGTGCTAGATTAAAAAAACAGTCAGTATTTAACTTATGTGCACAACAGAATACTAATTTGCACCCCTTGCATTGTAACATGGTTTTGTCCAGGAGACTTAAGAAGTTTCTTAAGTTAAGATCCTTAATGAATCAGGCCCTTAGTCCTTTCTTTTTTTCTTTGTATTTTGGATAATAGATAATACTTTGACAATAACCAAAGTGTGTTTATAAAATAATTAGTAAAGATATAATATGTACTTATATAATGTCCCTAATGGAAAACTCAAAAAACACAACCTAGTCTGGTAGTAACATATAATATCATTTTATTCATTATCATGATGTTATCACTTCAAAGTAATTAAAAACAATTACAATTGGCTTGGGAAAACTCAGCAGTTGATAGTCTGTGGTATTCTATAATGTGGATGTTGTGTTTGTCCAAGGCCTTGTTCATGATGTCTCTAGTTCTTTCCATCTCCTTGCAGTTAGCAGATGACACTTTATTTTGCTAAAAAAAAGTTACAACACACATATAGAAACAAACTCTATTGCTCCCATAGCTCTTATTCTTGTGACACCCGGTAATGGTCATGTTACCTGCTGCCAATTTCACTGGGGGGGGGGGGGGGGGTGGGGTTATTAAGGCAGCTATGACAATCTAGCACCAGTTTCAAAATTACACAAAAGAACATTTAAAGTCATGTTTTAGAGGTACAGTAATTATTTATAAAATTACCTGGTAAATGTCAGAAATACGCCCCATCCATAACAAATTGTGTTATATTTCTCACCTTTCTGATATCTTGGTATAATATATTATAGCTATTCCCAACATCATACATGATTAATCATCAGAATACATACTTAGGGATATATTTACTAAGCAGCAATTGGCTTTGTCTTTAATAAAATTGGCAAATTATGGCATTTTGTCGGAACCGTCACTTAGTAAATATACCCCTTAGTCATAACAAAATTTCGGAAACCAGAAGTAATGCTTTTCCACATCAGAATATGTTCACAGTTCTGTAAGCAATGACCACTATCTCTCATTATGTAAAGTCATTTCATATGTTATTCTTTTATGATGATGCTTTTTCTATATTGAGATTTTACCCTGAGTGTACTTATAAATTCAGATGCATTGATGTTACACATCAATGGACCATGGGATAAAAGACATTAGGTCATCTTTCTGAATCTGAAAAACAAGCAAAAAAATTAAATAAGAGACTGGTTAAGTCCACACAAAGTATTAATATCATGTGGATAAACTGGATAACAAGAGGCTGTCTCTTACACCATAAGAAATTGGTAAAGAGACTAGACATCTTTTTTAGAAAAATCAGACACATATATGTACATTTTTCCTACCTGCATTATATACAGTAATGTTATGATTCCTGTTTAATTCCCTACATAGATCATTTACAAAACACAAGTTTGTATTATAAAGTGTATACATATGCAGTTAGACTTTAGTACCACTTCCATCATTGAGTTGAATGAATGAACATTTTAGCTGTCTACAATATTTTAAAACAGTATGTAAACATATTATATTTTACATTATGGAGAGATAATCTAAGACTCCACTTAATGCTGTTTCCAATGTTATGCCTTATGTGGCAATTGGAATAAAGTAGTTTAATTTCTAATAACATTATGTAAATATAGTAATATCTAGTACAATTAGAGTAATCACCATCTCAGTGAACTTGTCTCCACACGCCAATCGTATCCTCTCTGGGGTTGCAGGGCTGTTCAGTGTAAACATTTTAGAAAAACCCCTCTCATTTCGAGCAGATGACACAGCATCTTTTATTGCAAAATATACAACGGACCCCAAGAAGAGAGCCGGCTCCCCAATGCCCTAGAGAAATGGACAAGAGAGAATTAACTTATTGATGAACCATGAAATGTTCATAGAATGGTAGTTTTAGTAGGCACATGTGATCTTTCCTTCTATATCCCATTGTCCCAACTTCTGTAAATTCCTTATAGGGCCAACCGCTAGCATGTTTAACTCTAAATTACAAATACATTTCCTTTACAAAGCAGGTACAGTTATAATGTGTTGGACTAGGTACACAGGACTCAACCAATAAGAAAAGTTCATTTTGGAGTTGAAAATAATAGGATTTTTATACTTGAGTAAAATATGTTTCTCTTAGTCCACTTAGGAACACCGGGGACATTGGGGTATAGAGTAGGGACAGTGCAAACTGGCACTTTAACACTTCTGTTAAGTCCTAGCTCCTCCCTATCTATACCCCACTTGCTGTCAGTTTATGTTTAACCAAAACCACAGAAAGTGGAGATAGAGAGAAAACAGTAAGAGAGAACAAAACAACATTCTATAAAACAAAGACAACATGTCAAACAGTAGGAGACATCAGAGTGCTAAGGGTGGGCGCCCAGTGTCCCCCAATGGACTAAGAGAAACGGATTTTACGCAAGTATAAAAATCCTATTTTCTCTGTCCTCCTTTGGGAGATACCGGGGACATTCCAAACCAGTATCACGGGAGGGAACAATCAGATGAAATGGCACAACGCACCTTTCTTTCAAAACTTGCATCCTTGGATACAAACACATTACATTGTAAAATCAAGTGAATGTGTGCACAGAAGACACAGCTGCTTACTCCAGGCACCATAGCGTGCCACCCAGGAAGCACTAACAGACCTCGTAGAGTGCGCCCGAAAATAATCTTCAACAGTTCCACTATAAGCCTGACAGATTAAAGCCGTAATCCACCACAAAATAGTCACCATGGAAGCGGGCCAGACTCTCTTGTGTGCATTATAGAGAATCAAAATATCCTCATTCTTTCACACATTCTGAGTCCTACTCACATAAATACGCATGGCTTGGACCACATTGAGAGAACAAATAGAAAATTCGTTCTCTGAAGACCTAGACATAGTCAGGGCAGGAATGATAATGTCCAAATTTAAGTTAAATCTAGACACCACTTTAGGGCGGAAAGTACTACAGACTAGTACAGATATCTTTCATCACACAAGCGCTAACAAGCGGGACTGTTCAGTCTTCCAAGAGATCCGCAAGCTGCAGTGATCAGCAGGTGATGTTAATATGCTGATTTATAATCTGATCGTCTTGAGCAATATTAATTATGAATGAATGAATCATTGGTACAATATTGTGCTATCTCTAACAGTATAAGGAGAGTCAATGAATATACATCTTATTCTCCTTTTTTTACATTATCCGGAACAAAGTCGATACTATTTGGGGATTGGATACACTAACCCATGGCCGGATTAAGGGGGGGGGGGCACAGGGGGCACGTGCCCCGGGCCCTCCTCTCTCTGAGGGCCCCCCGCCGCCGGCTGAGAAAAGAGAAGTCGGCGATCTAAAATGTACAGCAGCCGCGGTGCTACTGTACACCTGGACTGCTAACAATGATCTGGTCCGTCTGGAGGGGAATCTTAGGTGAGTCCAAAAAAAGTGATAGCACCTTTGTCTTGGACCTCTTCTGCTTGAATAGCAATCATAACTGTTCTGTGTATGACTTGGAAAAAAGCTAAGTGTACAAAATGTCAATATAATATTCTTGAAATATAACTGAATAATATATTAACTGAGAGTGAGAAACCGAGAGGAAGAGAGGACAAGGTGGGAGAGAGTATGAGGCTGAGACAGTGTGGCAGAGAAAGGAACAGTGAGAGAGAGAGAAGGACAATGGGAGAAAGAGAGAGAACTAGAGAGAGGTGGAAAGGGAGAGAGGCAGAGTGGTGAGAGAGAGAAAAAATAATAATATTAATTTAATGGTACAGTTTCCATGAGGACTAATTATTTAATGATGGATGCCATCATATATATTTATTTTACTGGTGTTGGTGAAATATTTAATTAAATGCTGTGCTGGTTTCGTTACTATTAATTTATTATTCAATTTGGGTCTAAGTTTGGGGAGAAGGAGGGCTAACTTATTAAATGTGAATATGAAATATTAATTGTCAGCAATGGTTGTGTAAAATGGGTTTATTTGTTACATGTGAATACTATTAATTTATTGCTGGTCTGTTTTTTTTGGGGAGGGAAATAGTTTTTTTTATTAAATGTGTATGCCAGTGGTTCCCAAACTTTTGCAGTTCGCGGCACCCTTAGAGTTTCCATAATTTTTTTAAGGCACCCCTCCAAAATAATTACTGAGCA
This sequence comes from Mixophyes fleayi, assembly GCF_038048845.1. NCBI lineage: Eukaryota > Metazoa > Chordata > Amphibia > Anura > Limnodynastidae > Mixophyes > Mixophyes fleayi. The sequence goes on along the minus strand of NC_134408.1, from coordinate 92,691,319 downwards.
GTCCTGTTTTAGAAGTAGTTGGGTCAAAAAAATGTAATAGGTATTTAGGTCAGGACAGAAATACTTATTTAGTTGTATGCAAAAATGCCCCCTCAGCATCCAGACACTCTGCCCCCTCTGCATCCAGACACTCTGCCCCCACTGCATCCAGACACTCTGCCCTTTCTCACGCTGCCCCCTCTGCCCTGTCTCACGCTGTCCCCCCTCCTCTGCCCTCTGTCACGCTGTCCTCCTCCTCTGCCCTCTGTCACGCTGTCTCCCTCCTGTCACGCTGTCCCCCTCCACTGCCCCTCTCACGCTGTCCTCCTCCTCTGCCCTCTGTCACGCTGTCCCAGCTCCTCTGCCACGCTGTCCCCTTCCTCTGCCCTCTGTCACGCTGTCCCAGCTCCTCTGCCCTCTGTCACGCTGTCCCCCTCCTCTGCCCTCTTGTCACGCTGTCTCCCTCCTGTCACGCTGTCCCCCTCCACTGCCCCTCTCTCACTTTGCCCCCTCTGCCGCGCGCCAGCCATAAAACAAACAAACAACACAAACACTTACCAATCCGCGCGGCGCCGGGACCCAGAATCCTCCTCTCTCATGCAGCTGTCACTGATATGACAGCTGAGTGAGAGAGGAGGATGCTGGGTCCCGGCGCCACGCGGATTGGTAAGTGTTTGTGTTGTTTGTTTGTTTTTATGGCTGGCCCGCGGCACCCCTGGGAGCCACGGCACACAGTTTGGGAACCGCCGGTGTATGCTATTAATTCAATGTCAGGGCTAGTTGGGAGAAACAGTTCTATTATTAAATTTGTATACTATTAATTTTATTTAATTTTATATTCAGGTCTATTTGCAGGGAGAGAGTCCTACTTATTAAATGTGGGTGCTATTGATTTAATGCCAGTGCTGTTTTAGATTTTCACGAACATTCCAGGATCTACACAAGCAACAGCTGAGTTTAAGACACCAGCAGCCACAGGTGGTGACAGTGACAAGATCAGGTAGGAGAGAGCAGGACAGTCTGCCATCTGTCCTGAATCTGGTGGGGCAGTCCCAAATTTGGGTGACTGTCTTGCTTAGTCAGGATTTGGTCCAACTACAAGGACAGTTGGGAGGTATGTCCCGCTTCACACTGTACTACTGGTGAAGGCAGAGCTGTGTGCATCTAACAATAGTGCGCACAGTATTGTCTGTGTATTTGTCTAAAATTATAGCCATAGTGCACCTTAGGGGCCCCCCTGTCTAAAGTGCCCCGGGCCCCCCAGAGCCTTAATCCAGCTCTGCACTAAGTGACTGTGTTTCGATATAGGAGATCCAAGAGGATAGATCTCTTTTATGCGCAAATGTGACCACTGTTGATTTCAATATATTCACTTGATCGGTCATATACCATTGCAGACATTTGATCTTCAATTAGTAAGCTATACTGTTCTCTTTAGAGATTATATGCAATTTGAATACCTAATTTTATACACAGCCTAATTGAATTATATTTTATGAATTTATGTGTGTTGAATAAATCTTTTAATAATGTTTATCTAGCGCCCACTATTTGTTTATATACTTTAGGGAGGAATGAAGGCTTGGACCGAAGAACTGTCCTATCCTCATGAAAAAAAAGAAGAGGAGACTAACAAGATAAAGCTGCAAGCGCCGAAACTATTTTTGCCATAGAGATGGCCAAAAGGAAGACGGTCTTCCAGGGTTCAAAAGCTGGATGCTGTAAAGCATTCAACACCAAAGTTAAATCCCATGGTGCTAATGAAGGAACATATGGAGGTTGCACATGGAGCACCCCTTGAATGAAAGTTTACACATCAGGCACCACAGCGAGTCTTCTTTGAAAGAAGACCGAAAGAGCCGACACCTGACCCTTTAGAGAACTAAGGCACAAACCCGCGTCCAGCCCATCCTGAAAGATGATAAGCAAACTGGAAAAATCTAAAAGAAGTAGGATACCCCTTCTTTTCACACAAAGCAATATAGGTCCTCCAGATTCGTTGATAAATTTTAGCTGTATTCGGATTACGAGCCTGAAGCATGGTTTGCACCACTCGCTTGGAAAAACCCTTAACTCGTAGGGTCATGGTTTCAACAGCCACGCCATTAGAGCCAGACGTTCCAAACCTAGATGACAAAAGGGTCATTGAGATAACAGGTCTGGGCATAGCGGCAAACGCCACAACCGACCTCCCGCCACGGAGAGCACGTTGGTGTAGCGGGCCCTGCCAGGCAATCCGGCGCCACTAAAATTACTGGAACACCCTTTATCTTTACCTTTCTTAAGACCTGTGGAAGCATGGCTATCTGTGGGAAAAGGTCTACTAAGCAGTACTGCCAAGGAGCAGACATGGTGTCTACTGAGACAGCCAGAGGATCTCTTGCCCGGAAGTAGAAGAGGTGGATCTTGTGGTTCAACTGAGATACCGCCATGTCAAAGTCCGGCTGACCCCACTTGTCCACCAACTGGCAAAACACCTCTGGATGAAGAGACCACTCGCCCAGATGCAAAGTCTGACTGCTTAAGATTTGTCATCCCAATTTTGTATCTCCAGAATAAAGATGACCATGACCACCGAAATGTGAGCTTCGGCCCACTGAAAAACCTTGTGCGTCTCTTGCATGGCTAAGGGATTCTTGGTGCCGCCCTGATGATGCCACCGTCATGGCATTGTCCAACTGAATCTTCACCGCCCTTCCCTGTAGCAAATGTTGCATGCTTACTAGAGCATGGAACACTGCCCACAGTTCCAAGATATTGATTGGAAGCTTGGATTCCTTCATAGTCCAAAGACTCTGAAAGCGAGCATGAAATCAGAAAGCACCCCAACCCCAAAGGCTGGCATCCGTTGTGATCATGGTCCAATCCCTGATCGAGAATGGATGACCCCTGAAAAGATTTTGTTTCTGAAACCACCAAAGAATCCACTGATGCACATGGGGAGATAGGCGGAATACCTGTCTTGACAGATTCAGAACAGATTTGTTCCATTTGGAACTTCTGTTGAATGGAAAATTGAGCAAACTGGACTGCATCAAAAGTCAATACCATCTTGCACAGAACTCTCATGCCGAAATGCTCAGAGCTCTGTTTTGCCACCAACAGAGATCTCACCATCTTCTGCAATGCCAGAATCTTGTCCAGAGGTAAGAACACCTGTTGTTGTCGCATGTCGAATAAAAGTCCCAAAAAAGATCATCTGCTGGGATGTGATCAAATTGGAATTTTTGAAGTTGAGAATCCCAACTGTGGGATTCTAGAGTCTGGATCACTACTTGGATACTAAAAGAGCCTGAAATTGGAAGATCTCTGACCGAACCACAAACCTGAGGAGGGCCCTCCCAGATGGGAACATGCAGATAGGCATCCTTGATGTCCAGAACTCCCCCTGTTCCATGCCATGAATCACCTACCACAAAGACTATCTTGAACCTGGGCACCCTGACCTTTTCGTGAATCCCACATTGGAATAACCACTACAGAAGAAATCAGGGATTTGGATAGCATTTTGCAGAGCCAGTCGCTTTCCTGGACATGCGGGAAGCCCTATGGTAAAGAACCATCTGGGAGGATGGCCAAGCAGATCGATTTTGTGCCCCCGGTCCATAACTCCTTGCCGTTAAGGATAAAGTGAAATAGAGGAAAAACACTTCCCCCCAGGGCATAGCACTGAATTGGCAGGCAGCCTGCATGACAGCCCCCAATCTAGTGCCTAGCAGGGCTCACTATTTCAGTGACACTAGCCTGACCCAATTCCTTAAGCACAGTTTTTTTTCTCTAATAAAAGGCAGCCTAACTTAGGTGATGCACTGCGTTTTAATACCCCACCCTTCTCCCAGCTCTGTGCTACGGGAAGGGGGCACTTATCTGCTGCCATACCTTCTCACGCAGTGGCTGCAGCTGTCTGGCTATCAGCAATGGAGAACGGGCACAGCCTTTGGCGACTGTACCCGGCTCTTAGAAGGGCACTTAAACGTTGGGAGAGAAGGACTGGCAGTGGAGGCACCTCCACAGTACCTCATATCCCCCCTCCAGAAAGCGCACAGTCGTCTGAGCTGTACACTGCAGAATCCCTGCATGTGCACTTGTCATTCCCCGGCTTCCGGCAAAACTAACAGCTGCAGAAATACACGGTCCCAGTGTGTGAACGTGGGGTAAGGGTTGGGGGGTGCCGTTCCACTTAACCGCCAATGTGGCCCCTACACAGCAGTAGCCAGAAAGGATGAAGGGGAGCGTTGACTGAAAGCCGCGTACACAGCTCAGTGAGCCGCTGGCTGTCAGAGAAAAGGGGCAAAATCCTCTGATCGTAAAATAAATTAAAATAAAAGTAAATTAACAGAATTAGGCTGCTACTCAGTCCAAATACAGCACGTTCGCCGGACACTTAAAATAAACTGATGCAACAGGAAATGGGGTATAGGGAGGGAGGAGCTAGGGCTTCCTTAACAGAAATTTTAAAGTGCCAGTTCGCCCTGTCCCTGCTCTATACCCCAATGTCCCTGATGTCCCCCAAAGGAGGATAAAGAAAATATATTTTATGTATTTTTATATAATAATATACAGTACTACAATATGGACATAATTGGTGTATGGTTTTGTGATGTTAGATGAAAATATTTATTTTTTCATGCTTCTCCTCTATGAAGCTGCAGGGGTACACTTAGACTTGGGGCCCACAGAAGAATCCCCCAACATCTTTAATGGTAAGTCCGAGCCTACTGCTGTATTGTATAAAACTGTATGCCCTCTACATATAATGTAAAATATGGTCCTTATTTTTATTAGATAAATGAGGTATTCTAATAACTGACCATGTGCTAATTATTTGATTTTTATTTTTGGGCTTCCAGAATCTAATCAAGGCACCGTAAAAATATTGATGAAATATATGTTTTACCTTGGAGGAGTAGATAGCATAAGGGTTTTGAGACGAAGTCAGCAGTGACACATAAAACTCTTTAGGAATATCATAAACAGAAGGGATCTTGTACTCTCCAGGTCCCCGTGTTAGCAGAACTCCCTCAGGAGAGTATTTTAGCTCCTCTAATGTATAAAGCCCGATTCCTTGGACAAAAGCGCCTTCAATCTGAAAATTAACATAGAAAATGTAATATGTAATCATCGCCTGTAAAACAATTTACCTTTACTAGTTATTTCCTAATTAATTTCATCCAAAACGCTTACCTGTTTTATTTACAGATCCCACTGTCATTGTAATCTTAAATGTTAACAATGCTAAATCCTTTATATTTTACAATTTGAAGAAACCTGGATTAAAAGTTACTTATCAGGATAATAGGAGCCTGGACATGTCCACCTTAAAAATGACAACACTACCAGTGTTTGCAGAATTATGTCATTGCACCCTTTAGGACTCATTTACATTGATGTCATTAATAGTCTTTTCATGGGGTGAAATCACAATGTGCTGATTGCATGTAAACAGCAAAGAATAAGCTTGCTGACTTTGGTATCAACGCTTACTTCACAAAGCACGTTTCATGTTTATACATTACACATGTGCTGATAGGTGACTTTCCTGGGGCGATGATGGCTATACTTTCACAAAGTGCTGACCTTGAAGACCTTATGGAATAGAGTATGTTGATGGAAGAGCTCACTGCTAAACCTTCTTTGTCGGCCTTTTGGTTAACAAATACGTACTATGCTCTTTTGCATTTTTTCTCTTTTAACTCACTTCACTTTTCTCTTAATGAACACAAATAATTGTTTAATGATGTTTCCAAGAGGTCAATTCAATTTTCAAGGAATGAGAATGATTCAATGAAAAAGCAATATTTGTACTTTGGGTAATTTAATTCATATATACATTGTTTTAAACTTTTTATTTTCAACAGCAGGCCACAAAAAATGTTAAATACAGAAAAAGGTAAGGTAGACATAACATTCACTATAAAAACTGAAACGGAAACAGAAAGGATCCAAATCACTATAGAAAGCCTTTGAATATGTGATACTATAAAACGGGAACATGGGATGACCTTAGCTAGGGAGACCAGGTAGTATAAATAACAAGTGACATAAAAGGTTTTAATTGGGTGTTGGTAGGTTCAGGGAAGAACAAAGGGAGGGGGAAGTGACGTTTCAAACCCAGGATGGTGCATACCCAGGAGGGGAGCAAGTGAACGGGAGGGTTTAGGGATGGAAAGGAGAAGAGAAGTGGTACTAAACATAGCAACGTTGTGATAGCAATTATGGTGGAGTTCAAAAGAGTAACAGGAACAACTGGGTGTTGGGGCCCAGTAACAAGAGAATCGACAGGGAAATATAGGATTTAGAAAGTGCCTGGTGGGTTGCTATTATTCTATAAATACTAGGGATCTCACACTTTATGATAAGTAGCAACAGTATCATGGAGGAGGCTTGTGATATATTCCATAGAGGCAGTGTGGTAAATTCTGTTGATGTTTAGCTGCATTACAGATATGGCGAATCAATTTACCAGGAGGTTTGGCCATAGATTGGACTGGTTGGCAAAGGAAAAATGGGCAGTGGATCTTTAGGTATCAGTAATCTGAGTGATCAAGGCTAAAATATCATCCCAGTATGGAGATATGAGAGGGCAATTCCACCAGACATGTAGAAAACTACCTCTTTGCCCGCAGTTAAGCCAGCAGAGGTCGGACCTGTGAGGGTTGATGGTACCATGTGCAGTAAATTTTATACGTATTATCCTGTACAGCTGCATTAATAGAGGGTTTTACAACACGTTGGTGAAGGAGTGACCATCCTTCCCCATAAAGCGTTATGCCAAGGTTACTGTTGTGAGGGAAAAGTAACATACTGGCCTTTTTTGTTTTTACTAATAAGTATAAACAGCTGTGAAAATGTCAATTCATTTTCCAAAATTAAAGTTATTATGCGTAATCCCGTATGCATTGGTGATAAATTCTCTCAAAGCAATCTGCACCCCAGAAAGTGGTGGAAAGTTTTACACATCAATAACACTCCATTACTTATGTAGAACATGTAAACTGCACCAGCTATTATTTTTTCTATATTTTAATATGTATAAGGACAAAGTAGAGAAATGATCATTGTTTAGTGGTATTCTCTATTTATCATCATAATGACCATTGCACTGAAAAGTTTCATTTTTTTTATTGCTGCTTATTACGTTAATTTACAAAACTTTTATCTCTGTGACAACTGAGTGAAAGTGCCTGAAGAGAGAAAAATAAATCTTATTGCTCCTCGAAAGTTTTCACTGTGGCAGCTGAGAATCACTCAGCTGCCACGACGATGACATAAAGGTAAATTGCCACAATAAGCTGTGATGAAAAACAACACTTATCTGCAATAATCATTTTGATGATAATAGCTCCCAATCATCTGTTATGTGTGCAGCTAAATAATTGTTAAACGAAATCTCACAAAAATATTGTAATCTGATGTGTTGAGTGAAATTTGTGTTAACCCAAACTCCAAATATTGCAATTCCTGTACTAAATATATGTGTTTTTCTTGGACACTTTTGGACTGCACCTTAATTCCCACCACTGAACTATGGAAAACATAGCCATTCTCGTCTGAATGTTTTGCATGTTAACTTGAAATTGTTTCTAATTTATATTTAAAATGCTAAAGTCGTGCTACATGTTGAGCATGAATGCATGAATTTGTAGTAAGACATACAGCTCAGACATAAAACATAATAATAATAACTTGCAAGGAAAGTGCGCAAATAATCGCCAAAACCATATGCAGTATATTTAGATTCTAGTTAAAAAATAGGTGAAAATCAGTAGTAAACTTATGTCTGGTGTACTGATGCGTCCAGAGCAAAGATACAGCAGTCATCATCTTCGTCTTTCCCAGACCAAGTTGTTTGAATGTGCTAGGCAAGAAGATGATCACTATGGCTGCCATATATTATGCATACTTACCAACTTTGTAGTCTTGTAGTCTTGCCCTCCGGGAGATCCCGGAAGGGGGAAACTGAAGTGGGATGGTGAAAGGGGGCGGGGTGTGACGAATCACATCATTTTGGTCCTGCCCACATAATGAAATGACACAGAAGCGACATTTTGTCGGTGGGGCAGGGCCAAAGGGATACTATTCACCACAAACTGAGTCATTGAGGCTCCCATCCTGCCCACTTCAACAGGAATGCGGGAGAATTGCCTGTTCTTCCTGGAGACCTACCCGGAATTCAGGTGTCTCTTGGACATTCTGGGAGAGTGGACTAGTATGATATTATGTTAAAATAAAAATGTGTTCCCTCCAAAAAAAAAGTTAAACCAGAATCAAACAGACTGAGCTGGCTCCCACTAAAACATTCAGCATGCATTCCCCCTGCTAAAGTGGGAACCAGTGTCAGGCTAGATAGACTATGCTATTCATGCTATAACAGGGCCTTTGAGATTTGATAAGCATAAAGATACAGACATAGGTCATCTACAAACATTTTTTGTTATTAGTTCATAGCAAAATAGTTCAATATTACATTTAAAATACGGTACCTGCCCCACATCAATAGCTGGATTAATGCTGCAACCAATATCCATGACAATGTCTGTTCTGATATTCTGTCCAGGAAGAAATAATCAGAAATAAATATAATTCACATGCTAAGATGAATCATTTTGTATTTGCACCTATAATAAAGCTGTTGCTTAGTTCTATTTATTTCACTATACTTTCATGTACCTCGTATTTCTAAAAAAAATGTTGATACAATGTTAGGTGATAGATAGATGTGAGGGCAAAGCACTTTTGAAAGGTCCTTTAGTTCCTTCAAAGCTTGCAATGATTTCCTTTATAGCCAGCTATTAAATGTACAGTATTTTATTCACCATCTCTTAGATTGTGTTTTTTTCCTTTCAAAAGTGCTTTACCCTCATAAATGCATACCTTCCAACTGTCCCATTTTTGGCGGGACTTCTCGAAAATTGACGGCATTTTGACAAATATGCCTTGTTGTGTGCAGGGTTTGTGTGAAATTGGGGTCGGGCTTATTTTGACCTGCTTTCGGGATTGTAAATATTGGAAGGTATGCTAAGGTCTTATACTGTAAGTGTAAACTGCTCATTATCTGAAATATCAAGTATTTTTCACCTGTTGCACACCTCACTTCTACTCTCACAAAGCCTGTGCTGCTTTACCTAAGCTCCTTTTATTTTCCCCTAATTACACCTTTCTGAATCTGGTACTGGTAAAAATAAACTAAAGGCAACCCTGTGATAACTGTAAACTGTGGTCTTGGTTTTGAGGATGTACAATAAATACAGGACTCAACAAGATAGAGGAATGAACCGAGGTTCATATAGTGGGACAGTCCATCTCTGTGTAAATGCTGAGCGCTTACAATGGTTGTACATGCACAGTTGTAAAAAAAAGCCGAGGTTCATATAGTGGGACAGTCCATCTCTGTGTGAATGCTGAGCGCTTACAATGGTTGTACATGCACAGTTGTAAAAAAAAGCCAGGGCCATCCCAGACATTATCGAATGCAATATATGTGTTCATTACTATGTGTGTAAAAGTGTTAAATTACTTACCATATAATCCCCAGTTAGACAATCTACTTCAACCTCTGAACAGGCTGCACCATAGACACAATACTGGAATGGGTGTCCTTCTCCTTTCTCCCAGTCCATATACGTTTCATAACCTCTGAAGGTACCAAGAATAGTTCATTTACACACGAGTGAGACCTTACAGAGTGTGTGTGTTAAAATTAATAACATTACTATTATGGTGTCAGAATAATCATATGTTGTGTGTTATTTATCTTGCAATATTATTAATGTGACCTACCTAAAAAACCCAGTGGCTGAGAGACTTATTCTTTGAATAAAAGCTTCCTTTGTCTGTGAAAGGGAAAATATAATGTGGAACAGAGTTACAACAGCATATTACAATATATTCATAAAAGGGAACGCCACCTTCAGGTAATATTGTGTTCCAAGTAAATACAATTTTTTCCAATGTACATACATGAGCTTATCTATTGTATCAAAAGAACAAGGAACATAAACACATCTGCCTTGGAGATACAATTGACTGAAAGTGATGTTCCCTTTTAGGCCCTCATGAAATCTGCCATGACGCACAGTTGAATCAGACCACGCACAGCTGAATCAGACCACGCACAGGCAAGCCGCAACTAAAGAAACCAGCAGCCACAGGTGGTAAAAGTGACAAGAACAGGTAGGACAGTCTGTCAAATGTTCTGAGTCTAGTGCAGGCTTGGTTAACCTGTGGCACTCCAGGTGTTGTGAAACTACAAGTCCCAGCATACCCTTCCAGCAATAAACTGCTATATAATGGCAAAGCATGCTGGGGCTTGTAGTTTCACAACACCTGGAGCGCCACAGGTTAGCCAAGCCTGGTCTAGTTGGACAATCCATATTTTTGATGTTTTTTCTGCCCAATCTAAGGGGCAGGTCAAGACTGTGTACTCTTTATATACACACTGCATTCTTTATATAGTACACTATGGTGCTAGCGGTCCTTCTGACCACACCCCTCTAGTGTCTGGTCTCGCCTCTATGATGGCTGGCCACACCCCCCTGGTGGGCCCTTCATGCCCCAGTCCGATACTGGACCACACACAGCGGAATCAGACCACGCATAGCAGAATCAGATCACGTGTAGCGGAATCAGATCACGCACAGCTGAAGTAATCACTTCAAAAACATATTTTTTATACATTTAAGTGCATTTTTAAAGTGATGAAATGTCATTGCACTGTGCCATGTCTTCCTTATTTTATTAGGTGTAAAATAAAAACAAGCTACTTCCTTAAACAGATTTTTTTTGTTTTGCTTTTCATGGCAATTGTTATGTGACTTTTAACACAACATTAGTTTTTACGGTATTTAACCTTTCGATGTTCTCCTTATGCTTTTCAGCACCAATTCATATGGTTTTACCTATGTAGCAGTCTCTGAATATATTTGCAAACTTGAAAACAAGCTTTTCAACATGGAATAATATGTTAAACATGACTATTTTGTGTCCATTATCATGCTCCACAACAGGCAATATACAGTCATGACCCAAAATTTTGAGAATGACACAAATGTTATTTTTCACAAAGTCTGCTGCCTCAGGTTTTTATGAAGGCAATTTGCATATACTCCAGAATGTCATGAAGAGTGATCAGATGAATTGCAATTAATTTCAAAGTTCCTCTTTGTCATTACAATGAACTTTATCCCAAAAACAACATTTCCACTGCATTTCAGCATTTCCACAAAAGGACCAGCTGACATCAGTTCAGTGATTCTCTCATTAACACAGGTGAGAATGTTGATGAGGAGAAGGCTGGAGATCACTCTGTCATACTGATTAAGTTAGAATAACAGATTGGAAGCTTTAAAAAGGAGAGTGGTGCTTGAAATCATTGTTCTTCCTCTGTTAACCATGGTTACCTGTAAGGAAACATGTGCAGTCATCATTGATTTGCACAAAAGGGCTAAGGATATTGCTGCGAGTAAGATTGCGCCTAAATCAACCATTTATCGGATCATCAAGAACTTCAAGGAGAGAGGTTCAATAATTTTGAAAAAAGGCTTCAGGGCGCCCAGCAAGCACCAAGACCGTCTCCTAAAGTTGATTCAGCTACGGGATCGGGGCACCACCAGTGCACAGTTTGTTAAGGAATGGCAATGGGCACATGTGAGTGCGAAGACTTTTGGAAGATGGCCTGGTGTCAAGAAAGCCAGCAAAGCCAGCTTCTCCAGGAAAACATCAGAGACAGACTGATATTCTGCAAAAGGTACAGGGATTAGACTGCTGAGGACTGGGATCATTTTCTCTAATGTATCCCCTTTCAGATTGCTTGGGACATTTGGAAAAACACTTGTCCGGAGCAAAGTTGGATTTAGACCTCATGGGGCCCTAGGCAAGATATTGGTTTGGGCCCCCCCCTTCATACACACAGTGGCCCCTCACACACACATAATACACACACAGTGGCCCCACACACACACATAATACACATACACAGTGGCCCCTCACACACACACACACATAACACACACACACAGTGGCCCCTCACTCACACATAACACACACACAGTGGCCCCTCACACACACATAATACAGACACACACAGTGGCCCCTCAGACACACATAATACACACACACACACAGAGTGGCCCCTCACACATAATACACACACACAGTGGCCCCTCAGACACACATAATACACACACACACACACAGTGGCCCCTCACACACACATAATACACACACACACAGTGGCCCCTCAACACACACATAATACACACACACACAGTGGCCACACACACACACACACATAATACACACACACACAGTGGCCACACGCAGGTGAGGGCTGGCAGACTTTAGCCCAGGGGGCAAGCACATAGCACTGGCCCATAAGTAGCGGCCCATCCTTAAAGGGTGGTTTTTGGTACAATATATATTTAACTATATAAAAAGAGACTATTTTAGTGTTGCTTAACCCATATATATATTTTTATGCCCAGGTCCAGAGCTGGATTAAGGCTTTGGGGGGCTTGGGCACTTTAGACAGATTAACCCCCTATGATGTAACATGGTTTTCATTGTAGACACATACACAGGTAATACTGTGTGCACTACTGTTAGGTGTACACAGTTCTGCCTTCACAAGCAGTACACAGTGAAGCGGGACATACCTCCCGACTCTCCTAAGTTAAACAGTCACCCAAATTCGGGACTATCCCACCAGATTCAGGACAGTTGGCAGACTGTCCTGCTCTCTCCTACCTGTTCTTGTCACGGTCACCACTTGTGGCTGCTGGTTACTTTAGCTCATTTGCTGGTTGTTTGGATCCTGGAATATTGGAGGCCCTATTTGGAAAAAAATGGGTACATAAAATTTAGAAAACTCCAACTAGTCCCAGTGTTAAATCAATAGCACCCACATTTTATAATTAGGCCTCCCTCCAGCCACAACATTAAAATAATATTCACATTTGCTAAATAGATCTCTTTCCCTCCGACCAACACTGACATTAGATAGCACACACATTTAATATATAAACCTATTTCCCTCCCTCCAAACAGACCCAGGAATAATTTAAATAGCAATTACATTTAACAAATATTACCATTTCCCACAACAATCACATGCATTAAATATACATTTAATAAATAGACCTCATTTTCTACAAACAGCCCCACAATCAATAAATAGCTTCCAAACCACCCCAGCATTAAATTAAAGGTCTAATTACCCCATTATAAATTCATAGGCCCCACTATTAAATTAAATTGCCCCACCATTACCCCACAAATAAAATAGCACCCAATAATTAGTCCCCACCTGCATTCCACAATTAAATTAATAGCCTACCCTTCCCACATTGTATTAAGAACCTCCCCACACACACTAACTACATTCATTTACTGCCTCCCCACACACTACATTCATTTACTGCCCCCCCCCACACACACACACACTACATTCATTTACTGCCACACACACACACACTACATTCATTTACTGCTCCCCCCCACACACACACTACATTCATTTACTGGCCCCTCACTCACTCAATATTTTGGCCCCTCACTCACACACACAATATACTGGCCCCTCACTCACACAATATTTTGGCCCCTCACTCACACACACAATATATTGGCCCCTCACTCACACATACAATATATTGGCCCCTCACTCACACACACAAAATATATTGGCCCCTCACACACACAATATATTGGCCCCTCACTCACACAGTATATTGACCCCTCACTCACACAATATATTGGCCCCTCACACACACAATATATTGGCCCCATACACACACAATATATTGGCCCCATACACACAATATATTGGCTGACACACAATATATTGGCTGACACTCACACAATATTTTGACCCCTCACTCACACAATATATTGGCCCCATACTTATATATATACACAATATGCAGACACTCACACACACAATATGCAGACACCCACAATATGCAGACACTGACACACACACAATATGCTGACAAACACACAATATGCTGACACTGACACACACACAATATGCAGACACTGACACACACAATATGCGGACACTGACACACACACAATATGCGGACACACACACACAATATGCGGACACTGACACACGTAATATGCGGACACTGACACACACAATATGCGGACACTGACACACACAATATGCGGACACTGACACACACACAATATGCTGACACTGACACACACAATATGCTGACACACACAATATGCGGACACTGACACACACAATATGCGGACACTGACACACACAATATGCGGACACTGAGACACACACAGTATGCGGACACTGACACACAATATGCGGACACTGACACACACAATATGCGGACACTGACACACACACAATATGCTGACACTGACACACACACAATATGCAGACACTGACACACACAATATGCGGACACTGACACACACAATATGCTGACACTGACACACACAATATGCTGACACTGACACAATATGCTGACACTGACACACACAATATGCAGACACTGACACACACACACAATATGCTGACACGCACACAATATGCCGGCACTGACACACACACACAATATGCTGACACTGGCACACACACACACACACACACAATATGCTGACACGCACACAATATGTTGACACTGACACACACAATATGCTGACACACACACAATATGCAGACACTGACACACACAATATGCGGACACTGACACACACAATATGCAGACACTGACACACACACACAATATGCGGACACTGACACACACAATATGCGGACAATGACACACACAATATGCAGACACTGACACACACACAATATGCAGACACTGACACACACACAATATGCTGACACTGACACACACACAATATGTTAAAACTGACACACACACAATATGCGGACACTGACACACACAATACGCGGACACTGACACACACAATACGCAGACACTGACATACACACAATATGCAGACACTGACACACACACAATATGCGGACACTGACACACACAATATGCGGACACTGACACACACAATATGCGGACACTGACACACACAATATACTGACACTGACACACACAATATACTGACACTGACTGACAAACACACACATACACAATATTCCAAACCCCCCCGCACTTACCTTGTTCAATCCGTGCCGCGCTCTGCAGTCTTCTGACATGGGACAGCACCTGTCATGTGGTGCACGTCCCATGTGACACAGAGAAGGGAGGGAGGAGACCAGCCACCACACTAGCCCCCCCCCCATATGAATCTCGGCGGGAGGGAGTCGGGGGATGGGCCACAATTTTATTTTATTATTATTTTTTTTTATTTTTTTTATATTTTTGGTTGTCCCCCCCTTCTGGGCCCCCTGAGAGCCGCTAGGCCCTAGGCAGGTGTCTAGGTTGCCTAGCGGTAAATCCGGCCCTGGTCCAGAGAAGGAAAGGTGAGCGTTACCATCAGTCCTGTGTCATGCCAACAGTAAAGCATCCTGAGACCACTCGTGTGGGGTTGCTTCATAGCCAAGGGATTGGGCTGACTCACAATTTTCACTAAGAACACAGCCATGAATAAAGAATGGTACCAAACATCCTCCAAGAGCAACTTCTCCCAACCATCCAAGAACAGTTTGGTAACAAACAATGTATTTTCCAGCATGATGGAGCACCTTGCCATAAGGCAAAAGTAATAACTAAGTGGCTCAGGATCAAAACAACGAAATTTTGGTTCTATGGCCAGGAAACTCCCCAGACCTTAATCCCATTGAGAACTTGTGGTCAATCCTCAAGAGGCAGGTGGACAAACAAAAACCCACAAATTCTTGAAAACTCCAAGCATTGATTTGGCAAGAATGGGCGGCCATCAGTCAGTATATGGCCCAGAAGTTGATTGACAGCATGCCAGGGTGAATTGCAGAGGTCTTCAAAAAGAAAGGTCAACACTGCAAATATTGACTCTTTGCATAAACTTAATGTAATGGTCAATAAAAGCCTTTGACACTTATGAAAAGCTTGTAATTTTACTTCACTATACCATAGCAACATCTGACAAAAAGGTCTAAAAACACTGAAGCAGCGAACTTTGAGAAGACCAATACTTGTGTCATTCTCAAAACTTTTGGCTATGACTGTAGACAGAAAGATTTTCTGACAGAAATACAGTACAGGTTTGGACGGGGCTTGCAATTTAATTTTTTATGTTTATCTAGATCAGAAATTAAAGGACTTTATATAGAATTAATATGTTATCTTTGTTTCTCAAGCCTGCTCAAAATCATTCACTCACCTATACATCTTTCTAGACTTGTTACAATAAATAGAGATTACTGAACTAGACCTGGATTTTGTCATTCTGAGAAATCTATGATCTGGTGCTATGGACTGAGCCACATTTGGGGGTAAATGTATCAATATGCGGGTTCTTAAACACCCGCGTGTTCAGCCTCTTCCGCGATTAAATTTTAAGCGGCGCTGCATTGTAAAGGGAAGTTACCCTTTATAATGCAGCGCCGCTTGAAATTTAATCGCGGAAGAGGCTGAACACGCGGGTGTTGAAGAACCCGCATATTGATACATTTACCCCTTGGTCTCTGATAAGATACTAAAACCAGCACTGATGGGATTTTGAAAAATACTGATTAGGATACATACATTTTGCTTTTGTTATTCAATGTACAAATATATCTCACTTGTTTCCAATATAAATAGTGCTCCAAAGCATTTGAGAAATCCACCTACCCAACTCTCCCAAGTGCCATTAGGATTTTTGCTGATAATTGGTTTAAGTCTTTTCAAAAGTTTCTTGCAAGCATTCTGCACAGAAGAAAGTAATAAAATAATACAAAACAGTTATTTTTTAAATTATCTGATGACTTTACTCATCACAGTTTGTGGTGATAAATGCTGTATTGTTGACAAAAGCTTAGATGGCCTGCGGCTGTAAAGCTATTACAACTGTAATTTATAGGTAAAGAGACACAGGTTCCATAGCTCCATCTAAGAAAGCAGTTGTTTACAAAACCAGTTATATAATATACCTTAACTGCCATCCCGTTTGCATCTGTTCCAATACTGGCAGCTGTGGCAGCAGTATTGGGGACAGTGACAGTGCTAGTTTCACAGATGTGGATGTAGGATATAGGTATTCCCAACTCTCGGCCGGCAATCTGCAATTGAAAGGCAGAGTTAATATGAGATTTTTGTCTGCACGTATAGAAGAGAATACAGTTTCTGAAAGAAAATAAACTTGCAAGGGCAGGAGGAGATTGATAGGGGTTTCCAACATTGCCTTACACTCAAACTTTTATATTCTATCTTGTGTATATACTGTAACCGGGTTAGGGGAACAAGTGCCATCTCCTAGAGTAGTGAACAGCAGCAGAGAAGTCAGACATGTCCAAGGTTTTGGTAAAACTGGCCTCAGCCAGATTTATTAAGCAGAAAAACAAAAAAAACTGCAAAATAAACACCTTGCCTGTCCGGCACTAACTAAACACACAGGAACACCCTCTCTGCTGTGAAGGACCTTGTGTCCCACACACAAACAAAATATTGAGCTAATTGGTCACCCTCCTACCCAGGTCTGAGAGACCAAGAAAACTGCCTAGCAGCTTTTTATCAGAACCTTGCAGGTGCAACCCTTAATCAGTCTGCTGTGAGACTGGATGATTGTCACGAGCAGCGAAGAAGTTACTAGCCGGTATTAGCACTGTTGATCAGGGAGGCACAGAGTCTAATGCACCCCCGGTGTTCACCAGGGACCTCCACAAGGGAGTTTGGGCTTTGCTGCAAGAGGGTGCGCAGGTTGCGGTTCTTAGAGACAACCACCAGTGGAGTAACAGAGTGGACGGGCATAGTCAATCAAACCATGTCAGAACCAGCCGGGAAGCAAGGTAGAAGGGGAGATCTGAAGAATAGTCAAAATCAAACCAAGAGTCAGAGAGCCAGAGCCAACGATAAGGTGCCAAAACGAAATCCAAAGGGAAGCCAAGGAGATAGCTGGGTCACAACAGGAGCAGATTCAGGATAACAGACAAGGTGCTAGAGCAGGTGTGAAAACTAATACTTTGGCACCCTAGAGACTGCTATTTGAACCTAGAAATAAGCTCTGATAGGTGGGCAGTAATTGGTAGTCAGACACACTTACCGCCGACTGGAAGTTGAGGAATGTCCCGTTGCCTATCAATGAGACGCAAAGCCCACAGCGCATGCGTGAGTAGCGAGTGCCAACAGGAAGTGTCCCGTTGCTAGGAACGAGACGCTATGATCGGTGGAAGACAGGCAGCTGTCTCTCGCACTGTCAGTGCAAAGACCCCTCCCCTCTCTCCGGAACAGAACGAACAGCAGACTGGCCCTTGAGGAAATTGGAGAGAAGATGAGGTGCGTGTAGATCTTTATTGTCGACCCAGGATCTCTCTTCCGGACCGCAAACCTTCCAATGGACCAGAAACTGTATTCTGTCTCGAATGGTATGAGAGACCAAGATATGTTCAACCTCATACTCGTCCCCCAGGACAGACTTGATGGGAGGAGGAGGAAGAGTTAAAGGTTTAAGTAGGGATATATGAAAGGAAGGGAGGTAACCGGAGCTTGTACGTAATGGCATTGATGACATGCAAGATGCAGAAGGGACCAATATAACGAGGTGGAAACTTTATAGATGATACTTTGTGTTTGAAGTTACGGGTGGATATCTTTCATCTTCATGGTTGACCCCTGGAGATCATTGTTATTGTTCTGATCATCAAGCCACCTGGAGTGATCATCTTCCTTGGGCATCCCCTTTCTTTACCATCTTCAGCAGACTTCCTGTTTTAACTACCTTCTCTGACAAATCCAGTGTATCCCTAACCAACACCAGGCTGTTCAGCGGTGGGCTAGATTCCCTAGGGAGTGGGGTCCGTCGACAAAACGAGCGGGCCTCCCCTCTAGGGACACCCAGCCCAGTGCTGAAAGCACTAGGGCTCTTCCTAAACTTCCTAAACCCCTGGGCAAGTCACAGCCAGCCCAGGCTACCATAAACAGTGTGGGCATGCTGATACTTATATAATTACAAGCATCAGCATACCCATGGCAGCCAGGGCATGCTGGCACTTGGAGAACCACAAGTGTCAATATGCCCTGAGACCTGTAGTTCCACAAAAATGTTAAAAAAAACCACCACACCCTGTTTACAACCATACAATTTTAATAAAAATTAAAAAAAAACATAAAAATAATACACACCCTCATTAACACCACATATATTTATTAAAAATAAGAAAACCCCAAATACTCACCAAAAATGAATTCTTCTTTTTTCGTCGGCAGCTTTTAATCCAAAAATGCTTGAAAACCAAGTCCAAAGTCCCTGCTTGAAATGTCCAACAATATTTGTAATTCCAAAGTCCTACTTGTAAATGTCGCAAATATATTTGTAATTCCAAAGTCCTGCGTGTAAATGTCCCAAATATATTTTTAATTCCAAAGTCCTGCTTGTAAATGTCTTCTGTTCTTCTTTGGAAAAAGTTCCTCTAGTTGCTTGCAGTCTTCAGCCAGAAGGGCCCCATATTTGTAATGCGGTCGATTGAGCCGTTGGTGACACGGTTACCATCTATCGCTGTCAGAGCCAAAGGCTATGCCAAAGAATGAATGGAGAAATAGAGTTTGGAGGCCAACTTGGCGGAAATTAAGTTTCCAGCGGATCCAGAGTCCACAAAAGTCTGACAACTGCTGGGGACCATCCAGAGAATAAACAACTATAGGCATAAGAAATTCTGCATCTCTTAAGGAGTAGGGGGTAAAGGATGTGGATCCTAGGACGACCCACCTAACACTACCTAGGATGGGGTGTTTTCCGGTCTCTTGGAACATGCAGAGAGAAGGTGACCAGATTCTCCACAATAAAGACAGAGGTGATTCCTGATGCGTCTGTCACGTTCCTCCTGGGTAAGGCGAGAACGACCAAGTTGCAAGGGTTCCTCAGAAGTGAATACAGGAGACTGAAACTGAGGATCCAGATGGGGGAAGGGAAAACAAGTTTGATCCCTCTCCTGATTACGCTCCCTGTGGCGAATATCCACCTTGATACAGAGGGAGATTAACTTGTGCTGGATGGGAGGCCACGAGAGCCTCATTATTCCAGCAAGGCTCAGAGGCTACAGTCCGAAACTGTACCACATACTAGCCAGTAGTTAAGGATCCTTAATGAAGGGCCAGCAATCCAGAAGCAGCTGAAGAGACTCAGCCTGGCTCAAAGACTTTCAGAAAATTCTTGATGAAGAGAGAAGAGTTCTGGGGCATAGAATCATCCCTCTACCAGAGAGGGGAAGCCCAGGCTAGAGTTTGGCGCATGAGAAGGGCAATTATGTACGCCACCTTGGTGCATTCAGAAACAAAAAGCTATTGGCGGTCAGGCACGCTGACCACTGACAGGAAGCCGAGAAGTGTCCTGTTGCCTAGCAATGGGATGCAAAGCCTACTGCACATGCATGCACAGTGAGTGTCAACAGGAAGCAGGCCATCCCTCCCACTTAGTGTTAGTGCTGAGACGGAGCCTGACAATGATCAGAAGACCTGAACTGGACCTTGTAAAAGGAGCCCACCCTTCTCTCTCTATTTACACCCCAGGGACCCTTACCAATTTTCTGAACATATTGTTTGGGAAAACGCTTCCCAAAGCTTACCAGCAATCTCTCTGGGGTTTAAAAGCACATAAGACAGACAGCCTGGGACACACATACCTGCCATCTGCCACTTTCCCAGTGCCTCTGTAACAATATACACAGACAAACAAACATAGGTATTATATTCAGTATATTTGAATTCAGAGAAATCTGACAGATCCGAGTTTTGGGGTTCTGAGTGAAACCGAGTCATTACTCGGTTTTGCACACCAATTTAGAATTTGAAAAAGAGGCAAAACATAATTTCTGGGAAAATTTTGGATTTATATCTTCTATACATACAGCCCTACCTCATTTTTCTCAAGTAATTTTAGAACAGGCAGCATGGAGGGAGGAGGTTAGCTGCAGTGCTCTGCTCTGAAAATAGCATTCAGAGTGAAAGAGGAACATAGAAAGCAACATAATCGTGTGATTATTTTAAAGCAGTTCTGTAGAGATCAGTCAGCTAGAATAATTTGCTGATCAATTGGTTTTCATTTCAATCTTTCGGAGACTTTATATGAACTAGTGGTCACTGGTTGTTATTAATGCATATATATTAGTATATAGACTGAGTTAGATATCATTCTGAAGAAAAGAGTATATTTAGTGGAGAAAAACAGTGTGTTTTTGCTGTATGACTATTAGCAGCAGAATCCCGAAAACAAATTGATTTATTTGTTTTAACATTTTAAGCTTTTCTAGTGAAAGTAATCGTGCGTGGGGCAGTGACATCTGAATTAAGTTTGAAAAAAACTGGGTGTTTGCGTGAGAGTGTCAACACAGCTGCACACGGCAAAAACCGCTAATAATCTTTTCTATTTTTCAATACTTGTCAAAGGGTCATTCAGTGACATCTATATTTAAAAAAGCGTGTTTGCATGTAAGGAACAATGCAGCTGCACACCCCAAAAACTGCTATATATACTACACTTTTTTCTATTTTTCAGTACTTGTCAATTTCAAAGTCATTCAGTAACATCTTTATTTATAAAAGGCCTATGAGGGTTTTCTTCTGGCCATTTTTGACATTCAGCGCCCGCATGTAGAACACTGCAGGGGCTGCAAAAAAGATGTCATCTGCCATTTCACCAATTATAGCAAGCCCATTTGATAAATTAAACAACAACAAAAATTTAGTGTAAGGTGCAAGAGCTAAAAATGTTGAAGCGCTATGCACACACTAAATTTGGAACATTACACAGCAAGCATCATGGAGAGTGAAGAATAAGTAACAATAAGATGTCATTAGATGGACAGAGGCATCAGTAGATATTTATACAAGTAGATACCCAATTGTAAAGGTCTATGTAGTTTGCTGTATATAAATAAATGAGGATGCTGATAGACGAAGGTGGCCTGCACACATACCACAAAGCTTCAAAGACTATGCACACAATACATTTTGAATGTTACAGGGCATGCATCACAGACAGTGAAGCTACAGTAACAGGCAGAGGTCATTGGTATGAATGAATAGAATTAGACATTTATAAAAGTAAATAGATAAAGGTGGCCTGCACCCATACCAAAAACACCAAAGTCTAGTACTATGCACTTCTCGATGGGCAGAGAGAGCATTCATCAGAATACAAAAGCAGAGCTTTCATACTTTGTCTTACTTAATATGCTCTGTGCCATAATGCTGCCCTTCTGAATCAGACCAGGGGACTTGGATATATTTATGTGGAGGGCTGAAGAATCAGCCCCCCTGGAGTAAGCTTCGACCAACCCAAGACTTGCAGCGGAGATGGTCCCCAAGACCGATGAATATAAATATGGAATGTATATAAATTATATTTATATGTTCTATTAGTGAAGTATAATAAATATGTAAAACAGACAGTTCATATAGGCCATGTCCAGATAATCTTTAAGGCAGGGGATCAAAGGCAAGGATGATAATCAGGTTAGAATCAAGGTTACAAGGTTAGCAGATAAACAAGGACTGTAGCAGAGTGCAACCATCAACTCCCTCACTGGTTCAATGATCATTGACTTTGATTCCCTGGCTTAAAAATGATCCGCACGTGATCCTGTGCTGGCTCCTAAAGCTGGTACAAACTACAAGATCAGCGGGGCCCGAAGAATATCTTTTCTCAACTCCATAAGCAGGACGTGGTAGGGCAATATTAGGATAGGATCTTTTACACGTTCAAGTTTGAGATTTGATATTGAGTGCACTGCCACTCCGCAATGCATATACTCTGCAAAGAGCTATAAACATTTTAAGTACCACCTATATAGAAGATATGCTGATTTTACTGATATTTCCCTTTTTATCAAGCCTTTCCCTTTTATTTGATTTCAGTTGAATATACGTTTGATTGCATTATATTTTTATTGGTATTTCTTTCTACCTCTATATTACTATTTTTTTAATGTTTGTAATTAATATTTTATTTATTTTTATTGCCATAGCCACACTGTATATATAAAAACTGAATAGACTTTATCCTCACATTTACCAATTCTATTTAGCCAGTTGCGCTCCCTATACATTTTTATGTTTATTGTACTTTCCCGAAGAGGAGCAGCATAAGTATTTTATCGGGAGTGCTCATTCCTTCTTTTTATATCATGGAGTATGGAGGACCCACCAATAAATTCACTTGTTAATAAACAAAATAACTGTAACTGTCCAAATGTATAGCTTATAACTTTATGTAGCACATACATTTCATAGATGTTGTTGATTAATGTTGTTTCACCATCTTAATAGTTCCTTAAGGTCCATGCAGGCCTGTATAAATGCAGACTATTATCCTCACTGTCCAATGCTTTTGTGCAAATTCACATAAACTCTGTTTCCTGTTCCCCAACTCCGCTGCCTAGGTGTCATCCTCGACTCCTCTCTCTCCTTTGCCCCTCACATTCACTCTCTCGCCAAATCCTGCCGTTTCCAGCTTCGCAACATTGCCCGCATTCGGCCCTTCCTCTCCCAGGATGCCACCAAATCTCTCGTCCACTCTCTGATTATCTCCCGCTCGGACTACTGCAACCTTCTCCTTATCGGCCTCCCCCTCTCTCATCTCGCTCCCCTTAGATCTGTACTTAACGCCGCTGCTAGGCTTATTTTCCTCTCTCGCCGTTCCACCTCTGTATCCCCACTCTACCAAGCCCTTCACTGGCTTCCCTTCCCCTACAGAATCCTTTTCAAGCTCCTCACTCTGACTTACAAGGCCCTCGCCAACTCCACTGCTCCCTACATCTCTAACTTTATCTCTATTCACACTCCCTCCCGCTCACTGCGATTGTCCAACGATCGTCGCCTCTCTTCCCCTCTGATTACCTCCTCTCACGCACGTATCCAAGACTTCTCCCGCGCCGCTCCCCTCCATTGGAACAAGCTCCCCCGCTCCATCAGAACTTCCCCTAATCTGTCCTCTTTCAAACGAACATTAAAAACCCACCTTTTCCTTAAAGCCTTCCAGTCTCATGCCTAAACTCCCACCGGTCGGCTACCTCTCTTTCTCATCCCTTCTTCCCCTTCCTCCCGTCTCTCCGTCTCATCCATGTGTCTGTCTGTCTTCCCCTCCCTTTAGATTGTTCGCTCCTTTGAGCAGGGCTCTCCTACCTTCTGTTTCCATCACTTTTAACTGCGCTCTCCAGCTACTCATCTCACCTCCTCTCAGTCCCTCTGCCCTCTGTCTCCTCTCGCTTCTCTCCGCTCCCCTCAGTGACTCTCAACCTGTCATCCGTGCCCACCCTCTTGGGCCATAGTTACCTGCCTGTACTCACTTTTCCCCTCCCTCCCTCTCTTTCATGCTGTGCCTGAGCCCCCAGAGTTATAGTGCTTACTGTTACTTGTACTGTGCTGTTTCACCTTGTACTGTGCCATTGTTTGTCCTTGTACGGCGCTACGGATACTTTGTGGCGCCCTATAAATAAAAATTAATAATAATAATAATAATAATAACTCCAAGCAGACGTAAGTGCAACAGTACACTCAGCTGTAATGGAGTGCTCCGATATGGGTTCAGAGCACAGCATTCAGGTGCAAATGACCCTTATATGTTACATTAATTTATTGCCTGCGATAGGTTACTCTGTGGATATCTGGGTTTGATTCTACTGCTGGAGTTCTGTGTTTGACTCAGTTCCTGTTTATTTGCTGCCCACAATAACCCTTGGCTTTAGATTATCTTACTATCACTTTGGCTTGAGGTTTTGTTTCTCATCACCTGACTGTTACTAACCTCTGTTCTTCCTGTGGATTATGATCTTGCTACCACCTATGTATATACTGTTACATTCATTCCGTAATATCCTATCACCTTACTAGTGAACACCGTGACCTCATTCACAAGTATTGGGCGGAACTGAGCATCAGTAATGATATCAAGGGAAATTAGCTGGAGACCACGCTAGCCTTCTCTTTTGTGTTCATTAACAGGATATTAACATAAGCTGGAATTGAAATCAAATTTTACTTTTCAAAGATATTTTAAAATGTCAAACGTGTTACATGGATCGAGCATGTATCCCATTTTATATTTATTATGTAGTCCTACCTTAATCATACATGTACATACAGCAAAACAACTGAGGAGTCCTGAAAAACAGCAGTAATTGAAGACTATGGAGAAACAGGCAAAGCAAAATATAAATGACCTTACCTGAATCATTTTGGTATTAATGCCTTGTCCCATCTCAGTACCTCCATGTGACAATAGCACTGAACCATCACAGTAAATGTGAACCAATGCAGCAGCCTACATAAAACAACATAAATGAAAAATTAGCACACTATAGTAAGTGCTGTCCAATATAAATTTCAGCTAGTGGCATCATATTCATTCAATAGTCATAATTTTATATACACAAATTAGATACAATAAATGTATACAGATATGAATGCATTAATCAATAAATTATACAAACATAATTTTAGTTCACTACTTTATCCTACCTACTGTACAAAAATATGCATTTCTTTGTCAAATGATCTCAATAAAAATAGGCATATTTACTTGTGCTTATATGATCTAAGTATTATCAAAAATTGCAATGTAAAAGCATATTAATACATACACAGGCCCAAAACAATACTTTTTGGTTTCATGACAGTTGTTTTTTGTAAAAAAAACCCCATTAAAAATGGCAAGGTTTAAATGTTTAAATTTTCTGGCACGGCATTGGGATCCCACTTGGACTTGTATGTAAGAAAGTGTAAAGTATTGCTACTTACAATATTTGGTATTATTGCATTGCTTATCTTCTAGAACACAACAATATAATATGAATTTTGGTAAACAGTGGGAAGAGTTGTTTTTCTATTCTGATCATGTTCATTAGTCTGTCAGTGAAATGTATTCCCATGAACATGACTACACCATTTTATATTAATTCAATATTGAAGAATTTGTCCACAAGCTGGCTCCCAGATTTTATTTGGGATTGGTATAGAACTAATTTACACTTACAAATTCGTCTCATACACCCCACACAAAAAACCCCCTCTGCAAACAAAATTAAACCTCTACATTTATATTCTGTAAGAGTAGTGTAGGGACAAGAATATATCAGTACATTCAGTTGCTGCATATTTCAGACTATTAAATGAACAAATGATGTTTACTTGATTCATGTACGCCACAGTAAAAGCAACAGGATATTTCATTGGGATGAGTGCAATGCCCCGCTTTGTCCAGTGGTTCTGTTTATTAAATTGTTTTACTGTTTCCATCCTGGAATGGTATCCAGAACTTTCCATACATTCCTGCCAGCATCTGCTCAGATTGGTTGTATCAAACTCCTGCTTGAAAGGTGTCTTGATGATGTTCCTGTACATGTTGATATCTCGGACCTAAAGCAAACAATGGCAAATGGCTATGTTTACCCTTAATTTCAACAAAACTCTCATATGAAATAATATTTTGTAATATTAAACCTTTAGAACAAGCCTGGCCAACCTGTGGCTCTCCAGGTGTTGTGTAAGTACAAGCCCCAGGATGCTTTGCCAGTAGATAGCCCGCAGATAGCTGGCAATGTACGCTGGGACTTGTAGTGTCGCAATACCTGGAGATCCACAGGTTGGCCAGGCCTGCTTTAGAACAACTTGAATTGTTGGTGTATGGACTCTACACGGTACTGCAAGTGTAGAAAAAAAATGTTTATTCATGACAAGTTGCATGACTAATGCAGCTACAGTAAGTGTGTTGATGGTGTATCCACTTGTCTTCTAAATATTCAAAAGTATTGAGATCCAGAGAGCTAGGACACAACTGTTATGTGTCCACTCCCTTTCCATGATGACCCCTGTCTAATGAAAAGGTGTATTGTCTTAATTTGCTAATGAAAACTTCATGACAAGAAAACTTTACTCACTCAGTTACAGCACACTCATCAGCTGCATTGGTGTCACTTACAAGAGGTGTGTGGTTTTCAGCTCACTGTCATAGAATAACAACAGGAACCAGGATTCATATTAAACTGATAATACATTTTAACTGCTTTGTTTACACAAGTAAAATGTACACTTTTTTTGAGAAAAGACTGGAATTTCTATTGGAAGCATTTAATCATAAGTAACATTTTTATTAATATTAATTTGAATATACAATGTACATGTGTAATGAACCCTTCAGATAAATGCTTCCTCACTTCCAAACTCTTGATTCTCATCTGAGCTGGGTCTCAGATTACAATTTACAGATAGAATACTACCTCACCTTCCAGTCTTAAACTTTGAATTTGGGTTTAAACTTCTGCTTTGGTCTAAGAGCCTGGCTATCTAGTAACCAGCAGGAGCTAGGGATAGTCGATGCCCACAGAGTGAATACTGCATACCTGCAACAGTATCAAAATGAAGACACTGGGACTGGTGAAAGTGATGTATTTTAGGTCAACAGTCTAAGGTCCAAGAGGGGGGATCCGGAAACCAGCAAGATGCAAAGAGAAGCTTAAGTTATGGGAGAACAGCTTATCAATAAGCAGAGTAAGCAGGAGCATAGATGTCTGCTCTGAAAGGCATCTAGACAGGAGCAAGTGTGTTTGTCCACCTGTGAGTACTGTGTGGGACACAAGGCAGAACAGCTAAAATTAGAGATTTCCTGTAGTGATATGAGATCAGGACAAGAGGAGAAACCCTGATAGATGACAGATTGATTGAAAGGCAAAGTAACAATTCTAGATAGATAGTTAGCTCTGTGGAGAATTGTTTGAAATTATACTACCATTCGTGTAACTAAGAACTGTTTAGGAGGAAAATATGCAATAAAAGTAATTCTGTATTTAATCAGGGAGATTGTCTTGTACCCTTTTATTGTGTCTGTTGTAATGACACTGTGATACCATGCCTTTATCAGCTTCACATTCAGCTTTCTCTTGCTACGTAACCAGCATGTGTAGGGGGCCCTGTTCAGTAAACTACCCACTGTAACCTAGTTATAGAGGAGTAAGCTAAAACTGAGTGGGAAGTAGGTGGATCTCCAGAGATAGGTGCTGGAGTTAATGCACCTACACCATCCCATAGATAGTGGACTATACAGAACGTAAACTGACCAAAAAATAGAAAAATTTAAATCATTCTCTCAAATTCACATTTCAACATTTATAAAATAACTAGCACTATTGCTAGTAGTGGAACTACTGCCACTGCAGCGGATGTGGCCACTCTGGGTCTGGAAGGGAGGGGCGTCCAGCAACAACCCCTCTCAGAACATCACAGGAACATCTTCTGAGCATATGTTGGTCTGACAAATCCATAGTTAAGCCCCGGTTGGCTGAACCACATGTGCTCAGAAAAGTCTCCCGCGCTTCTGAGCTCAGAGCAAGTGGTCGGGATGCTGGAGCGGCATCACCGTGCCATACCCCAAATTTCACTATGGGGACCTACAATGCACTATTCTACCTCTAGATATTGCACATATGTATGTTAATGTATTCTCCCATTTCTCTGGATTACAGTATTTATGTTCAGGAAACATAATATGCTCTAGAAATTAAGGTGTATATTTAGCTTTCAATGTGTAATTATGGTTGTTGCACCATATCTCAAGAACAAAGAATCTAGCTTCCAAAAATAATATGTATATCCCTCAAAGTATCACTCAGAATAGTAGAAACTGCACTGTACTCATATATAGATAATGACAACATTTTTAACTCACTTTTTTTTTAGTCATTTTAATTGTACATATCTGTAAACACACGTTTCACTACTGCATTTAAGACTCTGTTTCTCTATCATGATTTGCTCAACTGGAGAAACACGCACCAGAACTTATTCTGCTACTTCTCCTGTGCCAGGGGCACTGCATTTATGTGCTTTCCTCACTGTTTGGATACACAGCAGGGTCCAGAAACAATGAAGTGCATTTTTCCTTGTGGGTGGGGTGGGTTTTGCCATTGGTGGCTCTATAGAGAACTGGCAGAATATTAGACAGACCCTAAAATTTTTCCATCTAGAAAACGAAACCTCATGTGGTATTCATCTAAGGATATATTAAGAATTTTGAACCTGTTTTTTACGGTATTCATTGGAATTAACATTAGAAATATCCTCAAGTAACTGCATCTATAAAACTAAACCCCACTCTCCAGAGATCTCTGGTAAACACTTGAATTAGGAGAAAGCAGGAATTTATCCCATGCCATGATTAAAAGCGTATTTGGCTTTTTAGATAGAAGTTATTGTCTTAAATTCAGCCTGCCTATGAACTTCATAAGGGACTGATCTATAAATATATTTTGGCTGGGGGTATAAACGGCAACAAACTGTTAAGTAAGAGATGAGACAAAAGGAGATTTAATTTGTATGGTTTGCATTAGTGTCAGGCCAAGCCAATGCAGACACAATTCACTAGGTTCTCGGCTCAGTGGTTGAAGCAATTCTGCAGTTGGCCACATGATGCCCTAACGAGATATGCTTTATACGTTCAGGAAACATGTTGTGTGATTCCTATTAGGTTCCTGAGGTAGCTGATGCTTTAAACCTGCTTGACTCTTGATCTTGCCTGTTACCTGCCTGCTCTAGTCTTGTCTTTAGATTTGCACTATTCTGCTCTATGCTTTCTTTGTAGTGTTTCTGAACTTAGGGCCTGTTTTATCCATATGAAATCTTAGGTCTCATAGCATGAATCCCTTATCGATAATACTTAAGTTGTGCATATGTTCTGAGGTTCCATGAGCACAACTCATCTTAAAATAAAGGTGGCTGTGCCTTTGAAAAACTTCAATAAACATCATTATTGCAAAAAAATTAATGGTGACTGCTATAGATGAAGAGCATGCTAGTCTGGCCAATGCTGGTGATCATCCATGATCATCATGGAGTGGAGACATCACATATAATCACATATATTCAGAATGATATCTTGGCAGACAAGAAATTATCCAGAATGTGGTATTTGGACAATACAGCGGATACAATGGGTGGGACTAGAGAGAATGAAACTTTACAAACTGTTCCGTGGAATATTCGCCTCACTCCACATTTTGCCAAGATTGTTGCTTATGTACAGCAGTAGTGAGTAAAGCCCATTCCTACCCAATGTATATGTACAGTGGTTTGGTGTGAAAGGATTAACTGGAAAGCTCTTTACTAATTTTTTCCTTTTTACTATGTTCCTAAGTCATAACGATTGTGCATTGCAAGTTGCCTATTTCCATTACACATCTTGCACCATTTTTATTCAAAACCATTTAACCCTCTCTTAGGGCTAGATTTACTAAACTGCAGGTTTGAAAAAGTGGAGATGCCTATAGCAATCAATCAGATTCTAGTTATCATTTATTTCTAGAATCTGATTGGTTGCTATAGGCAATATCTCCACTTTTTCAAACCCACAGTTTAGTAAATATAATCCTTAGACTGCAATATTTTTGTCACGCTCTTAAGTTGTTTCTAACTACAGGTTTGCCACTGGCTGGATGTTTTCTGGTTGGTAAGTCATACATGATATATCCTATGTGGGCTTTGTTTACAAAGCACTCTATGCACAACACAAATATCCATAGTTTAGCACCCGTGTGCCAGGATGATCGCCCAAATGCCCACCATTTACTGCTCGATTTAGCCTCATTTATGGCTTAAATTAATTTTGATCATTTTATTATGTCACTTTTTTGTGTGTAAAGCTTTTTATTCTATTGCTTGACTTGCACCTGGAAATGCGGTTTTCAACCAAAGTGGAACATGGAGAAGAAATGGGTCCAGCTGAAAGAATAGGAAGAGATCCGATCTCTACCAGTTCAAAGCTGGTGCAATATTACTTTTGTGGAGTGTCTGTGTCCCTCTGCACAGCAGGGAATGTAAAATGAGCTCTCTCTTTCCCTTTATTTAATTAAAATAATCTCACTCTAATAAATTAAATTACATTTTTGTACTTCTTAAAAGTAGGGACAATGGTACCTTGGAGGCAACACACTGACACAAACCCTCCCAACACTGTACATGAGTACCTAAGTGTATATATAGAGGTGATCAGTTCCAGCAAGAGCTATTGTTGGGTATACATTTTCACAATCACATATGATAAAGTTGTTAAAGTTTTAGTTCAACATTTTTTCAAATATCTTGACTAGAGGTGCTCAGGCTCGGTTCCTCGGAAACCGAACACACCCGAACTTAGGGGATCCGAGTACTGAGCACAGTCGGCTCACTACTTTCACGCTTTTTCGGATTCCAAAACATGGCAAAACATCATCATGATGACGTCGGATCTCGGGAGTTTTGGAATGTACAAAATACCGCCCTCTGCGGCGATCTAGCGCCATTTGAGAGAGGTACACAGAAGGGGTAGGATAGAGTGTTGAGCAGTTGGGCAGGCAAACTTACAGAAGTTAAAGAGGAGGGTGGTCGCAGTGTTAAAGAAAGATCCATTGCTAATTGTCATTGCTGAAATACAAATATACAAGTCCTTGCAGGCTTTTTTTCTGAATTTGCACCAAAAGTGTAGGGTGTTATATACACCCAAACACAAGAGCTCCATTGCTTTTTGTCATTGCTGAAATACAAATATACTAGTTATTGCAGGCTTTTCTTCTGAATTTGCACCAAAAAGTGTACGGTGTTATCAAAATGGATTCACAGCAGTACACAGAAGAGCAGGAGCACCAAGCAGCTGCTGCCACCAGTCATGATGATAGTAATCCCTGTACGTCATCTGGTAAAGCCTATGTAAAAGTACTTAGTGTTTTTATGTCAGGCAAACAAAAATGTAAAAAAACTCCTTTTACCTTGGTCAAGAAAAACACACCTGTAATCAAGGCATAGTTAAGTGCTGAAAAAAAATAAAATTGCCAACATGCCATTCTACACACGCAGAGGCAAAGAAAGAATCAGGCCTTCGCCTTTCTCTATGAGTGCTAGTTCTGCAACTGTCAGTGGGGCATCTTCTTGTAAGGTCAGTCATGATGATGCAAGACCTTGTCATTCTGACTCAAAAAGTGTCTCATATAGGTAACAGAAAAAGGAGAGCTGCGTTGCTAATTCTCATTGCTGAAATGCAAATACTAGTCCTTAAAGGCTTTTCTTCTGAATTTGCAGCCAAATTCCACTGCGTTATATAGGTAACAGGCAAAGAGGAGTGCTCCAATGCTTCAAAGAGTCATTGCTGAAATACAAATAGGAGGGCTAGCAGGCTTGTCTTCTGAATTTGCAGGCAAATTCTACTGCGTTATATAGGTAACAGGCAAAGAGGAGTGCTCCAATGCTTCAAAGAGTCATTGCTGAAATAGAAATTATAGGGCTGACTGGCTTGGTCTACATCTACAGTTACATTTTACTGTACATTAGCTCACTCAAACAGAAGAGATGGCAGGGTTTAGTGCTGAAACAGAAATTGTAATAACAGGGCTGTCAGTGTTCTTCAAATTCTCCAGTGACATTGTATTGTGCTATAGCTCATACAGAAACAGGAGGGGTGACATTGTTGTTGTCACTTTCCAGTCTCAGTCATGATGATACTAATCCCCCTACCTATGTTAAAGTGCATAGTGGTTTTAAGTCCGGGAAACAAAAATGTAAATAAAAAGCTTGTACCTTTTTAAAGAAAAAAACCTCTCTAAAAAACCCTGAAAGTATACTGTAGAAAAACATAAAATTGCCAAGATACCATTCTACCCAAAATATTACCAGGCATACCAGCATCAGGTAGCTCCCTTCTCTTAGCTAGATTTCAGCACCTGCAATCTACACTGACATCATATTCACCCTCATCATTGTGTACATCTTCCTCAAACAATATGAATTCATCCCCGCTAGAATCCACCATCACAGAAGTCTGTGTACTTTGATGTAATTGCAGATAATGGCTTTCCTCATGGAATTTGTAGTTCATTTTATGGCAGAGCTGTCACGATTTTTGGGCAATCCTTTTAGAGCAGAGCAAATGTCAAAATGTTGTGCTGACTCATCTGCATCTCCACTGGGTGTCTTGGGAAAGCTAACTTTTTTCCGAGAAGCAGTTACCAGAGAAACTGAAGGAGGAGACGTCATTACAAGATGTTGATAGCGCTTGGATCCTGGCGAAACAAATTAAGTCCTAGATCTACAATTACAATATAGTTAGCGGATTTGCTTACTTTAATTTCATCCTTCAATTTCTCTAGCTGCTTCTCGAAAAGTATAATTAAGGCAATCACTTGACTCAAGCTAACTGTGTCTGCACTCTCTTTAAAGGTGACTACTTCGCTGGACTAAAGTACATTCCTCTCAAATTCTAGTCTTCTTGCAGCTGCTGCATTCTCCTACATGCTGCTTGCAGAATCCCGAAAATAACCCTAAATTTTTCGGGACACAGAGAGCATCTCCTGCATGTCATTGTCATTTTTTACAAAGTTCTGTAACACCAAATTGATTGTGTGAGCAAAACAGGAAATGTGATGGAATTCCCCCCTTCTGTAATGCTTTAACAATATTGGTGGCGTTATCAGAAAACACATATCCTCAGGAGAGTCCAAGCAGGATTAGCCATGTTGCAATGACATCCCTTAGTTTTAGTAACAGATTGTCAGCTGTATGCCTCTTAGTGAAGCCGCTGATATACAGAGTAGTCTACTTCTGAAAAATGTGACGTACTTGGGTAGATGCTGCTGCTGGTCCTGATGGTGAAGGCGAATCACCAACCCAGTGGGCTGTCACAGTCATATGTACAGTGGGTAAAAAATGCATTTTGTAGCCCAATAATTAAATTTTTACAAATCTTCTGGTAGAGGTGAGGAATAGCTTTTCTAGTAAAATGTTGTTGTAATGGAATTTGATAATAGGGACAGAAGACCTCAAGTAACTGTCTAAAACCAGCTGCATTAATAGTGGATATTGGATGCATATCTTATACTAGCATAGTCCCCATGGCGTCTGTGATCCGCTTTGCGACTGGGTGATAATTTTCTTACTTTCTTCCTCTAGCAAAGGATAGTTTAGCAGTCAATTGTTGTAAACTACTAGTAGTATTCTTCTGGGTTTAAGATCGACCCCCAGCAGCAGCAGCAGCAGCAGCAGCAGCAGGGGAACTAACGCTCAATAATTCTTCAGAGGAATCATGGTTAGTGTAGGAGTCATCTAGCCTTAGCAACTTGGATGCAGGACTAACTCCCATCACTTGTGAGGATATTGATGATGAAGGTGTTGGGGGTGTAGATTGCAGGTGCTGGGATCTAGATGAGAGAAGGGAGGTAGATGATGCTGGACTGCTTGTTGTTATTTTTTTAACATAAGTTTCTGATTTTCCCAGCAACTTTCCATGAACTCGCTTCAAATGCCGTAATATGGATGAGGATCCTAGATGGTTAAGGTCCCTACCTCTACTGAGTGTGGCTTTACAAATGCTACAAATGGCTAGACAACTGTTGTCAGAATTTGTGCAAAAAAAATTGCACACATAAAAGGTGGAATGTTGGTCTTATGCCCAGGCATGACAATGGCCTTTTTCTTATCACTGGCAAGAACTGCTGCAATCTTTGTTTGAAAGTGTATGAAAATAATATTGTGACTTGTGAGATGGTCAAAACTGACTGCAAATGACTTTAAATTAGTGTTAGTGAGGTCAATAATAATGTAGGATCAAAAAAAGAGCAAAATTATGTGATTTGAGCATATTTTAGCAAAAAATACAGATCCAAAACCAAAACACACGAGGGTGGTTTTGCAATAACAAAAGACGAAGCTAATCCAAAGACAAAACCGCTTCACGGAGGTCAGTGGGCATCTCTAATCTTGACCATGCTTATCTCCTATTTTGTGTCAGAGAGACAAATACAAAGCTGTCCAAGCCTCAGCGGTTGAGTTATAAACTCTTCTAAAAAGGAAAAGGGGAGTCGGTGCCCATAGTTACCAATCAAATTCTAGCTATCATTTATTTAGTACATCATAGAGTATGATTGTTAGAATCTGATTGGTTGCTATGGGAAACACCTTCACTTTTCCTTTCTGGAAGGTTTGATGAATCTACGACTGAGGCAGGACAACTTTGTAACCACTTTGCAGACTCCTTAAAGAATTATTCAAATAATGACTAACACATATTACAGACATTTAATAAACACTTGCCTGATGAGGTGGTAAATTACACTTTGTTGCAACTTCATCAATCCACACTTCTGTAATCAGAGTACACTGAGGAAACCCAAAACCTCGAAATGAAACATTGGATGGCAGATTGGTTTTGCAAACTGTTCCATGACATCTCAGATTAGGGAGGTGGTATGAAGCATCTGTTTGAAGTACTGAAATCTCCATTATCTACGGCAAATAGTATATTGCATTACTAAAGACACTACAATTTATTGACAGTGGACATATTTAAAGAAACTATGGTGCATGAATCATGTGTGCCAAGCAACAGGATGGGATTATTATAATTGCATGTTGAGGGTATCAGAATACAAACAGATTATATAAAATGACAACAAATTTAAAGATAGCTCTTTCCACACAAGTTTACAATCTAAAATAAATTGGTATTGATTTCATGGGTACACACTACAGATTTTTCTCCTGATTATCACGCCAATCACATGATAAATGATTGTTAGGTCCACTATTGCATTTGTTTGTGCGCTCCCATGATCATGTTTTAGCATAGCAAAGCACATCGTATCGTTTGGTTTTATAAACAGACTAAAATTCCTATCAACAATGGAACAATGTCGGGCAAATTAAGACGTGTGTATGCACTCACGTCCAGCAGTGTGGGCAGATCCCTATAGAGTTTAAAGAGTCAAGATCTTTTCAGCAGATGGTTATAACAGATGAAGAGCACAGATCTGAAGGTAAATTGTGTAGGTGCATGTATAAATCTGCATGCTCATCGGGACTTTCAGTCGTTGGTAAAATTGTTACAGATATCTCATCATTAGAAATTTTCTGTAGGGTGTACCCAACTTAACAGTTCATTGGGCTGAGGAGACAGGAAGGGGAGGAACTGGGGAAGATTGGGAGATATGAGGCTCTGAAAGAGGATTAAAGCAATAATTGGGATACAAGTCTGTCTGCAGCTAATAGAAATTATGGTATTTATACATCAATATATTGCACTGACCACATATTTTACCCATTGTCCAGGTATTTCTAAATAATGTTTAATTAAAATCACTGTTCCAGTTAATAGGTAAACTACAACAGTGAATTACTCTGACTTAAAAGGCAAATAAGAATCCTATTTTACAGGATCAAAAAGTTAAAAAAATGCTGGCACCCTCTATAAATGAATGCCAAACATTGTTTTATTTCCTCTTGCAGGTGATCAGATGAAAAAAATGAATCCGAAAACAGCACCTCTCTTTGACCAGGACTTTGACATCCTTAGTTCACAGTGTCAAGACACCTTTTTACAAAGCTGATATATCACATACTTGCCAACTCTCCCTGAATGTGAGGGAGACTCCCTGAAATAGGGGTGATCTCCCTCACTCCCTGAAGAGTCTGGCATTCTCCCTGATGCCTAGCCAGTACAAGACGTGGTTTGCTTCGCCATCTGTGGCATGTTGACACAGTTCAGAAATTGTGTCGTATGTCCATGTATTGATGCCTATGGAGGTGGCCATTTTCATGGAGACCAAAATTTAATCAAAGACTGACAGGTAACACAACATGACTTCAGTAATGGAGACAGAAATGTAAAAGACACTTCAGTCTGTAGAGATTCATAAGCTGCTTTTCTTTAACGCATAGTTCCCTACTCTACCGGAATGTCCGTGAGACTCCCGCATTTCTGGGAGACCTCCCGGGCTCCCGGGAGAGCAGGGCAACCTCCCGGTTCATGCCCCCGCAATAGATAAGGGGCGGGGCTTAATGGTGCAAATATTGCGTCATCTTAGCCCGACTCCTACTGTAAACGGATAAAAAATTGGAACAATCGTTTAGGGGGTGGGGCCAAAATGATGTGATTCATCAGGCCCCGCCCCTGCACGCCTACCTACCACGGGATCTCCCTGAAGCCAATGAGGAAAAGTGGGCAAGTATGATATATCAGGAGCAGCACAATATTAACAAATGGTGCATTTTACTTCACATACCACTGGTGAGCTTACCAGATTCTATTTGGGAGATTTCCACTAAAGAACAGTGACATTTGTGTTCCTAAAAAAAGTGTTTCATCCATCTGATTTCTTCACCATTGACTTCAGTGGATCTATTCAACTTTGAGCAAACATCTAAACAGTTACAATCTGGATGTTATTCTAAGGAATTCATTGTTCAGACTTTTTATTGTGATATGATTAATATGCTAAGCTGATTAGTAAAAGTCCTGCTATGGTTTTGCAATATTGCTAGAATTAACAGGATTAATTGTTTCAAATTGATATCTGACTTATCTTTAATTAAACCCATGGTTCTATTTATCAAGGTCTGGGGCACACTAAGCACTGCCTTTTTCTTGTTTTAGTACTTGCCATTACTTTACCTGCATAGAGAAGATGCAGGTAAAACACATGTTTTTTCATATGCTTTTAATGTATGATGGTCTTTAAGGGTATCTTACTGAAATGTGCACATTTTGTTTACAATCAGAGTCGCATGTATATTAAGAATGGTGTGTCTGAATATCCAGTAAATTATGTCTTTTAAAAGGACGAAACATGTTCAAATTTTGCTTACATGTTCAGGGTAACTCTACATAAGTCCCTGTATTAGCAGAGAGACCATTAAAATGCAGGTAAACATAACCGTAGAGAATGTGGGATACAGACAAGTATCTCAAATGGTAACGCTTATGTTCCACATAAGAAATAAAAGCTGGTAATAGTCTTTCAAATTAGTCAAAACCTACATAGGAAAGAATGTGCACACTCTGCTGGTAAATTGCCAGTAAGTTAACAGAAACTTATCTAGAGGTATCTAAAACTTACAAAGATAGATTCTGTCCCAGAATAGCCACCATTACTGTATAAACTGACATCAGCTGCCACGATTCTACCGTCATTCATAAAACCCACCTAAAATAAAATATAAATCTGTTTTATACATTTAAATTAACTTCACGTGTGCGTTTACAAAGTTCAGCAATCAAGTCTTTTTAATGTTTATTTAGAAACATATAAAAGTCACAACATGCTGATATTCCAAGTTGTATGTGGCATTAGTATATAGTATATAGTACCATCTTGAGTGACTAAGCATACTTAAAAAATATAAAATTCTGGGGTCGACCACCTCCAGAGAAGAGCATGCAGCTGCTACGTAAGGAGTGCATGGCAATGTATGTCTTTCTGTACCAGAGAATACTTGCCAACTCTCCTGGAATGTCTGGGAGACTCCCAAACTTCGGGAAGGTCTCTCAGGAGAGTAGGGCATCCTCCCGCATCTGTCCACTTCCTAGAGAAGTGGGCAGGATTAGAGCAGCTATGATGCGATTCTCGGGGAATCACGTCATTTTGCCCCCCTCCCCTCCTCCCCTGTACAAAATGATGTGATTCTCCAAGCTGGCCCCTCCATCCATACCCCCACACCTCCCAGCTAGGAACTCAACATCAAAAAGTGGGCAAGTATGCTCCAGAGGTCCCTGCTCCGAGTGCACACAGATATCTGTGCATACTCAGTGGAATCTCTTTTGGGATTTCAGCATCACAATAGAACTGAAATCCCAATCAGGGCTGCACTGTGCATGCACCAGCCCCATGACATGTTTTGTAGAGTGAGCAGGAGCCTCCAATGCCGTAAGTAACTATGCATCAGCCCCTTACTGCAAATTTTGCTATGGGGCTTGGTGATTGCCAGCTACATCCCTGGCAAATACAACTTTCTGTCCATCAGTAAATATATTTGCACATATGACAATATATATTTCCATTAAAACTCACTTTGTATTTTCCAAGATAAGGGTGTCTGCCAGCAGTTATTAACATGTCTTCACCTCGCTCTAAAACACAGCGAACAGGATGTTTGGTTCTAAATGACAACAAGAGGACACTCGATTTACAAGCAGTTGTATTTCTCTGTATGTATCAAATTCTAATTTCCATAGGGAAGAACATCTATTTTAATAATCTCATGACATGTTAAAAGAAATTGCACAAGGCTGCACAACAATGATGACAAGACAGTGCACAATTTGCTCCAAAGGCATAGATAGTCCTATACATTGAGAGAATACTAAAAATGCACCTTCATTAGCCCCTTCTTGATTCCAAGCATAGGGAGGGATTACACAGGTTTTTATTTTTTTTCCTACTTGCTCTTTACCAACAATATGTTTTCCCAGAAAAAAAGTATTATGGAAAGTTGCATGATCATGTACTAACATAGGGCATATTTATTCACAAAACCCAGGACCGTTCCAAATCTGAAGAACTGAAGCGTGACACTTACTTCTTCGCTGCCACTGCTGTAATAGCTGCTATGTAGGCTGTCTTTACAATTTTACCACCAAATCCCCCTCCTATCCGCTTCACATGGCAATGGATGCGGTTAGACGGTATGCCTAAAGTTGTTGCCACAAGCCCCTAAGAGAAAAAAATACAGGTTTTAAAATCTGGCATAACATTTGGTTATGTGTTTTATGCTTCATACTGCACTGATGTAAAATATTAGTGCAACAAGTTGATTAGTATCACTATACATTTTTCCAAAAGATAAAGCTAGGCATTCTGACCAGGGTGCTATTTATGTTATGTTTGCATATTCTGGCTTTGTCCCACAGTCCAAAAACACACTGGTAGGTTAATTGGTTCTTAATAAAGCACCATATAATCCATTTGTCTGTACATATGTACAGAGCTGTAACTATGGCTGTGCGAGAGGTGCGATCACCCAGGGCGCAACGTTCAAGGGGGGGCACAGTTTATGAATGCTTTAGGTTCATTTGGTTAAAATTGAGGGCGGGGGGTGGGGGGCAGTTTTCCTTCTTACCCCAGGCGCTAAAATTGTAAGTTATGGCTCTGCTTATGTACTCATTAACAGCACCCTCTCAGTTGTGTAAAATTACTCACAATAACGCCCTGAAATCATGACTGTCCCGCTGAAATAAAGACAGTTGGTAGGTATGCTATATATGAACAAACTCTCTACTCTTGAAAGTCCATCTACCTACCCCAAGATCTTTGATCTCCACTTTAGCAACAGGACATTACCCAAGCATGTTGAACTTAAAGCAGTGTTTATAGAATTTTTTTTATGCTACCTGCTGTAACACACACTACGTCAACTGACAGTTCTAGTTTTCGTCTTTCTGTCCTTTTTTAAACTTTATTAACAACTTTATACATACAGTGCAGTAGTTGTCACACTATGCATATACTATATGGACAAAAGTATTTGGATGCTTGACCATTACACCAACAGGGACTGTAATGACATTGTATTTAAATACATATTACTTTAATATGGAGTTGGATATCTCTATATTCATTATTGAGTCTATTTATGATATTGCATGGCTCTCTTGACTGCATCCCAATCCCTTTTACAAAGCTTACTCACACATCTAGAGCTGCAAATTCTGGACATGTAGTTGTTCCACGTACAACAATGCCCCCATTGCACGTCTGTACTTCTTGTTATTAAGTAGAAAATCATCTTCTCATTTTGACTTCATGTAGGCCTTATCCATTGGTGTTTGTGCACCTACGGCTTCTTTTATCCTAAACTGGTTGAAGATTGCTGTAATTTTAAGCTCTGGTTA